>NC_057886.1:17607761-17916170 GCF_019740435.1 Gambusia affinis
CTGCACTAGACCCCTAAAGGTGCGCTGTGGTATCTGGAACCAAGTTTAGCATTTAAAACAGACTCAGGGCTTATCTATTAAGAATATGTTTCCCTAAAATAAATCTTCTAAGGGAACAATCGCTGCCATTAGGCACTTACTGCTTAATAGTAATACATAAATACTTCTGGATCAGTGATTCTGTTTCTTTTTAGTGTATCTGATCAGTAGGTGGTGCTGCTGGGGGATTCATCCTGTAAAATGAGTCTTTCCTCTCCACTGTCTCTATATGCATGTTCAGCAAGAGGACCTGCTGCAAAGTCAATGACAATGTGAGTAATTGTCTTCTGTCGCTACATGCTCATGAATGCTGCAAATAAGTGAATTTATGCAATATGCAGGGTTTCCTTAGATGGAAAACTTTTTTTTTTTTTATCAGTGTGAATAATAAACTGAACTTGGTAAGGACCAATTGGAATGTATGTATGATTTGACTGAAGTTGCTTTTGAGATGATATAAATTGGCACTATGTTAATAAAATAAATTTAATTGAATGAAAGTTACAAGCAACAAATCTTTTAGACCTAGTTGCCAGGTCGGGTCTCCTCGAATTTGATTTGTTTGCCAAGCACATTCCACAGATGCTTGAATGGAGTGAGATTTGGAGGATTTTAAGGCTAAATCAACATTGTTCTGATCCTCACACATTTCATGAACTATTTTTGTTTTGTTGCTAGCACCGTTATCTTGCTGAAAGACAATACCAGGGATTGCTGTTTCAATGCATTTAACAAACATTGACATGGATGAATGGTTAAACTATTATAATCAGTATAACATTTTGTTTTTGATACGGTTGTTTTTCACCAATCTTACATGTTGGGCTATGATATTCTACACATTTTTTGCCATGATTTTGTAGAAATTTGTTAATCAACTCAAATCTAACAAACACAATTGCAGCTCAGCTGCTTATATAAACATAATCTACATGAATGCCGGTAAATTAGGATAAAAATTTTTATTCATGGTCAGATTGATCGTTCTACTCATACCGCCAATGTTTTTCAGTGAAAGTTAGTTTTTTTTTTTTTTTTCATGTCACCCAAAGACCAAAATATGTTTGGTTTGGGCCTTTTGCTAATTTTTATTCCTTGTAATTTCTCCTGTGGCAAACAGCAACTGGGAGTCCAGCTTCACAGTGTTACAACCAGGCCAAGGCCTCAGGGAACTTGACTGAGAGGGCTTCACCTTCTAAAGGAATGGCAGAGGAGGGCAGCGGCGCTTGGTCTGGCCTCATGACTTAGTGAGGCCCAAGTTACCTCTTGTGACCGTGTACCATCTGGTCTCTGCCATTGAATTAATTTGATGTCACAATGAGAAATATGAAGGCTTTCTGTCAGTTTGCATCCACGACTTGAAAAGAATAAGGCAGATAACTGCTACCACCCCTACTTCAAACCACCGCCCCCCTTCACTCATTTGTGCTCCTCTTCTTCCTCATCTCTCTCTGTATGTCTCAGTCTGGTCTGGAAGATAGACAAGAATCTGCCGTGGGATTATGTACTGTGGGCTACTAATAATGTTGAAGAGCCTCCTGGGCTCCCACTCCCGAAGCAACAGAGCAATAAAGCCAGGGGCTGGGAAATACATGGCTATTTAATAGAAACCGAAGCTTTAGAGCTGTTGTGCTATATTTACAGGTCGCCTCTCTGCCTCAGTTTTTTTTTTGCATCTCGCACTTGTCTGCCTTGCCTACCCTCCCGTCAGCCACCTAGGAGGAGACCTGGCATCTGCTGCTGCTTGTGACTCCCCTGCAACCACCCACGCCATTGCCACTAAAACACACTCAGCTCGCACAGGCACTAATGCAAGAGATAGAGTGAAATTACTGTATTTGCTACTGAAAGTGAGTCTGGGCTACAAAGCACAAAAAAGGTGACAAACATGGAAAAATGGTGGCAAATTTCACATAGTGTGGTGAAAATATGCAGAGTAAGATCCTCTCTTAATCACAGTTTATTGTTTGTTGTGCTCAGTGCTGCTGCCCAGTTTCCCAACTATTCAAATCTTGCCATTTAGTTTGCACCATCTGTCTCACACCGAAGTCAGAATGGAAATGACACAACAGGGCCACTGTTTTGTTGCCTTGTTCTATTTATTCCTCGATAATGAGAAATCAGCAGAGGTACGGCTTGGTGCTTGCCGGCACACATATACAGCCATGAAAGTCTTCTTGGGCCATATGGCTTGTCTACAGGGGGCAACTCGACTTCTGACTCTGTGACACCAGAAGTACTGATCTTTATCTTTCTTCTTCAAAGATTCCTCACTCTCATGCATGCCATTTGAAACAGAATAACTTTGTTTTTAATGTCCTCCGTTCCCATGTGTGTTACACAGAGACTGACAGGTGATTGGATTTCAAAGTAGAAGCAGTAAAACCACTCAGACAAATGTTGTGACCTAAGATGCACCGTGTGCTTTGAGGACATTCTGAGAGTCAAGCCAACATAATGGTTCCTTCTCTTCATGGAACACATTGTTCTTAGTTGCCATTCCTGGTTTTTGCTTCATTTGTGTTCAGTATATTACTTTTTTTTAAAGAAACGACTGCACTATGCAACTAATTAGTCATTCTTAAACTGTTTGAATGGCTGCTGATTGAGAATGGCATGCATGCAATGTTTAATTCATCGTCCTGACATGATGGCTTTTTAAATCCACAGCCAGCCTGACTCAACAGCAGCAGGCTCTGGCACAGACCAGACATAGTTGTAATCCCCAATGTCATAAATGATGATACTCAACCTTTTTAAATGAGGAATTCCTCGCTTAAAATAAAACACATTTTGAAATTTAATACATTGAAGCTGATCATATTGCTGATATTAGTTTTTTGTAAACCCAAAGGGATGCTCTTCTTATAGCCTGCTTCTGTCTATTGTTGTGCAGTATCTACTTTATTGACTGCCTACTATACTTGCTTTTAACTCAGCTGTGTCCCATTTCAATAAAGCAGTTCATTTTCTCCCTTTACATTGCTTGGTTGCCATAAAATAATGTTCTTTTGATGATGTTTTTTTTTTTTAGTTAACATGTAGTTTGCACTATATCCAAGTTTTGCAAATTCACACATTACTCCCAACATTTAGTCATTTTTTGTTTTGCACTGAATGTGTTAAACATGTACAAGTTAAAATATAGTTGTCTTTGATAATTATTATAATTTCCTCTCACATCTTGAAGCACATTTTTCACTTAGTTGGATTTGTTTTTCACAGATTATGTAGCAACAAAACATTTTGTGTTCATTCTTACACCCTAGGAATACTGTCAAATTGATCAGGCATTAGCACAAATTATGTAACATTACTACTGTAAACTAATGCAACAGTTTAGAAACTGTACAGTGTGTGATAAATTGTCCAACACCTAAGTGTTGCTTTAAGAGGGTAATGTACACTGGAAAAATGTTGTGAATTCTCTTTTACATTTGAATAGGCATGTACTTTAAACTGGGATGCCCTCATCTGATTACAGGTTAATTAGATCGAAACCTGATTAAAACATTTTCTTAATAATTAGTATCTTTATCTGATTAATGATAAAGATATTGTGCTCATTGCTGCTGCTTACAACAATTTTTTAAAGCTGCTGTAATATTTTGCAAGGTCAGATTTTAATGCTTATTTTCATATAGCCAGTTTGCTAATCATAGTTCATATACTTTTTCCAATTCAAATTGTTTTTTAATGAAAGGAAAACACTAGTCATTAATCAGCTTTTTGAGGCATGTAAAATATCTCAATGGATTCAGATGATATTTCTTTAAGTTCTTCATATCACCAGATGATTTGTTGTTTCCCCAAAAGTAAGAAGTACAAGCAGGTATCACTATAAAAAAATGTCCTTTTAAAGTGAAGGCTATCTCGAAGATAAGTTGGAAAGATTAGAATATGACTTAGAGCTAGCATTGAATCTTAGCTGCAACTTAGCTGTACTGTTTCTCAAGCTTTTTATTTTATGAGTTTAGATTTAATGGATTTAGATATTAGCGCTAGCAAAAAGAAGATACATTTTCAGGACATTTTACATCTTAGTGTGCCACAAAAGATAAGGTATTAATTATTTGCTAATATACTCTATCCATTCTACATACATACAAAGATACATACAAAGTAGGCTGAAGAGTCTTTGCATATCTCAATTTTTAAAATTAGGAGTTGGTGTTGTGCAGCTTTCAGAGAAGCCACTGACTCACTGGCAGGGAACCACCCCGGGCTGAGCCATGCTAAGCAGATGCGCCAGTAGGACCAAGATCATAAATAAGATTGCAGTTTGTTACTCCTTGGGATAACAAAACCCACCAATTATTATGATTCATTACACATCTTTGAGCACATTTTTCTCACCTAATAAAAAATGACGTTTTAAGAAATGCAACATTTGCAAACAGTTACAAATTACGTTTTGAATTAATTTCAATCTTAGCATGCATTTGCACACATCAATGCAATAACATCATTGTAGACTAATATAACAGCCTAGATGGCCATGAGCTACAGCAGTAGCTGAAAATCCAAGAGGAAAACAAGAAACACAAAGTTAATTATTTTTAAAAAAATCAAAAAGGGACTCAAACTTTATTTAAAATTATTATCAATAATAATACTGATATTTGTCATATCAACCCGATTGAAGAAGGGTCAAAATGTAGAAGCTACTTCAGAGAGTCATGTAGAAGCTTTAATAAAAGGCCAGAAAATGTAAACATCTTGAGACAATGTTAACAGAACAGAGCACATGAACAGAAAAACAGAAAGAAGAAATGCTGGGGTTGTATCAAACTTTCAGACCTCACAGGTTTTCTAGTTCTGGTCTGCTCTGCATCACCAGAACCAAACATGGAGGAATAGCATTCAGCTTCCACGCACCACAAATCTAGGACACATTTACAGATAACTGCAAAACAGTCAAAACACTGAGTGCCTTTAAACCAGGGGTCTCAAACTCCAGTCCTCGAGGGCCGCAGTCCTGCAACTTTTAGATGTGCCTCTGCTGCAGCACACCTGAATAGAATAATTAAGGCTCTGGAGAACTGATCTACACAAGGTGAAGGTAATTAAGCCATTTCATTCCAACGGTTTGTACCTGTGGCACATCTAAAAACTGCAGGACTGTGGCCCTCGGGGACTGGAGTTTGAGACCCCTGCTTTAAACCTTGACTAAAAACCCAGCTGTTTAGAGTTGCTTTTGAAACATGATCAATGAAACATTAAAATAAATAATTAAAATTAAAAAAACTAGAAAATTAATAAAAACATAGACACAACATGAGACCTTGTGTGTCAATGACATTGTCTGTTGAAAAGGTTAAGCTAAAAAAATAATTAAGAAATTAGAGGAACAAATTTTAAGATTGACAATTATTGTTGAGACTGAGGTAGTAATATTATCACTTGTCAAGTTTTATTTTAGTCTAGCATTAAAGGTGAACTCCAAGTGTATTATTTGCTTTGAATGTCCTATTTCTTTAGGTTTCTCACTTTCTGATTTCTTTTTAATAATGTGAACCAGCTTTAAAGTTCATTGTGTACCAAGACTTACTTATTTTTGACAATCTTTTAAAAAAAAACCCAAAGGATTTATGTTTCAGCTGCTTAAACTTAAAACTGCATCAAAATGTGTTACATAAAATATGTGAATTTAATTATTGAAAAAACTATTTGGAATGGAAAGCTCATATTTCAATAACTGCCTACATTGCATATCTTTTACCAGATCACGAATTGCACTACAATTTCTAAAATAAAATATGGTATTTCTTTATTCACTCTTATTACAATTCCCATGAAACAATTTCTACAAATTCAAACTAATCACACATGGAGAGAACAAAGAAAACAAGAGAGGATGTGGGCTGTTTTTAGCCAACAACAACAATAAACACCATAATCTCTCTCACATCTGGAAGAGTCCAAATCCTAGCAGGGAGGCGCCCCAGGCTGAGCCTTGCTGAGCGGCTTGCCCCAGCAGGACCAATACCACCACAAACAGCAAGCGAGATCCCAGGGAGATCACATGTGGAGAGAAGGTCACAGAACATGCTGAACCAGCCCAAACCAATGGCATCCTTCTCCCTGTCTGAAACCACCACTTGTAGAGCTGACACTGCTTCACATTCTGGGCACCTCCTGGTTGACCATGCCTGTCTTGACTTATCATTGTCATGTTTTCGCTTTGTGAACTCATGTTTATCCAAATAAAATAGGGACCTTTTCAGTCACTTAACATCCAGTACTGTAACCATGTATATTTCTCTGTCCATTCACGACTTGTGTTTTTAGATCTACTGAGTGCATTATTTGTTTAACTGATTATATGTAATGGTCACTAAGGATGAAACAACTGGAATGTTACATTTCATTTCTTAATGAAATTGCTCCCAGCAATGCTGGTAAATCTTATTTCAAAGTCAATGTTTCTTGTCTGGCAGTCCAGTTGTAGTCCAACTACAACACTGTATAAAGGTTTTCCTCCAAGAACTTTTTTGCTGACAATGTGACAGAAGTATTTGCGGTTTTATTACTCCAAATTAAGATTCTTTAGCTAGATTCGTCTTGGTAATCATCTGTTGCAAGACATATTCTGAATCACTGTCCGCAAGGACAAACAGGTCACTAATCAGTTACAGAGAGATTCATTTATTGCAGTCAACTAGAGTCACTCATTCACCTAAAATATGTTTCCAAACCAGAACATTTTATTAATTCTGTTTGTAAAATCCATCCTAAAACTTTTGTCGTCTTTGTTAGAAACTGTAGTTCTGCCCTTCAACCAACTATTGAATTATATTTGCTTTGTAACATGACACATTATCCAGCAGAAATACACCACAAACATCAGGAAATACCACTTCTACTTATATAAAAATATCCCACTCTAGAAAACTAGTTAAAAAAAAGTGTACAGTATATCAATATGAATTTAAATATTTGGATTTCTTCAACAAATGCAAATATCATGTTTTTATACCTCTCAATAAATTGCTTTTTATCACTAAACATAAGCAGCATCAAAGGAGAGGAGAACCTGTTCTACTCTCATTCACACCAGAATTTCTTTTTATGCTCCAACTTGACCAGATTCCAGTTTGTTTTTCATCAAAGAAGGAAGAAATCTTAAGGTCAACTGTGTTCGGCTTTATTAAATGTAAATGTGGAAAAGTTCTCCTTGTTCCAGTGTGCAGTTGTGTAATGAAGTGTCAGGTCGCTGCAGACTGACGGGGACGAGATGTGCATCCACTCAAACATAAGCTATGCTGATGCTTGAATGCTATACACCCAATCAACCATCCCTGCTTTTTTCATAAGCCATTTGAGACAGGTGCTGTTGTGTGCTATGTCATGGGACTGAATGGCATTTTAAACTGAACTCGCCACTCTTACCTGCAACTGCATTGTGTCTCCAGAGCATCCGCTTTCCCATTTAGCGCCTGACAATATCCAAGCTTTCTATTCATTTCCCTTCTTTCAGGGAGGAGGAAATGAATCACAGGGCTGTCAAGGAGAGGCACAGGAGCAATAACATGGGTGTGTGAGAAAAAGAAACTTTGATATGTGAGGTTTACTTACTTTTTATTTCTTGCAGACCCTTGGGGCATGTTGCGGGACATCACACTGCAAAAATCTGGCCACTAAAGCTAACAGACCTGTGTGTGTAATTTCATCTGCCCATCTTTTCCCTTCGTGGTTCCACCTGCCTTCCACTTTCACTCTAACTTTCTGTTTTTATCACCTGCTATTCTTTCTCACCAGCTGCCTGACAGTCTGTCCTATGTCACCTCCTTTTATATCACAGAACACATGCAGCAGATTCTTTGCTGCAACTATAGAAAACAGACATTATCTCAACAATCATTTACTCATGTATGTACACCAAAACAAATAGGGCATATTTTTAACTAATTGCAAAAATCAATGATGTGGACACACTTACAAACACATACCTGTTTTCTGCAGCATATTGCAACAGATTATGCAGTAATATGCTGCAATATGTCATGTGACAGAAACAACGATGCACATCACTGTTCAACAACATTGAATAAAATAAGAATGGATTATTTATTTTTTTAAAGTTGCATTACATCTAAAGATTTAATAAGTGTACAATATTGTAATAAAAAGTTAATGAAACCTTTTCCTTGGTGACCATATAAAGTCAGGACCATCCAGCATACTACATAAAATTTTTCTGGGAAGCATCAATATGTTCATCAGATAAACCACTTCCAAATATTTTACTATTTTTGTCAACTGACAACCTAAAAGATGACTTTTTGACTGTACACCATTCACTCACTTTTTCTGTCCACAGAAGTTATTGTGCATCCCATTTGTTACCACATGAACTATGCCAAGAGTAGTGATAAAACTCCCATTCAGAAGTTACTGAAACATACAATAGATACAAAATACCACAAGATCCACCCAAATAGGAGAAGAAAAAACAAGAAGTATGCTAGTTGTAAAGAAATCTGCTATATTTCTTAAATGTCTTTTGTACTGCTTTATTTCTGCACTGCATTCAAAAAGCAGATAGCACTGAATACATGCAGGCACAAAAACTTCCATCAAATCCTACAGACAAATACATAGTGCAGAAGAGTTGCACAAAAATTTGACCTAAAAGAAAATTTTAGGGACTGACAAAGTACCTAAAGTACTTTAGGTAAAGTATCTTCTCAAGTAGCTTTTGAGAAGGCTACTTGTTTCACACCAAATACAGTTCAGATTTGAGATACCAAAGCTTTTGGTTTGACTCTAAATTACACTGATATTCACAAATATAAGCAAAATTCAGTTTTTCCCTATTATATAGAACCAATAAAGCCAATGGACTCTATAGTATGCATTCAGTACTTAGCTGAATGATTTAGTACACTGTGGGGTGACTTGGAAACAACTACCTTGTCATCGTGTTTCTGGTGTTGTCTGCATTGCTGGCTCTATTGCTACTGATCTTCATAGATTCTCTGTAGGGTTTAGGTAAGATCAGTTCACTGGCTAATCAAGCACAGTGGCACCTGATTTAATACTAGGGTCATTAAACGAGGTAACAAGTCCTGCTGGAAAATAAAATCAACAACTCCATGAAGCATGTCACCAGAGGAAATGTGTGAAACGTCAGTGTGTGTTGTACATGTGTAATCAAACATGTTGGGGATATAAAAGAGACAGCAATGGGTATGCGCCACCTGCCTGCTTTGGGATGTGTGAGGGTAAGGCACAGCTCATCACTGTCTCACATCACCATTTGTCTTATCATCGTTATGTTGACTGTTATGTTGATCTGGGGCATTTTTTAAATCTCCATAAAGACATAAAGAGTCAATATTGGTTTGATAACCTGGCACGCTGTTACATCAGGTCATCAGGTCTACATGCTGCATCAGGTCATCCTGAAGTAGCATGTGATGCAAAGTGGTAGTATTACTTTCATGTAATATCCGTATGCTCCTAACTAAATGTAAACGATCCACAGATAATCATTGAATTAAACCAATCCTTAGAGAAAGCGAGCCAGTGTGAATCGCTTACATCAGTAAATTCTCTAGAAATTTAGATGTCCCCAAAAAGATAGATAAGAAAATCATTTGTACTAGTGGGTAAACATTCTCTTATGCTTTATGGCCTAAACAAATTGCATCTAAAAGTGCCTCTGCTTTGCATTGCACTCAGGCCCTCTGCATTGTTGGTTTTATAATGGAGGCTTTTGCTTCACATTGTCAAGATCTCACCTCTGTGATGAAACGGGTATTTTAAGGTCTGCCATCTGCACATGTGCCAAGACGGTGCGGGAGTCCTACTGGCTGCCTGTGGATCAATCTGAGATTATTCCCCTGGTCCCTTTCCTTAGAAAGATGGTCTGTCAGGCACATTTACTCATGCACGTACACGCCCCCTCTCCCTGTCACTCTTACACATACACATGGGCAAATACTTAATGATTTTTCTGAAGTGAACAAAACAATTAAGTAAAGCCTTCAGCATCAAAGTCTTTTAGTTAAAGCACAGAGGCCTAAAGGGACATGTAGTGGAAGCTGAAGAAAGTCAAAGAAATAAAAGAAAATTATGGAGTAAGGAGGCACTGGGTGTTCTTTTAGTCTCAAGAGTCTGATTATCTATTATGAATAGCTATATATTTCTTGAACCCTTTTATTATCTGACAGGGGGTGAAGTCTAATGCAGTTAATGGAAAGATTATTGGCTTGTTTTTGCTTTGAATTAAAAAATCAACTATCGACTAAAATATGTAGCATCATTTCATTGTTTACATCCCCATTTTAAATAAAAAGTAAAAAATAATATAACAAAGTTGTCAGACCTGGACACCCCAGAGATAATTTCTCAAGACATGTTAGATTTTCTGTGTTTTTGAAAAATATGTTAGATCCCTTTCAGCAGGTCATTTAGGTTTGGTGTGCAAGCAAATCGTATCTTACAAACTATTTAACAAAAATTATGCATTGAAATAAAGAGAAGCAACAATTAAAAACAACATATGGAAAATTACAGCAATACTTTATTCAATTTGACACTGAAGGCAACCTACAATCCCGGATTTAGACAATTGCTCTATTTCATTTAAAAATGCTTAAAAAACTATGCTAAGAGATAGATGCATAGTCTTTACAATGCACAGATGAAGAGCACCTTTTGCTCTTTGAGTCAAGGGGGCTCAGCACTGCCCCCTGTCAGTGGGGCACTGTACTCTTGGCCTCGCCTATTCATTTTCACTGCACAATTTATGGCTGCTCAGAAAGACTAAATATGTCAAGCACACTCTTTAAATATATCAGATGGAGTTAAACATATATGGTGATATGAAGAGAGACAGCAATGGGGGTGCACCTCCTGCCTGCATATATCAGTGTTTCTGACAGTGACCCCTTAGGGCAGGGGTGGGCACTCCTAGTCCTCAAGGGCCGGTGTCCTGCAACTCTTTGATGTCTCCCTGGTCCAACACGCTTGAATCCAACAGCTGAATCACCTCCTAAATGCAGTCAAGTTCTCCAGAGTCCTGCTAATGACCTCATTATTTGACTCAGGTGTGTTGAAGTAGAGACGCATCTAAAAGTTGCAGGAGAACGGCCCTCGAGGCCTGGAGTTCCCCACCCCTGCCCTAGGGTGAGGAACAGCTCATCACTGCCTCACCTGCCTCCCCTGACTGCACGTCACTCAGAAGCAGGGATGCATAAGTTGCCAGTCCATCAGGGAGGAACCTCATAAACTGGTAATGTCAAAAATGTTTATGAGTCACAGTGGAATTTCACACGTTTGTATTATAAAAGTAAATTTAAATCAAAAATTATTCTTTTGGTTTCTGTTGAAGCCAGATAGTTACATACTCTTGTATAACATTAAACTAAGCTTTTTATGTTTTATGTTTTAGGTTTGCATAGATTACCCATATATTTTTGCTTTTCATAAATGGCAGAGAATCGTTTTACTTTCTTCCAATTCAGACATTTTAAAAGCCATGTAAGTTTGCACAATGCATACAATTTGTGAAAGCCTACATAAAGATCTAATTAAATGGGTCTTCTAAATGACTCAAAGCGAACCACTAAGTTAGTTATAAGGCTTAAGGACAGCAAAGTCAAAGCTTTTTGTAGTTACAAAGCACCGAGCCAAAAGATGTGTGTAAGCAAGCAAACCTACAAACCTGACTAATTTTATACACATTCTGTCTAGAAGAAGATGGAAGGATATCTATGTTGTTTGTAGAAGTCATTTCAACCACATACTTAAAGCCTTCTGAATATGAAGAAATTTAATATTATTTTTCTTGTGTTTAGCAAAGGAAAATGTTTTTTAATCCTAAATGATTGAAACAAAAAAAAGTCGAACTGACTTTGTAAGTCTTAGTCTGTAAAATAGTTATAACAAAATGTCCACAACTAAACATCAACTAAACTTCAGGTTTTAGCTCAATGTCAGGCTGGGTTGAGGTAACACTTATATGAAGACGAGGTGTTGATTATAGGCTCTGATGTTATGGAAACCAGTTTCTAAAGATTGTTGGGCATCTGCTGCAGGAAGTGGTGAAGTAGCAAATTTTTTAGAGAGTGGGAAAGCATGAACTGAAGCTCCTTTGGAAAAGTTTACAATACAATTAGTCATTAATTTTGCTTGGAGCATACATTTTACACAAGAAAAGCAGAACTAAGTCAAGTTGTCTAGCTACTTCCTGTTGACCAAGAAAGCAATTAAATTTCCTTAATTTCTAAATGAACTTTTAAAAAGTTGAATACGAAAGAGAACATGACCTAATTTTATCACTTGCTAACTAAAAGTGCAATAGAGACAAAGACAAACATTGCGCGGATAAGCCGAAACCCTGATTCCAGTTTTTCTGGTGGAGTAGCCCTGCAGGATAAAACCCAAAGGATCAGCTGCTAATGTACATCAGGAGGTCATATTTATCCAAAGGGAACATTTTTGTTTTAGAAGTCTCACAAAAGAAAACAAGAAAGGGAAATTACATAATTTAATATTGCTAAGACAACTGCAGAATGTTTCTCAGGTAAAGGAAAACATATTTGGATTGTAAAAAAAACAAAAGTAAGTTTTGCACTTTTGGAGGTGGGGGAGTTTGCTCATGGCAATCTAGTTTTGTATTAGCGGGGGATAAGATTCTAATTTCTGACATATTGCATTTTTTTTCTTTCGCATAAGCTGCATAATTACATATTTATTTTTGTCAGACTCAGCCTCTGACTGGTTCCTACAACTATTGGCTCTACAAGCTGAAAGAAAGGAGAAAAACACTTAGAACAAATCTGATACAACTTAAATTCAAAGATTTAGTCAGAAAGGTTGCAAGAGACATCCATGTGTTTTTTTCTGATGGTATAACAAACAATCTGAAAGGCGGCGCAATAAAACAACAATAAAGCCAGGTTTCAGCTGGCTGAACACCCACAATAACACAATATCTAATCATTTCAGATCAGGAGGAAATGTGTTGATTAATCTCCCAGTATTACGCTTTTTGTGCGATAATCTCCTTCAAACAGTGTAGGTTTTGCAAATCTCGTCTTCTCTCTTGCTCTTGAGAAGTAGAAAAAGCACAGTGTGCATAAATAGGAAATTGCTATTTACCAGCAATGTTTAAAAAAAACATATTGCCAGCAATACGTTTTTTAAAAGTGTGTCTTTTCTAAATGCATTTCCACTATGTCAGAAAACATGTTTATCTCTGATATGCATTCTGGTGAGAACTTAGTGCCAACTGATTACGACACAGTTTCATCAGTGGTGTTGACTTGTCTTCATAAGCAAAAAAATAAAAAAGAAGCTTTCCTCATCTCAATCTGCGTTTAAGAAAACCAACAGGGATTTTTTTTCTACATTTCCGCTTGATTGCAAATCAAAAAGTTACTCCTCACAGGGCAGACAAAATAAAAAAAGTGCTCCTAAGACCGCCACAAAACCCAATTTCAGAGGAGAGCAGACCTTGTACTCACTGTGCATCCTCCATGTTTGCAGATATTGTGACACTTTGAGAAGCAAGCCAAAAGTAAGAAGAGTTGGGTTGAACAGAGGCATCTGTAACTCACAGCAAAGGAATGCTTACAGCAAGAGCACACACTGTACAAGCCGACCCAGCACCGCTCTTCATAAACATGCTCCAGGTAATATATGGTAACTCCAAAAAAATCTTTGTAGGTTCTGTGGAAATACTGAGAAAAAGAACTTCACTTTCAGCTGAGTTTTGAGCAGCTCTCTGCACAACCTGTGGATTTGTTTCACAATGTTCAAGCCCATTGGATCAATTTTAAATTAATGGCATGGAAGTGGAGTTTTTATGGAGGCTCACATACTGTTGGTATTGATGAGACATTTTATCCATACAGTTTATTTTACAAGTCAATAGTGCTTTTGACCCTAAAGTGTCTGTTGGTTCCCTGGAATATTCAGCTCACAACACCAACCGTGTTCATGAATGTAGAAGGAAGGATGAGCAAGACCAGCAGTTTTCTGCATTTTTATAAACGTTTGAGCAACTCTGTTTCAGGAACCACTGAGCAAACTGTAGCTAATACTGTTCATAATATGTTCTTAGAATGATTGTTGGAAAAATAAATGAAGACTTTAAGACTGAAGCATTTAGGGTGTTACTCATTAAGGAGTTGCTACCCACCTACAGAAAACACTTGCAACTGAAATTTTTCAGATAATTGACAACTGTGATGAGAATTGTCACTACAGAATCCTTTTGATACTTTAATTTTCTCCCTTTTTTGTATTTTGAAGCTCATCTTGCAATCTGTTAATATCTAACACTGTGAATCGGAAATATTTGAAATTTCTTTTGTTTTAGAATAATGATCAGATGGGTAAACACCATATAATTTAGCTGCAAGGGTGGATTTGGAGATAGAGAGAGAGAGAGAGAGAGAGCGAGAGAGAGAAAGAGAGACAGAGAGAGAAAAAATGAGAAGAAGACAAAAAGCGAGAGAAACAGCAAGGGAGAAAAAAAGTACAGTTTGTTTACTGTAAAAATTCTGAATATTCATTTAGTAAGGCATTTGAACATCAAAGAAAGAATTTAATTCTTAAACAGTTTATGGTTATTCCTGCATATTTCATTTTTCTTCTGCTCTTTAATTATTTTCCTAGTTCAAAGATCCCTCAAAAGACAGATGAATACACTGACCCAGAATGCACATTAGTGCAAACATTGGTGGCATCTCCCAGCTGTGACTGGAGTTGACCTGGGCTGACCCTAAATTCACATTAACAGAAGAGTTAAATCCTGTTCTTAAATGCAGAGGGATTGAAATAACACTCCAAATTATCTTAACGGGAGCCAGGAACATTTCTGATGTTGCATCTTTCATGTAGTTGAGAATAAAAGCTGTGCTCTCCTGTGTTTCATGTTCCCGTCTGGGACACAGCAGCACCCCAGGGGACTGTACGGTCTCTCTCTGTACACTTCAGACTCTCAGTATAAGTCAAAGTTCTTTCATCTGCAGTAATGCTGAGATGACTCCGCAGTCGTCAGGTATATCGGAGATGGACAAGAAGCTGAGCACAGAGAGCTGGTCGACCATTTTGTGTCATGGTGTGTAAGCAATAATATTTATATTTATATATTTATATTAAATGTGAACAAAACAAAGGAGATGATTGTTGATGTCAAAAGAAAAAAGGTTTGGTCAAACACTATTTCTATCACGAGAGAAGAGGTGGAGGAGGTTGAGGAATATAAGTACCTTGGGGTTCACCTGGAAAACTGACTGAACTGGAGATGCAACTGTAAAACATCTACAAGAAGAGACAGAGCGCACTGTACCTTTTGAGTAGAACAAGGTGCTGCATATATTCTCTAGGTCTGTTGTGAAGAGTGAAAAGAAGGATTGTTCATAAAATCGAGGAAATTGTGGAAAATTATTGCATGAGAATGCTTTACAACAACAGAGTGCCTTCAGTCAGAGGCTTCTTTAGCATCTCTGTAATACTGATAGCTACAGAAGCTTCTTCCTGCTCATAGCTTTCAGCCCCTAAAGCAATTCTTTGAAGAATCTTGGATAATATGCATTGCAAATATATTTGGGATTAATGAAGCATTTTGAAATTAATTATGAGCTCAATATAAAAAATATAATAAAGTTTTTAAAAGATCCTTATTTTAATGAAAAGCTGGCAATGTATTAGAAAAATCCTTGTTCCAGAAGCATTGCCAAATGTTCAAAAGAAAAGAAAATAGGAGAGATGTACATTTATTTGGTTAATGCTAAACTGTCATCAAATGACTTTCAAGGAGTTTGGTTTTGCATGTCTGCTTGAACTCTTAGTCTTGCAATGTTGCCAAAGTAGTCTGCAGACGTAAGATGGGGAGCAAAAAAAAAAAAAAAAGGCTGTGAGGAAATTGTAAAAAGAAAAAAAAGCAAGGGAAAAAAATCCATATCCATGGTTGGCTGCATCTGTCTCTCCTGTCGCTCTAAATTCGCCGTCAGTCAAAACAAAAATGTCACACCTTTCAAATGTTCACTCAGAGCTAAGAACTTTTAATTGCTTGGGTAGAATATAGTCCAGGGCTGCAATAAAGTTAGAATCAGTGGAGCCAGGTGAGGGGGCAATGAAGGAGCTCTGCAATAAATCTGATAAATGATGCTAAGACACACAATAGAAAGACCTCTGCCACCTTCAGTCTCCTCAGTAAACCTCCTCAGTACCTACTGCCCCGGCAACACCACCTACCCACCCTAACACCCAGCCAGCCCTCCGTCTCCTCTCTGGAGGAACGGGCGATTCTTATTGAGCACTTGTCTGTTTACAGATCAGCACTTCCCATCGGGTTTTGGATCAATGGGATTATATTTCCCATAAAGCAGGATGGAGCTGGGGTGGGTGGGGCATCAGGGGCATCACAGGCTGTGTAGCATGAGTGAAAAGCAGATGATTAAGCCTTAGAAACACTGAATGACAGCGGCAGGAGGATGCAATGGTTGGAGGAGGAAGTAGGGATGATGGGAAAATTGGGGAACTGAAAAAGCAAAAAAAGCGAATGGCAGATGGGATGGAGGATGAGGAGCTCATTGATCTCCTGTCTGTCTTCTCTTCAGAGGATCAGTAGCAAACAGAGGCCGTGGTGTTTATCATTTAGTCAATGCGAGGATGAGGACGCTCTGTTTGGGAATATGGAAATGAGAAGCTAACTGTGCAATACAGCATGTTTGCACAATGCAGGTATTTTCCTAAAACGTCTTTGAAGGGCGTCGTGAACACAAAGGACAAAAGTCAAGGTGCTTTTCAGAAATCTGAAGCTTGGAGGAAAAATAGTGTTTACCGTACATAAAATTAAGCCGGACAAAGGAAGGTGAACAATCAGGACAAAAAAATATGTATACAGTATCTGTTTTCATTCCATTCTTTCGACACCTTCTTGAAAATCAAAAAGCTATTTGTCTTTTTTCCCTGAAGAATTTCTTTCTGCACTGAAATCAGAAGGTTTTGAGGTGCTTATAAAGTTTGCATCCATTAGCTGCTTGTGTTTATGCCCATATGTAGAGTTAAATGAGTAAGTGTTGGTTTTCAAATAATTACAAAATCAAGGTAAAGTACGGCTAAAAAAGGCTGCTGAGGGTCGAATGCAGAGATCTGAATACCAAAATTAGGCAGCAAGTGTTTACATGAATAATAAGAAATTAATGTCGTTAATACATTTGTATTATGAGTGATGAAAGGCTTGCAGTTCAATCATGAGCGATTACACAATTGGCATTTTGGAATAATAGAACACATTTTAAAACAGGCTCAGCTTTGGGACATACTGTACAGAGAAATTAACAGAGGAAGAAAATCTTTAATTACCTGCGGCTCCCTGGATTGAACCCCTCACCAGTTTTAGTGGGTTTTAGTCATTTTGATGTGCATTGTCTCAACTTGCCTCCTCAGTGTGTTTTCACTTCCTTGTCACCAAAAGGTGAAATAAATGTATTCCTCTTCCACACAGCGCTATTGATTTTTCTTAGGTGGGGGAATTAATCCGCGCTGAGCTCAAATCATCTTTGAAGCAGGCGTTTATTCCCACTCTCACCTCCAGTGCAACACCCTGGATGAGTTTTTGTCGCTTGGTAATTTGAGCGGGTGGATGCGCTGGCATGCTCTGTCAACTTAAAACCCTCGTCTTCAGCCTCGGCCTCTTAAAAGCGCACACACACAGACACACATACACACACAGATTAATGTCAAGGACTTCCCTATTTGAATGCTAAAACATTATAGATGCAGATTAAAACCACATTTTCCCCTATGTCTACTTTGCAGTCGGAAATTCTGCTGGCTTGCCCCTTTATTCCTCCTCTCTTCTTAAAGTGGCACCAAATGTAATCCTCCTTAATAGATGCGTACTATTTACACTTATACCATAATCACTTAAACATTCATTTAGAGAGCCATGTTTGGTTGTTCGAGGCCCTGACAGCCGATTCATCAAAAAGTAAATGTGCAGAACCTCGCGCCCTTTGTAGCAATCAATCAATATGCTCGTCTCCAGGCTACCATCAGCGCAGATACATCTCAGACCAAAATTAATCACTGCGAAGTTTGCATAATCCCCATATACTTCCTCTCACCCATTACCCTACATTTGAGAACCTTTACCTTTGAAGACCATTTTGATGACTGAAGAGATTAATCAGAATCTCCCATCCTCGAGGCTGATTGAATTATAAGAGTTTAAGAAGTGAATAGTGTGATATAACGTAGGAATGTTTTGATTCCATGATTACATCTGTAGATAAAATGATATTCATGATTTTTATATTTTTTCTTTTGAGACACAGAGTAGGCTTTTAAATCCCAAATCCTTGATTTGATATTTTACTAATTTAATCTGACATTGGCGTTCTCTCTAAAAAGTTTAAGGATTCTAATTTGGTTATAACCATGTTTTAGATTTTTGTGGCTTCTAATAGCAGTTGAAGGAGGTTATTAAAACATGTTAATAACCAAATATTTTACAATTTGCAAGATATGACAAAATTCATTAAAGAGAGCATGATGAGACTCTATCTGCTTTGTATTTCATTTCTATAAAGAGTGTGCGGGAGTTTACCACACGGATTTCATTTTATGTTAATTAATATCTTAGTGATGCTTTATATCTTTTGCATAAAATATTGTACACATGAAAACCTGAAAATGATCTCTGCATGAAGGTCATACCTAACTAATGTTTTAGACTGAAATACATTTTATTCACACAGCTGCTAAGACAAGTGCAGACAAACATTTGTCTGCAGAATTTTTTATGATAGATGGCACTATGTTAAAAGCCATATTAAAGCAAGATCTTAACATATAGGTCAAAAAGTTAAAGTTAAAACTTGGACATAAACTTGTCTCTCAAATGTACAGACGACACGAGGCATACTGCAAATGTATTTAAGCCACAGAAAATTTGGATGGCAGGGTTGAAAAGTTGTGGGAATAAGGCTGTCCACACAAACCTGACTCTAGTACATCAGGTCTGTTAGAGAAAATGGACCAAAATTGTGTAAGAACATCCAAACATTCCAGCTTAGTCAGACAGTGTAAAAAGAAAATCTAGTAAACATAAAATAAATTTTAACTTTTGACTTGAAGAAAGAGATAATCTATTGCACTGACTATACTATGCAATTTACCAAATAACAAATGTGTCTTCTTATCGTTGCTGACCTAAACCAGGCAGTTCTTCTTCAAGCTTTGTGGAGTAGCATTATATTGCTGTCATGCATAAGTCATTTGTGTTGAAATGATAGTCCAAAAATAAAAAAGCTAACATGTTATCGTCCAGCATTTTCTTCTTATATTGTTATTGGAAAAACAACTTCTCAATCAAGAACTGATTATCTTGGCAAGACTATTACAATCAACTGCATCACACAACATTGCAAATTCTTATCAACATTACAAATTCTTATCATGACTGAGTATTATGTCTTTCTCTGACCTGAACAAACAAAGCACAATGATTTGACCTTTTCATGTGGACAGATTCGGAGCTGTTTAAATGGATGTGTAGGACCTGAACTTTCTGTGTTTTATTAGAGGCAGAGTACAGTGACAACCTTTCCTTGACTGAAACATGGATCACAAGTGAGAATAAAGAAAAGACATCTGGTTAGCTGAGATGAGTCAGAAAATAATTAGTTTTAATATTTCATAAGTGAACTATGTAAAATAGAAGGTTTGGGTGAACACTGTTTGATATAATTGATCTTAAATGCTGCAATAAGCTCTGCATTAAACACCCAGTTATCATCAGGTTTATCTGCAGAGATAAAGAGATTAAGACAGAACCAAATTGCTCTCTCTGGAGACAGAAATGTCACTGATGTTATGCATCATTAGTGCTGCAAAGAAGGTGGCTTCATTGCTGAGCAGGAAGAGGGGGGGCGGGGTGGAATATGAATAAGACATTAGTGCTTAACTGAAGCAAAACTGTGTTGTGTTTTGTGTATTTTATTTCTACACCAGAACAAGAATATTTGTGTGTGTGTTCAGTTTTGTGGTAAATCTGACACACCTCCACATTTTTTTTTTTTTTTAATGCCATTAGCTTACATGATGCAGTTTATTGCAATGATTTCATATTAACCTAAGACCAGTCTGGCACATCTGTCAAAGCCCACCACAGTAGGGCTATTTATAATGATTTTTGTTTTCACACTTCCTAAGTGGCCAGTTTTCAATCCCAGAGCTCCACACTGTTGACATCATATTTAGAAATGAAAGAGTGATTCTGGGAAGAGATCATAACAGAATCAGACATTAACCAATGGATGGAAGGCAAATCTGTGAGTCTGATAATGGAAATCCTCTGAAGGCTAAAAGTTATAATCTAAAAGTGTGATATATAAAAATAAAACACCTCATTTACTTTTGAGAGTCATATTTGTTGAGAATTTAAAATAGTTCTGACATTTTTCAGCGAACTGAAAATTATCTGTACAATATGACAGCTACATTTTTGTAGATTTATGCAAAATGGTAGGGATAGAAGATTTGTTTGGGGTATTTTTATACCTATAGATAAAGAACAAAATAAGATCTGAAGCTCCAGAAAAAAGTATTTAACCTTTTCAGAATGCTGTACCTTTTATCGCACTGGAAATGGAATATATGTAATCATGAATAATAAATATACTTCATATTATGTGACAAGATTTCATTTATCACAAAATTAAATGTCATTTTTTAGACTCAAATTAAATCATATATTCAATTGTCTCAACATTTGTGGCAAACTAAGTAACAGTGTGACAGCAGCTTAAAAACATGAAATGACTGCCAAAGAAAAATAAAAAGAGATTGGGAAGTAGTGTTGACTAATTTGTACTTCAACAAAGTAGCTAATTAATTAGTTGCAATTTACTACTAACGTTCCAGTTTATTACTAATCCGTGTGAACAGTGTAAGGCCCCTTGGGGTAAGATCATAATCAACCTTATGGCCATGTTATGAAAGAGTTTCTGTCCAAAATGCAGTTTGCATTTCCAAATCTTGTCCTTTCAACTTAATACAATTTTAACAATGCTACAATAGGTCCCTCCAAAAAATGAAGGGATTCAATGTAACTTTACATTTTATTTATCATAAAATTTATGAGAAGCTATGTATGTTGAAGTCTTGTCTTATTTGAGCATTTTTGCACAATTTTATTTAATGTGTCCTCCATTTTCAGAATATCATCACTGATGGCAATTTGACTGAAACCGAAAAGACAGAAGGGTAATTAAGCACTGACTGTAATGGGATTAACGTTAAATTCATTTGCTTTCATTCCACTTGGATCAGAGATAAATGAATAAAAGATTTTGTTGCATTCTGTGAAAATATTATTTCGAATGATTTACAGTGTCAGTGGAATCAAAATCAACAGAAGTACATAAAACATAATGCTGTCAAAAAAGGTGTCTAATGGCCTAAAAGCTGCGACACAAATGGCATGAGGTTGATTTACTGATACTGCAGCCACTGTGATTAAATATGGTTTTGTACTCAGCATACATTTATCTTTGTCATAACACTGTGAAAGTCTCAGCCTCACGCTGATTGCGAGTGCTCATATTATTTCCTTTTGTCACCCTCTTAATTACCTCTTACTAACTATTCTCACAAAGATAACCTGAGTGTGATTAAATTTAACGCACCTACTTCATAAGGATGTAATTTGCCCTGAGATGAGCTCTTGAAAGGCAGGTCATGCAGAATATTGGATGCCCATTGTTAAATCCTGTGAGTGCAGATGAAGAGATATAGTACTCAGTGCAGGTCATTTTCTGTAGGATCATTTTCATCATTAAAAGAGTGATTTGGCAAATGATGAATCTGAAATCCTTAAAATGTGGCCTGAGGGTGGCAGCAGAAGACAGGTCAAACTGAGGAAGCCATTCATTTGTAAAGGTCCTTTTGCACATTTAAGTCTCAACCAGGTAGATTCCAATTTAAGATAATACCACAGCGATTGCATTTCTTTTACGTTTGGATTGTTCTATTTTAACAACATCTAAAATCCTGGTGAATGTGTAAAAAAGAAACTGTGACATAAAAACCTACTATTGTCAATAGATATCAGGGATTTTCTGTTTGTGATATTTGAAATTTCCTCAATGGAATTACTGAGTGTCTAAAGTTAGAAAAGACTTAACCTGACAAACTCTGTGTAGTACAAATGTGTTTTTGCAGATGCATGTTTGGTGCCATCTGCTGACTTCAAATTTTGAAATTGAAGGGTTCTTAGACAAAAAGAGAACAGCTCCTATGATATTATGTGTGCTGCTTAAAGGACCATACTGCAAAACATCTCTCATTGGGAAGTATACAGATATACTTCTGATACTATCGTTAGTTGTTGCATAAGGTCTTGTTTGTGAAATCAACGGGGAAAACGGGAGTGCCTCTTTCACAACTCCCTAATCCTCTGGGAGAAGAGTATGCATTTAAGACCTGGATGTAGACAGTGTGTTGAAATGTGTGAATGATTTCATTCCCACAGGAATCTGTTGCTAGCCCTTAACTGCAGCAAAATAACCAGTTGAGCAATGCCTGGGAAAATGTAGTTTCACTCTAAACAAGATGGAACATGAAGTGTTTCATTACCTGTTAGTGAAACACTTCATTAGTAGGCAGTGGAGGGATTTGCTTAAAATATGTAAAATACAATCAATTAAACTATAAGAAACTATGAAAGACATGAAAAATATTTTAAAGATTAAAGATAAAAAATGAAAGTTTAATGAGAGAAAAATCTTCTATCAATACATCTCATCTGTGATGCACATGAAAACCTGACAATAATAAAGATATGTTGTCTAATTAATTGATATGTTTTGTGATTTACCTCATTAAAATCCTCCATGATGATTACTATGCAGCATTTACAGAATACCAGGTGCCCAATGCGGCACTTTTTTAGCCAGAATTTTCTAATAACTGATAGCGTGGACACGCCTGTGTTTGAACAAGAAGTGCTGTGGAGGTGTAATCACACAAGAGACATTTTTTCCAGGATTTGAGGAAAAGAACTTGACGCTGTCATCTGGCACAACACCGGTGTGAATCTCTAAAAGGTAACCATAGTAATCACATTCAGCAATAGGAAAATATCACTTGATTTATTGCGTAGAAAAAGTTTTCTAAGTGAATTGTTTTTCTCTTCCACTATTTTGATGTTAGCACAACTACTTTGCCTACATTTGTTCTCTCCGGCTAGTAAGTGTAACTGTAAAAGCTTGCTTTTGACCTTTCTTCTCATCCAGCCATCATCTTAAATACTACTCATGTTTTCTGAGTATCTAAATAGAAAACACATACATTTGTTTTGCTCTATTGGATCTACAATACTGAGCTTTCACTCCTAATTTTCTTGCTGTCAAGATGCCTGAAACAGCAGAGGCTGTGTCCGCCACTCTTACAACCAACAGGCACTGCACCATAGAGATAACCAATATCAGTGGCAGCTACTGTCTCATTAACCCAAAGTAAGTCTTCAACTGCATCACTAAGCTTGCAACTTAGAGTAAAGAATACATTGAAAGTACATTTGAGATCTAACCCCAATCAGGTGGTTAGATCACAGCACATTTCCATTTACTGTGTAGTACAGTGATGTTTGATGTTAAATACATAGCAATGGCATTTCAAAACTCCATGTAATTTTAGATTTAACTGTTTAAAATGTAACCACACTTGTTTTAATTTCCTAGTCACTTTAAGATGCATGTTTTCATTTACAGTCAGAACAGTCAGACACAGTTGACCCAGAAACCTGCATAAGTATTCACACCTCCTTGAACTTGATTTTTTTTAATATTACAATCTGGGGCAACTTGGACAGAACAACGAGGAACAATGTAATGTGAAAGGAAAATAAAACCAGGTTTTCAAAACTATTTTCAAAGTCATATCTGAGAAACGTCAATACTTTGTAGACTCACTGTTGACAGCAATTGCAACTGCAGATCTTTATGAGTGAGTTTCTGCCAGATTTACTTATTGAAAGCCTGAAATCTTTGCCCATTCTTGTTTGCAATGTTGCTCAAGCTTAGTCATAATGAATAGAGAGTATTCAAGAATAACACTATAGATTCTCAGTTGTCTCTATGTCTGGACTTGGTTGGCGCATTCTAGTATGTGAATGTGCTTTGACTGTAAATGTTTAAATTCTATCTTTTATGTAGATAAATGATGTCCTGTTTGCACAGCTTGTATTATATACATACTGTGTAAGCATATTTCTTTTGTTTCTGTTATTCTACATGTGCTGTGACAAAACATAATTTGTTGTGAGGAATTATTCAGATATTGATTCTAAACTTAACCTGAAGAAAAATAAATCTAAACTAGGACATTGTAGCTCTGTTTTTATAGTTGTTCCAGCTTCCAAGACTAAAATGTTTTGGAGTTAACAAAAGTTTTTTCTTTCATCAGGATTGTATTTCAGTTTTTCTCATTAATACTTATCACATACCCGATCCCTTTTGAGAAATGTAATCCCAACTCTTTTCGCCTTGTTCAGCGAAAAGAGTAAAATTTTTTGGTCTCGTCTGATCAGAATAACTTTTTTCATATTGTTCTGTGTTCCATATTACTTGTGGCAAACTGTTAATGGGACATACTAGATCTTTCTTTAAAAGTGGCTTTATTTTTGCTACTGTTCTTGTAACACATGCACACGTAGATTATTAGTCGTAAAAAATTAAAACATATCATACTTTGTGTTTTTTTAATAAAATTGCAAAATTTGAAAAGGTTTCAGGAATGTCAATACTTGTAAAAGACACTGGTAATGTAAAAAAAAAAGAGTGAGTTGCACAAAACAGCACCAGAATGCACATCAAGTCTTTTGCCATGTGTGTCATGTTTCTGCATTTGTCTAGATTTGTCAAGACTGGCCATATTTTGGATGGGTGATTTTCATATGTGACATTATGTTGCTGAGAACATCTACCAATCTATCACGCACTGACACACTCTGCCTCATTGCACATCGCATGCAGGTAGAATCACTTTTACTTAGAAGTCCATAGTAGTACACCTCCAGTCATACTCCATCCATCAGTGTATACTGTTTTTCCACCCCAACACTCAGGAAGAGCATCCCCAAACTTTAGGAAACTTTGCAAAGTTTTTTCTCGTTTTTTTCTTTGCAACATTGCTGAAATGTCTTAAATATTAATTTCTAACTTGTTTTTCTTTAAAGGGTTTACATGACAAGTGGCTTTTCGTACCACCCACCCCAGCCCACAGTTCGCACCCAAAAGACAGAAGTGTGCTCCTTCACTAAGGATGACAACACCGCCACTGGTGCGGTCGGCCTGCTAACCTACGACCTGTTCCACATGCAAAGCCGGGTTTGTTCGGAGCGCATGGCCCTCATGTTCTCCGTGCCTTTCGACCACAACATTTACAAGAACCGGCTGGCTGTAGGTGTGGTCGAGCATTCCCGGGCCTGCGACAAACATCTGTACGACCAGATGTATGATGGGAAAGATCTGAGCAACTTCACCCGCTCTGAGGCAAACGGGTGTGGGCTGGAATATAAAGCAGCACATGTTGATTTAAGAGCCACAATGTCTACAACAGGCAAAGCTATTGTTAAAGTGGAGCTGTATGATAAAATGGGCCGTTAGTGTGCAGGTCGACTGGGTGTCGTTGTTGTTTGTTGTTTTTGTGACCTTAGAGTGAATAGAATTTGTTTGATGTGACCACTGTCGACATCTTGAAATAAATAAAAAAAATGCATTCAGGAGAGGAAGACTGATTTTGCTGTCATCTGTATTTTGCGTCTGCTGAGCGATATCAATATCTGACAGTCAGCTCATTGATTTCCCATTAGCTAATGCCTTGGACTCATGTACGTTGTACTCTCTCTTCTCTTTGATTATGGTAATAAAACATTCAGACCCAATGCTTGTGTTGCTTTGTGTGGAGTATGTTTTCACTCTGTATGCCTGCATTATTACTGATGAACAGTAATTATTATTTAATCTCTTATCTGGATCTATTCAACTCTAATGAGAGGCAACAGATGGAAAGCTGGCATAGATGTTTTTTTAATCTGCGCAATAACAACACGGTTCTTCACTGGCTAGGAGACTTTTCATCTTGCTGTTTGTGTGGAACTTGGAAAACAACAGCTTCAGTAGTAGAAAAAAATAAGAGTAAGGAGGCTCCAGAGATGTGTGCCTAGACTTACCTTGTTTACTTTTTTTCTGTTGTTCAGTAAAAAAGGAATAAGGTTCCCAAACTGGTTCTCTCAGATGGATTTCATAAAAAAAGAAAAAAGGACAGGACAGGATAAATCTGCAGAGTTAGCAACAAAGAGATCCAATGGGAAAGTATCAGAGATGGATCCAAGAAAGGGTGGGGTTGTTTGATGATACAGGGATTAATCACATTCATATTTTTACAGTGCTCTTTTGTGTAGGCCCATACTTACTAATGTATGTATGTGGAAAGAGGGTGTGCTTGGTCTAATGTGTGTTATGTTGCAAGAGGGAGGGGAAAAAAAACAGCACCTCCTATTAAGGTGTCTTTTCCGACTTCTCCCATTTTGCTTTTGGAATACTTGGACTTTGTTCACCGGTAAGTTTCCAAAAATCACTTTTCCTTACAAAATTCCTTACAAATCGCTTTTGCTTGATAGGTATTCTATGTGTTTTAAAGAGCATCATTATAAAAAACTAACAGAAAAACTGATGCATTTATTACATCAGTATTTGTTATCTTGTTAACTCTTAAGTGTGACACAAAGACTTAACAGAGTAGGAGCTATAAAACATCCTCACAATACACCTGAAGCTAAATTTCACCGACTTTCCATTGGTCTCAGGGTTTTTTTGGGGGTTTTTTTGTACTTTATGTTGATAAGATGAAAATTGATCAAAGTATTTTAAAAATCGCCAGTAGCCATGTCTCTCACGTTGTTTGACTCTTTCTGAAATACTTTTGTTTCCCAAATAGATTACATAATTGTTGCAGCATGACGGAGTCGGCTGAAGCTGTGGCAGCTGATATAACCAGCAAGAGAAGTGTGACTATTGAAATCTCAAATGTCACAAATAACTACTGCCTTATCAGTCCCAAGTAAGCAATTTAGTAAGCAATTTGTTGATTTCTCATAATATATTTTTGTTATATCTTTCAGGCCATATTGGTAAAGGAGTTTTTTCATTGGTAATGATGATGATATCTTACTAACTTTAGCCAACATATTTGCATGATCTAAATATTTTTCTTTTTGGGGGTGGGGGAACATAATGCACATTTTGCACCAAACCACACAAAAATCCAAGACAAGATGTCCCTATAACGTTTATCCTTACATGCTATGCAATAAGGACCAGATTTGTTTAGGCCCACAATTCTCTTCTTAATATCTTGCAGAATTTCTTTCGAAAAGCGCAATATATTAAGAAAGAATGTTGGAGACCTTAACATACATCCCTGATATATGTCATTGTTAACATTTAACTCAGGTACTGTGTATTAACCTATTGGAAGCTTTAAAAGTTATCATACTTCATCCGGGCTCCCCTGAACTTTAAAAAAAGGATATCCTTTGTATACAAAATTTTGGAAGTGAACGGTATCATTTAGTAAATAATTCTGGTAATCCTAACTGATCCAATCAGGACATGTTTATTGTGATTCAATGTTGTCCAGTAAGTAAATAGATTTTGAGTTTGCTGTATTGTATGTAAGAATCTGTTTCAACAGTTTGTTCTTATTTTTGTTATTAGAGCTTACCTTGACAATGGAGAGGTGTTCAATCCACCTCAACCGACAGTACGCCCCCTAAAGACAGAGGTGTGCACCTTCACCAAGTCTGGTGGAAAAGCAACCGGTAGCGTTGGCGTCATGACCTACGATCTCTTTGAGAGGTCCCAGAATGACTACATTGAGACCCTGGCCATCATGTTTTCAGTTCCCTGGGACTACAACCTGTACAAGAACTGGTTTGCGGTGGGCATCTATAAAAAGGGTCGCAACTGTGATAAGGATTTATTCAAAGAAATGTACTATGAGAAGAAAGAGCATGAGCGTGGTTTTGTCAGAGGGGAAGCCAATGGCTCAGGAATCAATTACGTGGGTAACTACCTTGACATCAAAGCAACTATGTGTCCGATGGGCAATGCCATCATGAAGGTTGAGGTATGGGACAAGCTTTTCACACACATGGAACAGCAGGCTTACTAGAACCCGTCCCAGTTGCAGAATCCTTCTTCACAGTCTGTTTTTCTGCAGGCTTCTTCCACTACAATGAGCATGCACTCTTTAACAGATGTTGTTGCTGACATGTGTCTCTATGGCTTGGTATTACCCTCTTGCTTATAATCTTATAATCTGTTTAAGATCTGAATTTGTTTGGGTTTTTTTTAGTTGTGCTAGAAATATTTTTCTTTTTATATCAAGAGCCTTTTTGTATTTCTGTGCTATTCAGTTTTAAATGGGCATCTTTAGGAAAGGAAATCAAAGGATGACTCAATGAAGGATGAGGGCACATAGCTTAATAAAATACCCAGAGTGGCTGTCTGAATTCACCTTGACGTTATCCTTTCAGGAATAAAATAAATCTTTTCTCCAAAGCTTATTGTGTGTCTCTGTCTGCTGATTGGGGTTAAAAAGAGTGCATAAAGAGGACATTGAAATATTTTAATGCGAAAAGATTATTATTATTTTCTTTTTTTAGCATGCATTCCATCCAAGGCATTCTTTGTATGTTTACAAGGTCTTGATTACTTTGAGGTGGGACTGAGTTTTTAATAAATTGCCTGGATGCCTTAATCTGCAGTACGTCATGGTCACAGTAAAACCTTAATAAAACTGTTCAAGATTTTCTGTTGAAAGCAGAAAGACTAAAGTTAAGGAGATGTTTTGTAATTATTAACAATTAAACGCACACATTTACTCTGAAATCTACAGCAAAAATCAGAATAATTGTGTTCTTTATTTTCTTTTCGAAGTTATCATCTTAGCAGGTTGAAAGACACTTAGATTGATTTGACCGCCCAATAAATTACCTTATCTCAACACTAAGTATTTGCTGCAACATCACTGCCAGTTCTTTAAGCGACTGCCATTAACCTTTAGATGTATTGAGATTTAATGCAGGCGGTGAAACAGCTGCTCTTCATTTACATCTCATAAGAAGATATCAGGTTTCAGCAGATCTATTTGAAGTCTCCATGCTGCCGTTCTGGTTCTGGTTTCCCATTATGTCACAAGGCTTTTTGCAGCATCAACCCTTGCCTCAACACAGAGGCACAGATCAAAGGTTTCAGTTGTTGCTGTTTCATTTACATAAAAAGCAAATAATATAGAGGAGGAAATTGGGCCTGTGTAGACTTAATCCGTAAAGCTTTTTGAGTGACATATTGAAGATATTGACACACATTTTAGCTTTTAATCTTTTCTTTGTGTTTCCAACAACTGCTCCTAAGACTACTTTCATTTTTTTCTATTATGTATTTTACCTCAGAAGAGCTTGCTTGTTTGCATTCTTTGTTGTGGGCCTCCCAGGTTAGAAAGACACACAACTGCACCTGCAGATATGGATATACTGGATAAATTCTATCATGCATTGTGGGCTTTAAATGTTGGGATGAAGTCAATCGTAAAAGGAGCATAGAATTAGAGATTTTAAATATGAAATAGAAAGAATTAAGAAAGTATCCCATCCTCTTTGAATGAAGGAACTGTTTGTGAATTGAAGCAGGTGCAGTTTACCTCGAAAGAGGAAGGAGGTTAGAAAAAGAATTAGGAGAGCACAGGTGTAGAAATCTTCTACCTGAACATAATGCTGAAAAACAAGCTGATCTGAACAGCAAAGAACCACATGTGAGGTGAAATCTTAGAAATTGTCCACCCAATTACCTGACAAACAAAAAATAACCCCAACTGTTGTTTGTGTGTGCTGTGTTTTGCAACAGACATTTTGACTGAATGTGCACATAGAAGCAAAAACTAACAAACCTCCCTGACCTAATATTTGAGAATAAACTTCAGAACTTAAATCATGCATGCAAAACCACATTTAGCTTCTTTTTTTAAAAATTTCTTTTTAAACCTTTACAATTGAAGTGTGGTTGTCCACTGCACAAAATGCTCTCGAATACTGCCATCTAGAGGCCTGCTACGACAAGAAGCGTGGTTACACCCACAGATAAATCTCCAAATCAAAATGATATCTTTGAAAAGCAAAGGGTAAAACATATTAGATAAAAAAGCAATACATTAAATGTATTCATTTAATCGGTCCAACTAATGATGTCAGACACCTTCCTGATCAAAGCTTCTTTCTTTTTTCTTTGTTGTTTCTGAAACTACTTTGTCACTGTCTTCCTGAGCTGCCACCAGCACCAAACATGTCATGACATCCAGCAGGGTCTGGTTGTCTTTGATAGTTCACCATGTGTCTGACCTGATGGGTGACAGCCTAGAACAGAGGGCTGGCAGCCTTCCTGTCAGTTTCAGGCTTCCACTGTTAGTTTAATCTCTAAAAAATCCAAAAGTTTCAGGGCAGAGCGGGGTTTCACTGACCCGCACGCTTGTTTCCAAACACATGCAGGATCTATTTCATGATTTCTTCAGCTAAAACACAGGGGCCAAAAGTTATGTTTTTTCTGGCTAGGTATAGAAAACAGCTCAGGTTAGCTTGTTGTTTTGAAATCTCTCAGCATGCAGAGAAACACAAATATGTATCATGTAACAGTACAGATAACGTGGGGAGAACCTTTCATTGATTTTCCTTCTCAACTTTTTTATGCATCTTGATAAATAACTTGGATCTTCAGAACCTCTTAAGTTTGAGCTACATTTTTAAATGTATATGAGACCGGACATATTATTCAGTTATTTTCAACCGCTGTGGTGCAAGTTAAATATTTTGTAATATTTTGGTTTTGTTGGTTAATTTTGAATATCCATTTCCCATTTCCCACAAGATATCAAATGGATCTGTTTTTTTTTTTTTATCTGTTATTTTTCTTTATCTGTTCTTATTTGTGTTTTTCAGTCTAACTTTGTGTTTGGGTTTCTGACCTATCCTGGAGATATGAATGCTTTCCTTGACAATTTAGCAGTCATAGCTTAATGTGAGGATGTGTCAGTGTTTTGTTTATCACTTTAACACTTTCTCCTCAGTTCCAGGTTGTTTATGAAATATTATTTTGCACATTTAAGAGCTGCGCTCTGTCGCTTATCATAATGCTGTCTGTCCACTAACACATATTCAGCTGTGAAAAAACCTCCTACAGAAAAACAGAAAAAAGATTTTATTTCCCTTGGTTTTTTAGTCTTTATTTTTTCTCTGAATCAAGAAATGAGACATTGGCTGTAGTTGTTGATTTGAATTGTAATTTACTGGCTGGGGGGAATCTTAGACAAGAAGTACATAAAATACAGTACATCTAGTCCACAGTAATTCAAGTTAAAAAGGTTGGTTATTATGCCATAAACTCTCAGAGCTTCCCAAAGTACCATCTGTACGCTACCAATTATCTGTGTGGCTACCTCTACAAAAGCAGCAATAAAATCAGAGAACTGTAAGTTAAAGTTCCTTGTTCTACATATTGAAAAGTTACTTACATGTGCAAAACATTTGAGATAGCTGCCAAACTTTTCGGAGGGATGGGTGTGAAGTACTGTGCCAACCTCAGAGTAACTGCAAGGAACCAATGAGATACATGTCAGACTTTCTTGGCCTTAGTTAGCAAGGTAAATGTTAAAGTTCATAAAAGTACACCTTAAGTACCAATAATAATACTGAAAAGCAAAATATTACATACATACAGTGATAGTCTTATGTCTCTGTTTACATCCCAATGATCTGGTGAACTAGCCAGGAAGGACTGCAGTTAAATCTGCAGCCGTCCTTGCATTGACTGCAGTTTGATTGGCAAACATAGCAGCATAGAGAGACTTTGGCACTGAGGCTGACAATGTCAGGTTCAAGGCTTTATGGAGCATCAGTAAAAATAAATAAAAAAGAAAGTTATATTGGAGACACTCTGTCAAGTTACTGATGTGTTATGGAATAATGAATGCTACTTTAGATGCTTTTATATAGTTATATAATCAAGTTTCAATCTGCTTTCTTCCAGTACACATTTACGAATCTTTACACATCCTTCACATGCCAGAAATAATAAATTTTAAAAACTGCACTCTTTGGTGTGAGTTATTGAACGTGACATAAGTAATTAATTTTTCTGTTGGTTTGTGAGCCAGGAAGCTGGCTCTGCTGTGTTGGAGCTGACCCCTCAGCTGGCTGACATCCCGCTGGCAGCTGATGATTGGACATTCAAGTGGGTTTGACATCAGAACTGCTGCCCGATCAGTCAGAATAAGCTGAAAGAATTGCAGAGCGGGAGCAGCCTTCTTTCTACACCAGCTGAAAATTTGAGTGAAGTGGAGCAAAAATATTCCCAAGTTCTCCAATGATGATGAAAAAGGAGAAGGTCAAGCTTAAGGTCAGCTTCAATGTTTTGGCAAAGGGATTTAGAAAAGACTGTCACAGACATGCAAAGAGAGAGAGGGGTTATACAAATGAGGAGTTTTAAGAAGTTTGAAAGATCTTAAAACTGCCTTTGATGCTTATAAATCCAAGTACTCATCTGCACCATTGTCATGGAGGAATTACCGTTTTTTAAGTAACATTGATTAATTTGATTGTGGTTTACATGTATTTATGTCTGCAAAGTTCTCTTAAGATCCCTCTTAAGAGGGAAACTGCATTTTAAAAGAAAAAGCCACATTATTTGTTCCATTTTATCTATAAAACTAAGATGTGCAGCTATATTCTTCTTAAAGAAAAGAGGCTTTGGATCACTTCCAAACAACCAGTACACATTGAGTCTTTTTTTAAAGTTCTAATTAAACACTGCTTCATGCAGATTCCCACTGCTCCTCTTTGCAGAACAATTACCTGGTCAAATTATGTTTTCAGTTTTCTGCCAAATACTGTCAGACAGTTGTTAAAAATGTCTAGGTAAACAGTTGTGTGATCTAACATCACCTGCAGTGATTTTTCACATATTCAACCCTTTGTTTTTCACCAGACAAACCAATCAACTTTTGAGGGGAAGGTCTTTTTCCTTGCATGATCTCCAAGTAGCCAGCAGACATAATGTCTAGTGTCTGATGAGGAGACACATTGACCCTCTTTGCACCAGTTCTAACTGTGAGGTTGGTGTGATTGTTTTTTTTAAAACTCACTCTCTTACTGTCCTCCTTTCTGTGCATGACACCCAGACAAACTTAGGCAATCGTTCATCATTGTTTGTCACAGTTTCCTTTTTAACCTTTTAATAGTTGGTCTGTCCATAGATATGTACAATATTTTTCCATTATTGTTATTTCATGACATATAAAGTTCAACACATACCTACCTCACTTTGAATCACATGTTTTCTTGTTCTTACCACTGTAATTGTCTCAGCAAAATGGGCCTATCTCACATTATACATATACCTCAATGAAGCAGGGGCTTAATTATTATTATATAACTTATAACCTACATAAAATAAAATATAAATCACAGAATAATTAATTTATTACATTTATTTGGGGTATTGAGGAGCATGGCACTGAGAATTTTCTTAAACTCTTTTCTTCCAAATGGTTTGTTACTATAGTAAAAGTTACTTTATTTTTTAAGACTTCTACACATTTTTAACAGGGGAGCCAATGAAAATAATCTAAAACAGGACTCATCACTACATATGTACTCAAACTAAACAGCTTGTTACAATTTTGCATAAAGCCACAAGAGGGCAAAGTTTTGCACTGGAGTTTTATAATCCACTTGGGTGTCGTTGGCTAAGCTGTGAAAATCATGCAGATACTGTTCTATAATGACAATAGATGTATATACCCTAAGATATAGATATACTCACATCTTTCAGTATAGTATAAAGCTTGTTTTCCAGTCTGCTATAACAGTAGGGAGGGACACAAAATGGATGAGATCAGAAAGAGGGGGATGGGGTGGTAGAGGTGGTGAGCATGACCCTATATCTAGAGAGGAAGAAAGGTCACAAAACACACTTTCCCACATAGCCCAGCCCAGACACACAAGGACACACTCACAGGCGTTAAACAGAGGCTCTCAGTGCACTGTGTGTGTGTGTGTGTGCCAGATGAGGGTGTGATGCATGGCTGCTGTCATGGCTTCCTTGACTACATCAGGGCTCACACAGCACAGAAACTGTAGAACCATGTACTCCCCACTGAAGATATCATGAAGGGGGGGAGACATGGCCATATGTGGTGGTTCATCAAACTAAAGTATAGTGGAGAGGATACTTTCAACAGAATGATGCAGCAATCCTCTTAGTTGTCTTACGACTGAGTTGGACTAGGGTCTTTCCATTGAAAAAGTTGTATTCCTATTATTATTTTCCAATTATTTTCAATGCAGCACAGCCAAATAAACAAGCAGTATTTTTATGATCAATTTATTTGGATGGTAAAATATCCACTTAGATTTAATGTTTTACAAAACAATAAAAGTATACATATATGTCCGCAGTACATAGTGGGAATGAATATATTCCTTGAGGCTGCGAACTACATCCGTTTGTTCTTGACAACAACAAAGTTAAAGGAAAGTATTTGAATACACATTTTGTTCCAAATCTGAAAGCACTTACTGTGGCTTTACTGTCATCCACAACTGAACACATATCAACACTATCAGGTTACAAGCAAAGAAACTTAGATTGGTCTTCTTGTCATCACTCAGTGTATATAACTAGTCCGCACAGACAGATAAATGTCTTTTGTCTGGGTCAGGTTAAACTACCAATTATTTACTTATGAGTTGCTAATATTTAGACAGAAGGACAGAAAGCAGAATCCTTGCTGCTGAAAGAAAAACAGCATGGGGACCTCTAATGCAGTGGTCACTCTTTTAATTGAGCTCCAGTTGCTTTAACCTTTGAACCTCCTTAAGATAAATACATTCAACAATTCTTAATTGTCATGTCAGATTAACATGGTTCAAACATAGATCAAACTTATCATTGATCCGAGTTCATTTTGAGCACCAAAAAATTATGTTGCTAATTTATAATTAAACATAATTTTCAGAACAGCCAAGGCTAATTCCAAACATCTGGACTGTCACTGAAAATTTTATTTTTCTTTTACAACGGCAAGCTCTGAAGCTTTTGTCATCTAACAACACTAAATATATGTTTTTGGTTTATATTAGAGTTTGATTCCAGAATATTGTACTAATACTGGTTGAGTCAATACTTATGTTGCATCCTATTTGTTTTGGAGGCTGGAGCTCAGAATGAAGTCACATCAGGAGTAATCGTGTTCCAGTTACAATTTGGAAAACCCCTGGGATTTTTCCAATTGTAGTGCTAATGACTAGCAGTAAAATGATTTAATAATGTATTGAAATTCTGTATTGAAACATGACATGTCCACCACAAAATGTTGTACAGCACTATGTCACAACAAAAAAGATTACGGTAATTGTTTTTTGTTTTTTTTGTTTTTAAAAATAGGTTTTCATTGCAAAATTAAATATATGTGCTATAACCATGTCTAATGAACCCAGGACTCCTCAGACTCCTCCAACTTTCCAAGTCAAAATTCCAACTTTATACAGATTTTTGTTGTATTTCTGTATGGAAAATCAGAAAATCCAACTTTCAAATACAAACAGAATGCAGCATTGTAACTAGGTCAGTTTAAAAGCAACACACTTTTTCACAGCCTTTTCCTTAAAGTGAAAGTTTGGGACATTGAGGTGGGATTCTGCAGAGTAACTATCGGCAGTCAGTGTTCCAACAAAGTAAAGCTCAAAGCATCCCTTCAGTTTAAGAAAAGGAAAAGAATTTTTGTAGGCCAAGTGGAACTAGGATAAAAATTGATCTTTTTCATCCTAAAACAATGATCTTATAATGAAAAAGGTAGTTCGCTGGAATTCTTTTTTCTCTCTTGCATTATTTTATTTGACCTTCATGGTTAGTAGTTTGAGAAAATCCAGTCTTATGGCTATTTTACATCCTATTCCATTAGCATCAAATCAGATCTCACTGATCGGTTATATCTTTCTTCTGCTTAGAATGTCACAATGTTACTGTTATGGATCATTAATCAATATAGTTTTCATCATAAACAGCCATAGGCTTTTATGTTAAATAACCACCTAAGTAACTCTTTTGAAAAACTGGAGTGGATTCAGAATGATGGACTCCACTTTTCTGTCTTCCTGGATCTTTAAGAAGTGTTCTAAGCATTGTCCGTTTGAGGTAAGGTACTGACAGCTGATGGCAACTCTAAAGAACCCCACCTTCAAAAAACTGAACCATCCCTATAAAGTGTAAATACAGTAAACAGGAAACTGTTATTCCACAGTACATTGATCATTTCATTGACAAAGAAGACACTTGTCATTCAACAGACATCATTCGAAGCAGCAAAGCGTTTACTCCATTAGGTCCTGAGTCACTGAGACATCTGCAGGATTTTTGGAGATTTGAAGGAATAGGATCAGTCTAAGCATGGTAAAGTAAATGGACAAAAATGAATATAAAAGGTCATATTTAGTGTTAAAATCAGGATGTGCCATCCCCATTTTTGGTCTTGATCACCACCAGGCTGACCATAACTGGTATCAGGCAGATGGGAGTGATGACCAGGGCAAACACGATTCCTGGTGGTGGGTCACTAAACTCCTCTGTGGGGCACGTTTTGAAATACTCAGAGTGGATGTTGACAAAAAGTTTTTCCACCAGTGAGTTCGGCCATGGGATCCCCAGACAGTCAGATAGGTGCTCAGTACAAGTGCTAAAGTCACTGTAGAAGCTGCAGAAAATAAAATAAAACAAAAGAATGTTTTGGGAAAGGACACTTGATGTCAGCATATGTTTTGAAATATCTTTGATGTAAAAGTTAGTGACTTGTAAATGATATTACCTGCTCACTTTATCCCAGACACACCAGTCAGTTGAGTTTAGTGATCTCATTTGCTCACTGAACAAATGCAGATATTCATCAAATAAGAAAGAAAGACACTCCACTGATGGTTGGCCATAACGATGCTCGCATATATCACAAATACTTTGGCAATGGAGACCATTCACACAAGCTGCAAGAAGTGGAATTAAAAGGAGCGTACGTGAGAAAACATCCAAACAGAATAAGAGCAGTTTAAGATGTAACAACAGAGTGACTTGCAATTTTACATTTTTTAAAGACTTATGTTACATTAGTATTGTATGTAAGAAATGCCACCTACGATATTGCAGTTGGTGTCCTGGGATCTCTAAATGAGAGATATGGAAAAACATTCTATGAATAAAACATGAACTTCTGACAAGAAAAGACAGAAAACACAAAACACACAATCTTACTAAATTAACTCGAATCACTGTGACATTTCTTTGTCTGTTTTAGCACACAAATTCTTCTAACAACTGTTGTTGAGGCAACTGCAGCTGTGAAAGGAAGACCACACACTCACCAGAGAGAAAAGAGAGGAATACCCCAATGAAACCAACAGCTCCCTTCATATCAAAAAAAAAAGAATAAAGGTGTCTTTTCCCCAAATGATGAAGCTTCCAAAATGTGTATAGCGAGGCATAACAGGAAACACGACAGGGTTATCTTTGGTTACCAGATGTCCAAACAATGTTACCCGCGGATAGCAGATGTTCTTCGAAGATCTGTCTGATGGCCCTGCGCCTTGGCAGCAGCTCTTTGCCTCTTCAACACACTTTTTTTATTTTTTTTACTTTTTCTTCCTTTTTTTTAAAGGGGTGGAGGCAGCAAAGATTGTCCTCTCTATTCTCCCAAATAAAAAAGAGCACACCCAAGCTGGGGCTGGACTCACATCTGAAAACCCTTTACTCTTTAACTCTTGTTCTGCTTTTTAGTCTCAGTTTCTCACAGTCAAAAAAGCCTGGCCAGCTCACAGCATGTGATTTATTTGCCGTTTGGGCTGCCTCTGCCAAATAGGAAACATAAGTAAACATTTAGGGCTTAGCGTTTTGGGGTGGATTTAATCATGACTCTGCAGGGTGTGCTGTGCAGACAGACACGATTTCATATTTAGGTTAATTTAACAAAAGATGGAGTAAGTTATTATTCTGAAACAATCAAGAGACTCAAAAGACCATTACACATCTATTCTGGCAAGGAATACATAACATTTCCACATCAGATGTAATTTTTAATAATTTTATTTTTTTTTTATCTCATAAAGAGCTCATGATTATTTTAAATCTGCTAGGTAGTTCCTCACTGCCGCATCTTGGAGCCTTTAAAAGCCAAGCGAGGGAGAATCAAACACAAAAAGAAATACATTTATAAATCTACGGTTTACATTTCAGAGCTTAAATTGATTTTACAGAAACTATATGTTCAACCTCATGTAACATCTGTTTGCTGAGGAGCAGCATTTTGATTTAGCAATGACATCAGGAAATGTGTCTTTTCAGCAGAGGAGGAGCCCACATTCGGAAGTGTTGGCAGGGGAAAGGGGTGGGGGGACAGTCAGGGAAAGAAAAAAATAGTAAGGCACGGGATGAGGAACAGCGAAAGGGGCTCTGCTCCAAGTTCCAGTTGTTTCACAATTTTGAGTTCATGCGTTGATCACTGACGTTGCATGGGGCGAATGACGAACAAAGTCAGGAAGTTGATCCAGGTGGGGGGTGTTGTTATGAGGTTTCATTTAACCTCTAACCCTGAAGCTGTTTGGGGCCTCACGTCTACTGCTGGTGACCTCTCTAGTGGAGACCTCCTCAGGAGTTTATCTTGGATCCTTTTGACAAAACACACGGGGAGATGTCCCCTCGGAAAACAGAGTCTGCAAGATCTGTTTTCTGGGTTCTGTTTGTTCCAGGACAAACAAATAATTTCAAAGAAGTGATCCCAAACAAGCCCCCAGGACAAATGATTCCATGTTCACCATCTTTGACTTTACAAAATATAAATTTCAAATCATATTGAGCCATCCCTCCTAAGGTTTCTACAATGTATATGTATATATAAGCAATATGTCATGCAAAAAGTTGAAAAGTCATGTTATCTGAATCCCATTTTATCTGGTGTAAAATTAGTGTAAAACATTTTTTTAAAAGAACATCATATCAACCATTAAACATGGTGGGGTGATAATCTGGGGCTTTAGGTTTCGGAAAACTTGAACCATCAAGTACTGTATGTGCTATGGCAAAAAAAATAAAATTAGATAATAAGGTTGTAATCTGATCCCTCAATAAAAACAACAAAATGAAGGTTTCTGATTGCCTTTGTCAAAGTCTACACTCAAGTTTGATCACAAAACCATGGCATGACTTTAAATTTATGCTCAAAAACTCTCCGGTGTGACTAACTTGCCAACAGCTCCCGTCAACGGTGACAACCAATTACTAGGTTTGGGAGGAAAATACTATTTTACATAGGTTTGTATTTCTTTTTTCCATTAATAAATGAAATGATCTTTTTGAAAATTGCATTTTGTACTTTGAGAAAGTAGCAAATGTTTTTTCACTGCACTTGAATTGATTAGAGTCGCACAGCTACACAATAAACATCTCAAAGAAAACAAGTTCAAACTCACCGTTATCCATTGTTTGTGTTTCATTATACCCTATATAAAGAAATTCATCAGTTAAAAACATCACGCAATATACAAGAGGATTTATTTTTGATTTTTTTTTTAAATCCACACATACTTGTTGTTTTCACTGTTGTTGTGACCAGTTGCACTGTTGCTTTGTCATTATCCAGACAAATTACATTTGTGCATCCTGCAACAAGGAAACTCAAATTTCGGCAGTGCAAAGACATGCAGTCAATTTAAGATATAAAATTCTCTGTTCTTCAACTCATATTTCATCAACAGCTGTTTTCACATGTTCTTCAATGTGTGAGAAAGTGTGGAGGATGAAGGAAATAGCGAGATCCACACTATGGGGAGTCAGTGCATCCTCCCTTTGTCTCCCACTTCTTTAAGGAAGTCTTAATATATTCAACTCAAGGACATTTAAACATATTGACAGCAAATGTTCTGACATTAGGAGGAGCCTTCATATTCATATGACAGAAATCAAATTATTTCTTAAACAGTATTAACAATTTTGCACATGATCAGAAATAATTACTGAATTCTTGTTTTGATATGTATTTGGTCTATACATTTAAGAATAACCTTCAACACACCAGTTGTTTGGTTTCTTTCCAAATGTAATTTCCCTGCATAAAGTGAGAAAGATTTCTTATTGAGAAATTAGATGAAGAGTAAACATTGCTTCACCCTAATACATAAATGAACGATGAAAATAAATGTCACTTACCCCAAATGAGAAGAGTCACTAAGCAGCCAGAGAACACAAGAGAGAATCTGGTGACAGTCATTTTGCTGAACAATGCTCTGTTCATCTTCACTAGTGGGTAGGGATTACATTTCTCAACCTTTGCACAGGAAAGCTTAAAAAAAGAAAAAGAAACAACAGGAAAGCCTCATTTCCTAGTATGGGCGGATTCACCAGATGGGGTAAAGAGTTTCTGCTAATGTTACAACTGCTGTGCTCCACTGGTAAAAAGTCATCACCACTTTCTCTCTGGGTTTTGATTCGGAAATTGTGAAAGCATAAAGCATTTCTGTTCATGTTTATTCTGCCCTCTTTTCTTTGTCTTTTCTGTTCCTCTGATAATAGGAGAACAAACAATGATTTAAGTTTAAGAAAGGTGTTCAATGAACAGCTAATTGACAGAACTGTGATTTACAAAAACAATTTAATTCTTTTTTTTTTCTTCCATTTGTTTTAATTTTCTTCTTGTTTCAATTTTAATCCAAACCTAACTACTGTAAACCTGGACTTAGGGTGTGGGGGGGTGATGATGCATTTTATTTCTACTTCTAATACACAAAAGCCATGGAAGACATTTACCCTGGCCAGACTAATTGAAAAAAAATAATAATAATGAAGGAGGTTCTCCTTTTAAAATTTCAAAGTAGTTTAGTTGGTTGATTTGCATAAGCTATAAATTTGTGGGGTGACATTAGAGGAGCAGAATGCAAGAATGTGAAATTGGCCAATCAATAAAAGGGGAGGAAAGAAATTAAATAGGAGAAAATTAAATGTGGGAGAAAAACTGCTCTCTTATTTGTTTGATAAGAGAGCAGAACAGCAAAACCGAACTTGAACATAATTTGTCGTCACAGCAACAGTTTTCAAGATTAAAGTTGACACATATTATTCAATCATACATCAAATCTTTTCACAAATATATCATCATCAAATTTATTGCCACTAATCTTAAGAGCATCAGAAGCAAAAGTGTTGAGACTGCACAAACTGAGATCCAAAATTAGGTCCCAGAAATAGGAGACAAAGTTTGATTTTGAGACAAACTAACGAATCCTCTCATCAGTTTTACTGTGACAATGTCAATGCTGTTCAAACTGACAGGCCAAAAGTGGCTCACCAAGAGTTAACTTATGCTCATTTTTGTTTATTTCTGTTTTATTTTAGGCATTTATGTAACTAATTACTAAAACATATTAATGTGATCTTCAGTAACTTAATCATGGATTCTACAAGTGATGAGTTTCAAAATAATCATTCAATTTCAACAGAGCTACAAATGTGAAAATAGTATTTATTCTAGTCTAATTTCAATCTTTTCTGTACCATGTAATCTAAAGATAATTGATTACAATTGTTAATTGTTAGAGTTGAGATTGACATCTATTTTATTCTCGAAATAGAAGTTAAACTAAGATAATATTCATGGGCAAAAGGTGTGTGAGAGACATTGATCAAGTGAGCCAACCATAATACAGAGGGCCCAATCAAACAATCAGTCAGTGAAGTTGGTTTGTATGGGACATTTCAGCAACCAAATGCTTTACATCATAAAAACATACAAAAAACAAATCTGTATGTAGTCAACAATTACTAAGTGTCATTGTCACACATAAAAATGTTGATTAACATTTAATTAATAATGTTTCAAAAGCAACTCTACTCTTCCAGGCCACTTTTCTGAACTCGTAAATACAGAAAAGTGGAGTTCCCCTTTAATTTCTCGTTTGGTGGCATATTTGATTACATTTTCAATTTTTTTGTTGCCTTAAATCAAGATTTACTCTGCATGATTTACGTAAGAAATGTTCTTTCTTTATCTGTGGTGTGGTGTATCATCAGTGTTGAAGACAAACAACCCCCCTATTCCCGTCATCGTTAACATCACGTTAAACTTCTGTGGTAAAAGAGAGATAGCAAGGGGACTTAGTCTGAAACTAAAGTGTTTCTCTGTATCGCTGAAGAATAAGTGCTCTTTCTCAGCTGCTGGGCTTGGAGCAAAGCCACATATTGCTCATGCCAAAATTGCTCCCACATTTCATTTCACTTAACATTGAGAGCACAGTTTCATCTAAAGGGTAGAGTGTTCAAAAAAAGAAACATGCACTTAAATATCAAAGCCGTTCTTGTGAGCACCATTACATGAATGAATTGCCTTTTTAAAAAGGAATAACGTTAAATAGGTTTTAAATGTTCCAGAATGCTAAAGCAAATGTAGCTTTGTGTAGCTTTTTTTCTAATTAGATATTTTTCTTGACTACAGAATTATTTGTCTTGGACATCTTTTCATCCTCAAAACCTTTTGTTTCAGACAATTTTTCTTGTAATATTTAGGTCAGTCACAGGCCAACATCAACACATCACGTTTACATAATAAAGAAAGAAAAACTTCCTCCCTACTACAGCCTTTATCTCTAAGCTGTGTGTTCCTGTGAGTGTTTGCTTTTGTTTGACAGTTCAGTATCAATATTGCACTGCCTGCGTCAAACACCACCACATTTGCCATTTTATCTAGAAAAGTTTCTCTATCCTATTTTTCTCTCTAACTGCTCAATAAAAGGTCAAGAATGCTGGATGTAAACATAAGGCAGGAAAAAAACACAGCTTGTTATGTTATAGGGGCATAATTTTAAGTGTACTAATCTAAATAATGTTTTATTATCACAGATTGTGTCATTCTATAAGAACCAGTCATATAGTGCCACCTTGTGTGTTAAACAAGTTTGTTTTTTTTGTTACTTTTTTTAATTACTCAAATGCCTACACTATGTGCAAAACAATTAGGTAAATTGTATTTTTGAGCTTTCATCATTGGACAATTTTTTTTCCAGTTAATTAAAAATGTTAATACTCCTAATGTAGATATTTAGCAACATAAAAGTGAGGTTATGGTTTTCTTAAGAGAATATTGATGTGGGCACAAATGTAGAGGAATTATAAAGAAGTATCACACAAATATATGAAAATTTAGGATTTTCCCTTTTCTAGTGATGAGAATGAAATAATCTAATATTTTACATGTGGGTTAGTAACTATATGATCCTCATTTTCCCAACCTTAAAACAAGATGATTCTGTAAGATTTCCCCACCAAAACTTTAAATTAGTCTTTTGGACTGGTGTTTGTCACCTAAATGTCCTTAATGAATTGCATGGTTGAGCTCTGATTTTCTTTCGCAGTTAAACTACATTATAGTCATATTATTTTGTCTAAATTGCCGTTAGTTGTAAGGAACATTGATGTCAGTTCTGCTATGAACCTACCATTGTTAAACACCTGTAGGCACTAGAGTCCTGGGACTCAAAAGGGATACAGCTGAAATAATATTAGAGGCAATGAAAGGGTAAAAAGAATAAACCTATTTTCACTTAAATTTGATGATTAATTGACAACAGAAGAGTATCAAAAATCATATGTGCATCAACCTGAGAATTAAGTTATAAGTAACTTCAAGGCATCAATTTAATGTAGAATGATGTGTTCATTTCAAGCCGTGTGAAAAAAAAACAATATTTCAGATTTTTTTTTTCTGCTACTTGCAAAAGCTTTTATAGTGAGTTCAGCTATTGCTCTCCATTAGAAATGTATGTAGCCAACCAAGATCTTTCTGGCATCCGTGTTATTTGCACGTAGTCCGCTGTCTATTCCCACAGAGAAGAAAAATGTATCGCGCTCCCTCTGCAGGAGAAAAGCTGAACCGCAGTTATACTGATTTCCCTCTCGACAGAAGTCCGTTGGAATTTTATAAAACTGTAAGCTGGTTTCCAGCTCTTACTTCATCATTATGACCTTAGTCTGTAAACCAGTAATATATATTGTAGGGTTGTTTCTGTTGTAAGATATGCTGGTTTTTTATTTTTCGTTTTATGGGCTATTTGCTGTTTTTAATCATCTTTTTTGTCATAATGTATTTTAATGCTTTTATTTTACACCGACAGACTGCCGAATTTAATGTTTTCTAAAGGGCTGGCCACTAACCGCAGGCCTAAAGAGAATTATGCTTGCGTATGTATATTACCATAACCCTCGGAACAGTTTGTGTGTTCCTGAGTGTGCGAGTAATGGCTGAGCGGCGACTGCTTCGAGCTACTTATGCCCAAAACGCAGAATATGCATAAATCCTGGCTCCTCTTCTTGGAAAGGCTGCATCATAATAAATACGTCACTATCCTGCTTGGGTTGAGCTAAGTGCGTAGCTGTTTGTAAGCTACAACGACAAGCCTCCAGCACCATGTCCGCGGACAACGCTGGGATTTCTCTGACATCCCCACGCATGGAGACCATACCTGCGTCAGATCCAAACCAAAGACAGCCTTAATTTGTCCAGCACGCACACACCAACACACACGCACACGCTCTCTCTTACTCACTCACTCACTCACTCACTCTCTTTCCTACACACACATAGAGAAGGACTTGATCGCATTGCGGGGCTCTTAGTCGCAACAGAGAGGACGCGAGGATTTAAAGGTATTTAATAACCGCGATAGTTGCTGTGTGGATGTAGACGTGCACACGCGTGTGCCAGAATGCCGCGCCGTCATTGTGGAGCTTGGGCGGGCACGTCGCTAAAGTGTTCCCCATTTAAATGGGCACCGTTTAGCTGCCGTGGCTGCACCCAGAGGACGCAGCGCACTTCATCTGCGTTGTACCAGACGTTTGCAAGCTTCTTCCTCCTCGATCAAACCCCGTATCGCTGATTTCGGGGTTAAGTTTAGCCTTAATGCTTATTTCTGATGGGGTTCTGGCGCAAACAGTGATGTAGATGCTCACTCGGGCCATGATGAAGCACAGAAAAACTGTACTACGCACTTTTCTGCTCTGTTGAGGCACGCCCACTTCCTAGCAATGTGTATCCTCCACGCTGTTTAACTCTTAGACCTTATTTACAGGCCACAATAATTGCCCACTGCTTTTGTAATGGCCGCCCTTTAAAAATAATTAGAAAACATGGTGCAGTTTAAATCACCCGGACGGCAGGCTTGTTTTCTCCAGAGGATGGCAGTTTTGTTTTGCCAACAGAAGGGGGCAGTATTTCAAAGAGGGTTACATTTAGGGTAAATGGGGAAGTGCATTCTTCTGGAAAACGAGATTGTGTCATACTGAGGGATTGTTGAAGAATGAATTACTTTAGCAACTTTTTTCACTAATTTGCGATGAACTGACTTTAACTATATTTTATACAATCATTAGGATCATACAGGACTTAATGTTGATGCCCTTATCTTCAAAATGAATGATATGGATGTATTTAAGCCTTTTTAAAGAATAGAATAACTTTATATCATATAAAAAACAAGAATTGTGTGCACAATCTTGTATTTATTGTAGATTTTGTCTAAGGTTTAACATTGAAACTCAAGTGTATGCACATGTTCACACTAATATTTGGTGAAATAATGTCTGTTATGAGTTGCAGATTGATGACATGCATTTTAAGGTTAATTCCAGTCACTTCTATCTTTTCCAGAGAAAGTTTTATCTGCATTTGTGATTGCTGTCCTAATTTAACAACTAGTTCAGATTTCAGCCATCTAGTGTTTGATTTGAGTTGAAATTAAAAAATTTTGGAGTAGTCCTTCTTTTTTATTGTCAACCAACAGTATCTCTGGCAGTTATATACCCTCAGTATGATGCTAGAAAATGTTCAACAAATTTAAACAGAAACACTCAATTCAAGCTGTTTGCTGTAATAATTCCAGACATAAGAAATAATATATTAAAAGCATCACTATGATATTCATGCTGATAGTGAGTGTATGGAAACCTATGGCCGGTGCTGCATAAGATTTGGAATTGAATGGACTGATTTGTTTTGAATTATGATTCTTTTTAAATTGATATTTTATGAATCTGTTTGTCTTGTAAAGTTTATTGACATAATATTTTTTTAATTTTTTCACGCAATGTGAATTGTGTGAAAAAATTTATGAGATGACTTTAAAATTATCTGGGTTATCTCACAAAGCTACTGAAAAAGATAAAATTGTTGATGTGCTTTGGAGGCCAGATAACAGGCTAACAATGCAAAATTTGAATCTACAACGAGGTTCAACTTGCTTGCTGAATACTCTTTTTGACTTTTTAAGGAATGATGGAAGAAACAGCTGCTGCAGCCCCAGCCTCTGGCACCAGTGCTGTCCTATCAACTCCAACTCCTGGCTCCTTTACCCCTTCCCTCAGTCTCCTAGAGTGGAGAAGGAGGGTCAAGTCTGAGTATATGCGCCTTCGCCAATTAAAACGCCTTAAAAAAGTAGACAAGGTCAAGGTGGGTTAAACCAGTCATTGACACATGATTTATAGATTAATGTCTGTGAATGTTGGAAAAAAACTGCTATGTGTATATAGTTTATCCCCTTCATTTCAGTTTTATCTGATTTAGTCTTTTTGTGTTTCCAGAGCTTGTTCATGTCCAACAGGCAAAAGATTGAGCTGCAGACTAATCTCCTGAATACAGAATGGTCCAAGCTTAGGATTCAGACCATCCCTGTCGCAACCTTTAGTGGATCTCTGGCAAATAAGAAGGTATGTTCTTTTAAAAAGAGAGCAGTTAGGATAAAAGGAATCTAAATATGCAGCGACAAAGGGAACTGATGACTTAAGTGAGCTCATAACCCAAGCAGTTTGAAAATAGAGCGGTATCTTTATGTTCCCACATGCTGTTGAGTTTCACTGTAATGTATTTATTTCCCCTGCCTCAGCCAAAACAGCATCTGTGTTAAATTATAATTATCCAGAAGACTCATTCAGAGTATGGTCATGTTCACCTCACCTCTGATCCTCTTCCAGATGTGTGCAGTGGAGTTCGGGTTCCCGGAATTTAATTCTCAAGCCATTCCTATGAAACCTCTGTCTACAGTGGCAGGAATCCCCTTCATGTACTCGTGGTCACCGCTGCAGCACAACTTCATGGTATCGTATGCCATCTTTTGATTTTGTTTTTGGACTCTACGGTTCATGGCTGATGTATAATTGTATTGGTTTTTAAGTATTGGAACACTTAGAAACACTTAATGTTATTTTGTTGAATGAAGCACCAACAGGAGTTTTTTCTTTTAGGTGGAGGATGAAACGTTCCTACACAACATTCCCTACATGGGTGATGAGGTTCTTGAACAGGATGAGGCCTTCTTAGAGGAACTCATTGACAACTATGATGGGGTTCATGGTGACAGAGGTAGGCAGAGCCTTAATCATATATTTATTTCCTATGACATTGTCACAGTTACACCAATACAACCGCAGATTTCTGGAAAGACTGTCTTTACTAGTTTTCCAGATGTAGAGACTGAAAATGTTTCCCATTCTTCTTTTCAAAATAATTTAAACTTAGTCAAATTGGATGGAGAGCATCTGTTAATACCATCTTCAAGTCTTACCACAGGTGGTTTATCCCAAAAACTTACCAAAAATATTTCCAAAGTTTGTGGTTATATCGAGTGTGGAAAATGTATTGATCCTTTTAAGAACACTGTATTTGCTGTGTATGTATTTCATCTGAATTAATAATAGAGGTTTATTGAATTTTTTTTCTATATGAACTCATGACTTAAGATATGAAAAAAGAATTATTTTTGTCCCAGAGGGTGGGTTCATCAGCGACGAGATCTTTAAGGAGCTCGTGGATGCCTTGAGTCAATATTCTGACCATGACGAAGAAGAAGAGGAGGACGCAGGGGTGACGGCAGCAGAGGTTGCAGGGAAGAAAGAGGAAGAGAGGATGATGATGAGGAGGAGCTCAGTGGAAGGCTTGGAAGAGACTAAAGCTGGAACATTAATCAGGAGAAAAAGGAGAGGCACCACAGAGGGTGAGTATCTGTGTTTAGAGTGCTTCAGCGTGAACAAGGCACATACTGTTCTTCTTTTTACACCATGCAGCTGCCACAAGGTCATCCTGCTACAGCAGCTCTTGAACTGACATGGTGGCTTTAAAGCTGCCCTGTTTTTCCTTGTTTAAGGGAACTTGTTTGTTCATGACACTGATATGCCCTGACTCCTATTACAGAGCGGTGTTTGGATTTAGTGGTAACTACACACTTTCCCAACAATTATGAAATGGATCCACTCAGCATGCATGTACAAGGATGCTATAAATTACAGGATATAAGAAAGTACAACCATTAAGAAAAATTATTACTGACTGTTCTTGAGAATAGGAGACAATGTCTTGTTCAGAATTGTGTAAACACCCTTGTTGCATAATCAGCGTTTGTGCATCTGTATAAAAATTGGATGTTTGGTCATATCTGGTTCACTTGTATGACATTCCCTGCTTTGTTTCCCAAAAGTGAAAGATGTGTCCGGCAGCAAGAGGATCCCTAACGATAAGATATTTACAGCCATCGCCTCGATGTTTCCCTACAAGGGCACCACAGAGGAGCTGAAGGAAAAGTAAGAAAAGTGTAGTCAATGGGATCTATTTGCACCGCGGTCATTAGTCTGTTGCTTAGCGTTCACCATGGAGATGTAAGCAGCTAGAGGTGAGTTAAGAATTCTGGGTTCCTCTCTGGCTCTCATACTCAAAGGATAGTTGCGTCAGGAGCTGAAAGACCTTAAAAACATCTATGGTGGTATAAGAAGTATTTGGCCCCTTTCAGATTTGTACTGTTCCTTACAGTCATGTGAAAAAGTTAGTACACCCTGTGGCAGACTGAATGAACAAATGGCTATTTAACAATACTGAATGAATATATCAAAGAAAGAAAGTTAGCCCAAAATGCTGTCTTCAAACAGCTATTTAATTTAAGGAAAACAAAGCTACATAGGCATATGTGAAAAAATAATTGCCTCCTCCAACTGGATGTGCCAACCTTGGCGGCAACAAATCCCATCTAACTTTTGCAATGGAAGACGGTGATTCTTTTACTGCGCTGTGGAGGAATTATGGTCTACTCTGGTTTGCAGAAGAGTTTTTTGAATTATAGCAATCTCCTTTAATATCTAGGTCCAGACTTTGACCTTTTTTGGTTAGTTCTAACCTGATGACCAAGCATTCTCCGTCAGAATTTTTTGATAGAGAGCAAAATTCATGGTCATGTGCTGAAACAGCAATGCAGCTCCAGACCAGGAAACTACTCCACTGTGCTTGTCATATAATGTACATTTTTAGAAAAATGTTGTTTGCTTTACACCAGATGTAATGGGGCATATCTTCCTTCCTTCAAGTTTTCACCATTGAATTTTGCAACTTCAGGGTTCTTTTGGGTCATATATAGAATTTTTTTCAACATCTGGACCAACACAGATATTAATATCAGATCAGTGCATCTTTTATTTCTTTAAAGCTTTGATATATTTTCTATATTCTTCACAGGTACAAGGATCTACAGGAGCCACCAGGCCCAGTAAAACTTCCCCCCCTCTGCACTCCCAACTTAGATGGGCCTTTTGCAAAGTCTGTGCAGAGGGAGCAGTCGTTGCATTCCTTCCACACGCTCTTCTGTAGACGCTGCTTCAAATACGACTGTTTCCTCCACCGTAATAGCCCTTTCTTTGTTTGATTTAAGACTCTGATCAATATATTATGATTGAAATATTTTATTAATGTTTGCATTGAATGTTGCAATTCGTGCAGCAGGTAGTGAGAATGCATTGTCTCTGTTCATGAAGCTTTTCATGCAACACCCAATGTTTACAAGAGGAAGAGTAAGGAGATCCGCATGGAGACTGAACCATGTGGGGAAGACTGCTTCCTGTTACAGGTATACCCAGTCCATGAACTCTGTGCTCAGGATATGTTCTACATTTCAGTGCTCATTGTGTTTTCTCCCATCAATATTTCAATTGTGCAGAAAGGAGCTAAAGAGTTCATAGATCGGAATATGTTGCGGTCGCAGAGATCTCGGAGGCGACGGAGGCAGCAGCGACCCACCGGTTCCAGCGGTTCTGGACCAACTGGGTCTGCTGAGGAAGGCAAGGAGGGTGAAAGTGACCATGAAACCACTTCCTCCTCAGGTATTGCACTCTTCTTACTGAAAAACGGGGTTTTCTTCTGTTTTAAAAAGCGGAAAAACAATCAATAATTGCAGCCACTTGGAAATAAATGCAATAATGTGTTTATAGCTAGGCAATTAAAGTTGTCTACTCTGTGGGTTTGTACACAGGGAGACAATTTGTTTCCAGAAACCTGATGCACTGAGTCACTGAATATATGCATCATTTACCATAAACCTCCACCCATTTTCCTAACTTTTGCATGACTGTGTTGCCTAACTCGCTGCTCTCCGTCTGAAATATGAACATTTGGCTGCAGATTACAGCTTTCAAGTCATAGCCTGCTCTCTCCTCTCACATCTTCTCCCAATATCAGCTGTCTGTTGCCAACCAAAATATACCAACCATTATTTTTGTATGAATCAGTCTCCATACAAAACCAGCCTTCTTCTCATCTCCATGCTTTTCTTTTTTACATTTATTACTTACATCTTAATGTAGAAAGCGGAAAGAACGAAATAAGAGAATCGTCCATTGGCTTTTTTGTCTTAATTTTCCCCCCTGAATCTTTCATCTTCTTTTCAATCAGTTCCTCTTTTGAAGCTGGTGTGGGAAATTGCTGGAGCTTAGCCAGTGACTCAGCACACTTTATCACACGTGTAAGGATAATGTGGAAAAACAGATTGTTCAGCAGACTGATGAAGAGCATGAAGAAGCTGGAGCATGTGGCCACACTAGTGCTCCATTCAGCCAGTTGCCAGGCAACATGCCCCTCTCCAGCTGGTCCTCAGGATGTTCAGAGCATCAGCTTTGAATATCCAAAATCTTCCATCCTATGTGTGTTTGTCAATAGAAATACAGTCATCTTGTCTATAAATGTCAATTGATAGTGTCTAATCTCCACCTCTACATAATTTAATATTCAGAAATTATTCTGCTATGTGAAAAAAAGTGATGAAAAACGAGGTTTTTGGCCAACATGCAAAATTCAACGTGTGAACATGTAATGTAATATAATCTGACTGAATATGAGCTTTTCTGCAAGGAGGAATGAGCAAAAAAAGTCAGTATGTAGTTCTACAAAGCTGAGAATCAGCACAAAAACCTCCTGCTGTTATTGCGGTGAATGTTGGTTCTGGATTCGACAAGCTATTAACCCAACAAAACACAAGACAAATGTACCATTTTCCTTGCAAATAAAATTTAGAAAACTAAAAAAATTTCGTCTTTCACATAAAATCCAAATTTAATACACTTTCCTTTGTTGGTATGACAAGATGCAATATTCAACAATAAAAGAAAGAATGTGTTTTAAAGGCAGGTAAGATCTTCAAACACTTTTCCAAAAAGAATGAAACAATTTTTTTCTTGTCTTTTCACAAAGCCGTGTTTTTGCCGGTGTGTGTGCGTGCGTGTGTGTGTGTGTGTTAAAGAGGGAAATTCTCGCTGCCAGACTCCAACCAAGCTGCGCCCAGGTGAAGATGAAATGGAGCATCAGGAGTGCTGTGTGGTCCAGTGGAGTGGGGCAGAGGAGTCACTCTTCAGGGTGCTGCACGGCACATACTTTAACAACTTCTGCTCCATTGCACGTCTCATTGGTACCAAGAACTGCAAACAGGTAAAAATTTTATTCTCATATTTCATCTAAAAAAAAATTTCTTCATTACAACATGTTCACATGTCAATCGAAAGGGATTTCACTGAACTTGAACAACAAAAAATAACCTTGTTTTAATCATTAAACAAAAAATAAAAACAAAAATGCGTCCAACTCTACTTTAGTTTACTATTTTTTTTTTACAAACTGGCTCCTGTTTTCCCACACATACCGTATGAAGTTGTATTTGGTTTGTGCAACATAAATCTTCTGTTCTAATGGCCAAATAATCCAATTTTAGACTATTTTGTTCAGAGAACTCTAATCGCAGAGTTTTGGTGTTCTCTGATGTGAACTTTAATCTTAATGTTTTTTCATACAGAGCAAAGGTTTCTTTACACTTCCTATTAGAGATAAGCTTGCAGTTTCTTTCTGTATGGCATAGACACACGCTTTCAACAGCTCTAAGAGTTTGCTTTGAGCCCCTTAAAGGCATTTTAGGGTTTTTTATGGTTGGGTACGTTTAGGTTTAGCAATATCATTTTAAGAAAAGCATTGTCAAGCTATCAGTCTGTTTCTCAAGGTTTCTGGAGAGTTTTATGCAATTTGTGATTAAGTGATTTGAACTAAGGAAAACGTTTTACCTAAATTTTATTTTTAAGTGACTCAAGGAACATTGAGTCATCGTTAAGTGGGCTCTGCTTTGATGTATTTAAGCAGCCCACGAATAGAATAGGTAAAATAAATAAAGCCATGAGAAGTATAATAAAGAAACATACTAACATCTAACATCTGTTGCTTCGTAGTAATTGTCCAAGAAACATGTTTTTTTGTCTTATCCTAAAATTGTTTGGACACAAAGTGAGAAACATACTGTAGATGTTTTTTTTTGTTGTTTTTTTGTTACATTTGAGTCAGTTCCTGTGTAATGACAGATGCATAGTGAGCTTGTGGTATTATGGTGCACCTAATTGGACTGACAAGAACATTATGTGGCAACCTGGGGGGTGGATGGATTTTCTTGTTTTTATGAAACCCAAATGTAAGATGTTAAAGTCAATATGGGATACCGACAACGCCACCTGGAATAACTCCAGGAAAATAAAATAGTAAGGACACAGGTAAGCTCTACTGGAAATGAGACAGGATTCAAATAGTTTTACAAAAGTTTATTAAACACTATATGTCTTTTCTTTAAAAAGAATCACAATAATCTACAATTGAATGGTTAAAACAGTGAATGCATCTTTAATTAAATTGATTATAAAATATTTAAATTTCAAAAGGAAACTGAGGCTTACCAGTGGGGGGGGGGAAGTGGTGAGAAAAGGGGCAACATCCAGTGAAGAAAAGGGATCACCCTGGACACTACAAAAACACGGCAAACAAAAAAAAGGTGCTCCAACAAAACACACAAAACAAGACACCGCCACCAGGGGTCACCACCGCCACCACAGAAGCCTCAGTCCCTAAAAGAAAGACAAAAATGAAACAATATGAGTAAAACAGTGGCACAATAGCGCTACAATATTGCACTTTTTCCGGATGGTAGTGTCATCAATGCTCCCGACAGCAGGGGGAAAGTCCAGATAGGTCCTTTTAAGAATTTCTTTAGGCAAAACAGTTCCTTATAGGCAAAACAGCAGCGAGTGTCAAATCCAGTGTTATGGTGGTCAAAGACTCATCAGGAAACTAAAAAAATAGAACAGATCATCAATACAACTGCTGATGAAAACTAGTATTTATGATAGCCGCTTACCTGTTGCATTACCAGGCTGCCAAATAAACGGAGTCACAATTCCGCCTATGCAGCGCAGCTGTAACAAAATGCTGTGTGAAGGCTTTATTTATATGGGGTGGATGTTATCTAGCCACGCTAGCCCTTACCTTCCCAGCACCAAGCAAACACAAACAGATCAGTCCAGGTTTTGGAGGAGCAACGAAAGAAGCTAAACAGAGCAGACCAAACTATGTTAATAACTAAGATTAAAGCTAACAAACAAAGAAACAGCCACGCTTACCCAGCACAGTTCAGCAGACACAGGAACCAAAATGATACGACGTCATGGCGCAAGCAACCGTGGCAGGTGGATACCTGCTTATATGCAGCAGCCGAAATTGCTCTTAAAGTGGCAGCGTACCATTTATGCTGCTACAGTCTACCCCCCCAACTTGCGTCGACGCCCCGACGACGACCCCAAAAACACTAGCACCAAGGTCTAAATAGTGCAGAAACAGCATTGCAGTGTGCATCAGGAGAGTTTGCAGCCCCATGCACTAATCCTGTTGGTCTTGGGAGATGGTGGACATTGGAGTGCTGACCTGCTGTTGAGCGTGCAGTTCTTCTCATTACCCTTGGAGGGCCCTCATCTTTTCTTGAGCTGGCAACACTAGGCGCTTGAGAGGCAGATGTTGAAGGCGCTTCAGGAGGATATATCTCAGCAGCCAGAGGAACCGTGTCATTTCTGGCCATGGGTGGGTTGACTGGCAAAGAAGGCGGTGGTTGGTGGACATTTACCCTCAAAAAAACAAATCGGATCAGTTTCATCCTCAGAGATGAATCCCTTAACAGAGGTTCCCCCAATTGGTGATGCTGGGATGTCACTGCAAACAACTGGCTTCAGTAGAGACCTGTGGACCCTTTTAATTTTGTTCAGCTCATCTGCAGGAGCCACAGTGTAAACTGCTCCGGTGTCACCCAGTACTTTTAGGACCTTATACACCTTGGAGCGCCACAGATCCTGAATTTTGTGTCTTCCCTGTTGATTGGTGTCTCGCAGTAGGACAAGTTGACCTTCATGCAGAGGAGAATCTTGAACATGCTGGTCATTATTCTTTTCTCCTATCTGCAGCAATCTTCAGCTTCTCCCTGGCTTCCTCAAAGCCAGTTGCAAGCGTGTCTGGTGCTCTGCAACCCACTTGTCAATACTGCCAGCACTTGGTTCTGATACATGGCCCAGCAGAAAGTCTAAAGGAAGCCTAGGTTGTTGGCCAAACATCAGAAAGAAGGGACTTTCTCCAGTGCTTTGATGTGGTGTGGTGTTATAACAAAAGACAACTTGTGGCAAATAAGAGGTCCATGCCCTTTTACTGGTGGTGGGAGGTGCAACAGATTATGAAGTGTACGATTAAACCTTTCACATTGTCCATTTCCAGCAGGGTGGTATGGTGGTCCTGGACTTCTTGATGCCATAGAATTGACAAAGTTGCTGAATAAGGAACTTTCAAAATTGCGCCCTGGTCCGAATGAACACGGGCTGGTACCCCAAACTTTGAAAACCACTCGGTCACCAGGACATGAGCCACAGTAGAGGCACGTTGATCTCTGGTTGGTATGGCCAGGGTGTACTTACTAAAACATCAGTTAAGATGAGCACATTCTCCGCCCATCTTGAGAAGGCTCCAGGATTGTGAAGTCCATTGCCAGAATCTCATTGGGTCGTGACGCCAGCAAATGGCCCATGTAGGTCCGTGCACGAGGTTGAGTATCTTTGGCTACTTGGCATCGCTCCCATAACTTACACCAATCAACAACATCAGAGGACATTTTTGGCCAGTAACATCTTGTCCTCAGGAGTGAGAGAGTTCTGTCCACACCTTGATGGCCATGGTCCTGATGAGCCTGCGTCAGGACCTCCTCCTTCAAGGCTGTGGGCAGCAACAGCTGTAGCATCTCCTCAGCACCATCGGGACGGAAGGTCTTGCGGTGGAGGACACCATCCTTCTCCACCAGGCGATCCCACTGCCTCAGGAATGCTAACAAAGACAAAGATAAATTCTTTCGCTCTGTGCGATCAGGTTGTTTCTTGCGGGCCCAGAAGGTCCAAAGTTCCTGCAAAACTGGGTCAGCATGTTGTAATTCTTGCATATCCTTTGTGGTGCGTTCAGGGAGGACTGTAATGGCAGCTTGCGTAGCATCCTGTCTCTCCATCATCAGCTGCAGGGATTCAGGCAGGCTACTCCCTGGAAGAAGAGCACCAACCTGTTCTCCGGTAGATGGATGTTTTCTGGAAAGGGCATCTGCGTTCCTGTTCGTACGCCCTGACCGGTACTGAATCTTGAAGTCAAAGGAGGCAAGTTGTGCAGCCCATCGGTGTTCAGTGGCACCCAGCTTGGCAGTACTAAGATAACTGAGGGGATTGTTATCAGTGAACACAAGACATTTATGGCCCAGCAAGTACTCTCTGAATTTTTCAGTCATGGCCCATTTAAGGGCTAAAAATTCAAGTTTCATGGAGCTGTAGTTATCCATATTGCGTTCAGTTGGCCTTAATCCTCGGCTGGCGTAAGCAATAGGACGCACCACCCCGTCCTGTTGTTGGGAGAGGACAGCCCCCAGACCACCATGGCTCGCATCAACCTCTAGAATAAAAGGCAGAGAAAAGTCAGCGTAGGCTAGCACAGGTGAGGTAGTTAGCCTCCTTTTCAATTCATCAAAGCTCTGTTGGTGTTCTGCAGTCCAGCCCTCTGCGATGTCCTGTCTTAGCCGCTTTTTTGTTTTTGAACTGCTTAACTGTGCCACTAGTTGGTGAAGGGGCGCAGCCAGCTTGGCAAAGCCTGCAACAAACCGCCGATAGTAGCTGGCGAACCCAAGGAAGGACCTCAGCTCTGTGGATGTGCTGGGGCGCTGCCAGTTAGCCACTGCTTCAATTTTAGATGGATCAGTTGCAACACCTTTGCTAGAAATGACATGGCCTAGGTATTTAACTTCTGGCTGAAGAAAAGAGCATTTTGTCAACTTTGCCTTGAGACCCTCTTTCTTCAGGCGTCCAAGCACCATCCCCAGGCGCTCCAAATGCTGTTCCACAGTGGAAGAAAACACAACTATGTCATCAAGATACAGCAATAATGTCTGATTCTGTTTGTCAGAGAAAATACGCTGCATAAGTCTCTGAAATGTACTGGGCGCATTACAGAGGCCAAATGGCATTCTATTCCACTCGAATAGACCAAATGGGGTGCAGAACGCCGTTTTATGACGATCTGCTTCTGCAACAGGTACCTGGTTGTATCCACTTGCCAAGTCCAGGGTAGAGAACCAGCAAGCACCTGTGAGTGCATCCAACGACTCCTCAATGCGTGGTAATGGGAAGGCATCTTTGCGGGTTTTGCTGTTAAGCTGCCGATAGTCCACACACATCCTCAGGCACCCATCCTTCTTTTTGACTAGCACAATGGGAGATGCATAGGGGCTGCAGCTTTCTCTGATCACATTAGTACTAAGTAGCTGATTAATGTGATTCTTTACTGCTTCATAGTCTGACGGTGGTATCGCTTATCGCTGGTTTACAGGGGTCTCATCAATAAGGGGTATGTCATGACTAATTCTGTTCGTACACCCCAAATCACTGTCATTTTCTGCAAAAACTGATGAATGATTCCTAAGAAGGGTCCTCAGCTGCCCCTGGTGTGTACTGGGCAGTTGGGAGAGGTCAATGGCCTCAATTTGGTCCTGCACTGTTGGGGCTACAACCTGAGAGGACACCATAGCTGTATATGAGGGCTCTTCTTTAACACCGGCAGGCAGACTGATAACATTAACATGATGCAGAGTACCTACAACGATCGTGGGTAAAGCAAAATATCTGTAGAGCCTACATTAACAACTGGTATGTAGGCTGTGCCTCGCACCACACGGACCAGGGCAGGAGAAGCAAGCAAACCTCCAGGCAAACCTGCCTCAGGAGGCTCAAATAGTACAGCCTGTGACAGCTGATCAGAGCATGTAGCAGCCACAAGCTTCATAACCCCACCTGGGACCCTGCATGCTGCACGACCTCTGACCTTTACCTTCCCCACACAGTCTGATGGGCCCTGCAGGCTTGCCTGATGGCACTTTTGCAATGCGGGCCAGATTTCATGAGGGGCCTGGGGGACATTGTCCTGACTGAACAACCCTGCGCCATGCTGCACAAAGAGCTCATGATAGCATTTTTGGATTACATTCATGCCCAAAACACCTGGTGTGGGAGCCACTTTGCCAGGTGGATCTTTTACAATTAAAACCCCGCAGTTTGGGATGTCTTTGCCACAAAGTTTAACACTAAGCTCTATGTAGCCAAGGTAGGGGATATTTAACCCATTTGCTGCCTTAAGCTGCAACCAGTGACAAGGGCGTAAACCATCAGGGCCCCCAGACTTGAAATGATCCTTAAAAAAACTTTCTGTCAGGGTTGACACCATAGAACCAGTGTCAATTAGACAGGGCACCTGAACACCTCCCAAACACACATCTAAATGAGGACACGATGCAACAAGCTTTGGCGTATCCATACCATTATATGGTGCTGTAACTGAGCCAATAGTGGCCCCACCCGAACTGCGGCTCAACAATTCAGTGGGCACTAGTTTTCCGAGACCGCAGAGGTATGAGGCAGGGAATTCGAGGGCTGCTGAGGGCCTTGAGTGCGAAAATGGGAAGGGACACGTACACCATCACATTCCCTAGCATAATGGCCTGGCTGTTGGCACCGTCTACAGACTATAGGGACATTACGAGGGGGACGACTCTGTTGGTGAGTTTGACCAAGAGAGGCAATGCTCTGAGTGAGTTGATTTAATTGCTCTTGTTGTTGCGCCAACATATCACGCAGAGACCTCAATTCTGACCCCTGATCCCTTGAACTAATCTGAGAAGTGCCATGGACAGCATACTGAAATCCAAGTGATGGAACTGAAAGACTGCGAGCCCTACTACCACCTGATGAGCCCTCCCGTTCCCACCTAATAGCTTCAGCCCTGACGTCAAGTAAAGTAGCTGCAGGTTTCTCCCGGACAAACTGTTTTAATGCACGCCGCAGTGGACCATCTAAAACATGCTCCACAAACTGATCCCTCAACAATACAGCAGCATTAACCATGCTAGTGGGTGCAGAAACTTTAACCCTCTCCATTAATCCCATTAGTGCAAGGGAAAATTCTTGAAGGGTTTCACCCTCCTGCTGCTTTCTAGAAAAGAAAGCCTCTTGCAACGAGACATAGGAATCGGTACAACCATATACCTCTTTTAGCACTCTAATAATGCAAGCTGGATCAGTCCGTTCAGCACTAGGACGGTATCTAAGTTCCTCTCGTGCCTCACCCTCCAGATGATCATACAAATAAAAGGCCTGATCAACAGGTGATAAGTGGCGTGCCCTCATACAGGCCTCAGCCTCCTCCAACCACTCATTTAACCCTATTCCTGATCTTCCCCGGAACATCGGACATTTCCTGTCACGAGGCACAAACACCAACCTCTCTGACACAGGTGGACCCGGGGCAGGCAACGCACTCTGAGATGTGCTGGGAGTAGAAGGAGCAGTAGAAGTACCTGGGGCAGAGCGTGACTGTTCCTGTCGTAATCGTTCGTTGTCTGCTTTCAATTGGGCAATCAAGTCCCGCATTTCTTGGATCTCCTCCTCCTCCATGACCTGGATCCTTTGTGATTAATGGGCTCGCTGCTGTTTTGCCTGTACACACAACACAATTCTCTTCCAAAGCAAACAAAATACAACACCACTACACAGACAAAAAAAACAAAACAAAAACAACTACAGAATCAAGTCTCACTTTACACAGCAGAATCCTGCCGACAACGCCAATTTGTGGCAACCTGGGGGGTGGATGGATTTTCTTGTTTTTATGAAACCCAAATGTAAGATGTTAAAGTCAATATGGGATACCGACAACGCCACCTGGAATAACTCCAGGAAAATAAAATAGTAAGGACACAGGTAAGCTCTACTGGAAATGAGACAGGATTCAAATAGTTTTACAAAAGTTTATTAAACACTATATGTCTTTTCTTTAAAAAGAATCACAATAATCTACAATTGAATGGTTAAAACAGTGAATGCATCTTTAATTAAATTGATTATAAAATATTTAAATTTCAAAAGGAAACTGAGGCTTACCAGTGGGGGGGGGGGAAGTGGTGAGAAAAGGGGCAACATCCAGTGAAGAAAAGGGATCACCCTGGACACTACAAAAACACGGCAAACAAAAAAAAGGTGCTCCAACAAAACACACAAAACAAGACACCGCCACCAGGGGTCACCACCGCCACCACAGAAGCCTCAGTCCCTAAAAGAAAGACAAAAATGAAACAATATGAGTAAAACAGTGGCACAATAGCGCTACAATATTGCACTTTTTCCGGATGGTAGTGTCATCAATGCTCCCGACAGCAGGGGGAAAGTCCAGATAGGTCCTTTTAAGAATTTCTTTAGGCAAAACAGTTCCTTATAGGCAAAACAGCAGCGAGTGTCAAATCCAGTGTTATGGTGGTCAAAGACTCATCAGGAAACTAAAAAAATAGAACAGATCATCAATACAACTGCTGATGAAAACTAGTATTTATGATAGCCGCTTACCTGTTGCATTACCAGGCTGCCAAATAAACGGAGTCACAATTCCGCCTATGCAGCGCAGCTGTAACAAAATGCTGTGTGAAGGCTTTATTTATATGGGGTGGATGTTATCTAGCCACGCTAGCCCTTACCTTCCCAGCACCAAGCAAACACAAACAGATCAGTCCAGGTTTTGGAGGAGCAACGAAAGAAGCTAAACAGAGCAGACCAAACTATGTTAATAACTAAGATTAAAGCTAACAAACAAAGAAACAGCCACGCTTACCCAGCACAGTTCAGCAGACACAGGAACCAAAATGATACGACGTCATGACGCAAGCAGCTTCGTGGCAGGTGGATACCTGCTTATATGCAGCAGCCGAAATTGCTCTTAAAGTGGCAGCGTACCATTTATGCTGCTACAATTATATTGCATGTGGCCCCATAAACAGGAATTCTTACCAGATGTGACATTTCTCATGTATGCATGTAATGCAAGTCTTAAAAGAAGCAACATCTGCTGTCATTTTAGTTTCTTTGGGGCTGCTATTAATATTTTTGTCTTTGTTTTCTTAGTTGTGTTAGTGGTCAGCGTTTCAGTGTTGATCCATGTCAGAGACATTGATCCAGTCTCTTTATTTTATTTCTACTCCTGGAGGTCTCATTTTTTATCAGAAAGCAACAAAATCTGTATTTGACTGTAATAGCTTTGCTTATGTTGCGGATGTCCCGCCTACTGCGTCACTCTGTGAAAATGCTGAAACCAGCTGCACCGTTATGCATGTCTGTGTCCTGGGGAAGAGGCCAAATCTGGGTTTTGGCAGCCAGAGGTGGTTCGTGTGTGTGTGTGTTTGTGTGTGTGTGTGTGTGTGTGTGTAGATACACTCTTGCATCTGGTTGCTTTGCACTGGTTGTGAAAGCAGAAGATGGAACAAAGCAGGACATTTTGTCACAGATTATTTAGTAGTGTACACAGATTGCACAATATTGCACAATGTCATTCCTATGAGGACAAAGTTGTTGTAATTATGTGTATGTGTGATTGGTTTGTTGGTTAACTTGGCTGTTGTTGACCTTTCTCACAGGTATATGAGTTTGCAGCGAAAGAGGTTCTGATCCACCGGGTTCCTTTGGTAGATGGAGGCATCTCACCCCAAAAGAAGAAAAGGAAACACAGGCAAGTTGCTGTCTGTTATAATTTGGTCACATTTCAAACCCAACTTGAAAAGCAGTTTATTTAAATTTTAGGTAATAAACCAAGACAAAGTAGTGCATAGTCCATCATCAAAGAAAGGTGAAAATAATAATAAAAAAAAAATAGAAAAAAGAGACTGTCGGTAACGGCAAATTTGCAGCATAAAAAAATTCTGTCCAGTTATCAAAAACAACATAATCATTCACCATTAACTCTAGTTTTTCTTTAGTAAGGTTTAGGGGTTTTTTTATGTTACTGATCTGGCCTTTCAAACCCATTCAGTCACAGCCACTGATTCTTACTCTTAAATGGGAGTCTTTATTTTTTACTGGAATGGCATGCATGCTTTTTATGAATGATGACTGCAAAGTTAACAACTCTATGCAATAAACTATCCACTGTCCTTACAAGCCCATTGAGGAAGAGTAAAGTGTCTTTAGATAGAAAGCATTTTACAATTGTTTAATAACTAGAATTAAATTTTAGTATATATACTCTTAATCTGTCTGTTATTTGATGATTGTATTTTTCTATCTATAAATAGAATCTGTTTGTTTTGTTTGTTCTTGTAGGTTATGGGCAAAGATTCAGCTGAAAAAAGGTAAATTTATCTTCACATATGATTTTTTTCTTCTCTTTGACCTGGAACACTTAGCACAGCTTGTAGCGTTGATCTTTCTGCTTTTTCCCCATGTTGCTCCAGATAACTCCTCCAATCAGGTGTACAACTATCAGCCATGTGACCACCCTGACCACCCATGTGACAGCTCCTGCCCCTGTGTGATGACCCAGAATTTTTGTGAGAAGTTCTGTCAGTGTGAACAGGAGTGTGAGTGTCACCGTTTGCTTTTCACCTGTCAAGAGTTTGTCAGAAAATGGGTGTTTTTACTTGTGCTGCTCACAAACAGTAGTTGCATTCAGTCTGCTCTTCTAGGTCACTACCATGGTTATCGCTGAAAGCATTTTTTATTTTTTTTGAGTCCCTCTTGTCACAAAGGAGGAGAAATGTAGAATGTGAAATATAAACTTATCATCTTTTGGTGGGAATAGATGGTTGTGTTTTACCACAAAGCTGCATTTATAATTAGGCTTTCACTACAGCAGGTGTGACCCAGAGAAGCTTTTCCCACAATGTCCGCATGGTGGTGGAATCAGCTTTGCAATTCACCCTCTGGAGGGTTAACAACAGATAAAGAGAAAGGCTTGGAAAATAAACTTTTTTTTCCTTGTTCACTCTCCTCCCTTCTCCATGTTACGCCGCCTTTTCCCGTAGCAGAGGAACACCGCTGCCAAACAGGAAGCAGCCCTCTTTTCCACATGTGTGTGCTCCATAGACTTGGAAAAGAATCAAAGGGATGTCAGAGGCTCTGTGCCTGATATACAGCATCATCAGTATGAGTCAAACTCTTCCAGCCTGAAAAAGCTTGACATATAAAACCCAGAGAGGAAAGGAATGGGGGATTAAAGAGCACCTAAAAGAGATAAAAAATATGTCTGGGCCTTATGTTGTAGATAGTTTTTTCTTATGAATAAAACATTTAGGTTATTATTTCTCAAGGTTTTTCTTTTTCTGCCCAGAGGATGTTGCACTCTTTAAAGTTGTATGTCAGTATTTCTGCCAGTAGAGGGCTCTTATATGGCCTTACCAACCACTTTATTAGGTACACAGGATCAGATACCTTTATCTTTCAGCGCTTCCGTAACACTTTACTTCAACTATTAAACAAGGTATCAAATATTAATAAAATATATTTTGTCTTGCTTCTATAATAGCAGCAGAATATGGGTGCACTGTGGTCACAAAGGAATGGACATGGTCAGCAACAATACCATGCTGTGGTGTTTAAGAGTTGCTCATTTGTTACTAAGTGCCCAAGAATGTGCAAAAAATATCCCCTATATCCTTGTACCCCCGCCCCCACAGGCAAAACAGATGCAGGCTGTTACGTTGTTTATGCCATAGTTTAACGCCCCCATCTGAATGTTGTGGCTAAAGTCAAAACACATTAGTCCAAGCAATATTTTTCCAATCTGTTACAGTTAATTTTTAGTGCTACCTGTTGTGTTGTCTATTGTATTCTATCTGCTTTAAGGTTGACTCATATGTTTAGAGAAAATGTTCTGCAATCATCTTTTTGCCCTTTGTAATCTCAACCTGGTCTGACCTATATTCCCTCATCTCTGGTATCAACAAGGTATCACTGGATGTTTTTTCTATTTTGGACTGTCCTCCATAGACCCCAAAAAATTCATAAAATCCCAGTAGATCAGCAGTTTCTGAAATACTCAGACTAGTTTGTCTTGCATCAATGAAATTGCCACGGACAAAGTCCCTTAAATCCGTTTTATTCCCTTTTCAAAGCTCCTTTGAACTTCACCAAGTCATCCTTACCTTGTTTCTGTGGATGCAATTGACAGTCACTATATGTGTTAACAAGCAATTGCACTAGAACCTGGTCAAGCAGTTTGCTTGTATCTAAATGTTTTGCAGGCCAGAACCGTTTCCCGGGCTGCCGTTGTAAAACCCAGTGCAACACCAAGCAGTGTCCATGCTACCTGGCCGTACGAGAATGTGACCCAGATCTCTGCATGACCTGTGGAGCTGCCGACCACTGGGACAGCAAAGTGGTGTCCTGTAAGAACTGCAGCATCCAAAGAGGCCTTAAAAAGGTTCATGAAAGTTCCAGACAATGGTGCTACACTAATGATCCAATATTCAGATGTTGTGCATCATGAAGGAAAACTCCTACTTATGGCTTCTCTTTCAGCACCTCCTGCTGGCTCCATCAGATGTTGCTGGTTGGGGAACATTCATCAAAGAGCCTGTGCAGAAGAATGAATTTATCTCTGAGTACTGTGGAGAGGCAAGTCCATGCGGTTTAATTAGATTTTTTCACAGTTTCTTATGATTGATTTTAATTCTTTCATTTCTATCTGCAGCTGATCTCTCAAGATGAGGCAGACCGACGAGGAAGGATTTACGACAAATACATGTCAAGCTTTCTTTTCAATTTGAACAACGGCAGGTTTTTTCTATTCTTGCTGCAAGGCTTTACTATTTGTTTAAGTTGGAATCAGAAATTGCTTTGAAAGGTAGTTTGAAGTGATGTTTTGTTTTAAGCTTATAAAGGTAAAACGTAATTGGAGTAGAGAAGACTCAGCGCGCTCACTTAGTATATATATTCAACTTTGTTGCACCTGGACTCTGAAGCTGTTGGCTAGTCAGAAGGAAAACACTTTTTATGTTCCACTTTCAGTTCATGTTTGACCTAAGAAGATCATTTGTGGCATACCTCCACCAACCACCATTTCTAATGTAATTAATAAATAGGTTTCTTCATTAATAATCGTCTCATGCAAATCTCTTTAATTTTACTTAAAAATGGACATAAATTCTTTTGATTTGTTGAGACTTTAAGATCATAGAAGCTCACTTTTGTTTTCCTGTTAACTTTAGCTTTACGGATAAGTACTCTGGCTTTATCTTCTGCTGCAAACATATGAAAACTACTTCTACAATTCTAACTCTACAAGTCTTGAAAAATCCTGAACTAACCTTTTAATTCTGTCTCTACAGATTTTGTAGTGGATGCCACACGAAAGGGGAACAAAATTCGATTTGCAAATCATTCAGTTAACCCCAACTGCTATGCTAAAGGTGAGTGTTTCATTGGCAGAATGAATTCAAGGTTTTCTAAAGACTTCCTTCACTGATGTTGCTCTTATTGCCAATGCAGTTGTGATGGTTAACGGAGACCACCGTATTGGAATCTTCGCCAAGCGAGCTATCTTGCAGGGGGAAGAGCTCTTCTTTGACTACAGGTTGGGTTTTCAGGCCTTTTTGTGACTCTACATTGTCTATGCAGTTTATGCATTTTTACCTGCTCAATTACCTGCTTCTTGACTTAATGTTTCCACCCACAGATACAGCCAAGCTGATGCTCTGAAGTACGTGGGAATAGAGCGGGAAGTGGACATGACTTAGCTTTGTCACTATATCTGTAGACTGGCCTTCATTCAACATCTCTGTACATTATGCAAGCTTTTTCAGCTTACAAAATGTAGATCAGTGAAGTGCATGTGCTGTCTTTTGACACATCACCAACTAAACGTGTTAGCCAAGTGCTTTAGCTTCAGTCAGATGCTTTTCCTGTTCAGTCACATAGTATTGTGGATAATAACGTTATACCCTGACTGTTCCACTGAAAAGCTTGCATCATTAACACATTTCTGCCATGAAATAAGCTTATTTATATCAATGTTCTGCAAAAATAGGCAACTAGATGACAAACCGACTGACTGAATGTAACTTTAGATGGCAAAGAAGAGGTCTTACCTCACAAAATTTCAGAATTGGTACTCAGATCGTTGTATATACAGAAAACATATAAACATCATCATACCATGATAATAAAGTTAAATATTAAGAGTAAATGTCTTCCTTTAACATTTAAAAAATGTGCCAAAAGATTATTCACTAAAAAGCTGATATAATTTGCATGTGATAAGTTGTATAATAAAACAGAGAAAGGTTATTAAGAAAGAAAAAGCTAAATTACCCATTGTGTAACATTTAATTTACCATTCTTTTTATGAGGTCCACATTATTATACAGTGTCTTGCAAAGGTTTTCACTCTGCTTTCATTTGTTCTCCTTTCATTGTTTTGTCACATTAACTACCGACTTTGGGTTTTATGTAATAGATCAATACAAAATAGTCCACAATGAAATGAATAGTGGCCACTTTTGTGGTATTTCTCCAACAGCTTTGGACATAAACAGATTGATATTTTCATCAGTTCCACCCTGGAAAATAGCTTAAGCTGAGATGAAATGAGGAAAATGTTGAACATAAACATTTAAGCATTGTATCTACTTTACAACTGACCTAATGTCTGCTGAAAAGTGAACTTCCACTTGTCACAAGTCAGTATTTTAGATGTTTTAATTTTTCATATTTATTCTGACAGGCTTTCCTGTCAGAATAAACAGGAAAGCCTGTTAAACTTTTATTTCATGTTGAATAAAATAAAGGTTTAACTTTATATTTTATGAATGTTGGATGAATGTTGGTTTTCCTCCACACATAATGGACATCAGATTATCAAAGACACCACTTTTTTTATTATTTGTAAAATTAATGTGTATGTTTTTTCCTTATGCTTTTTGTGTTGGTCTATCACATAAAATCACTACAAACTGATTTGTTTCTGTAAAATTTTAAATTCTTAAAATAAAGTACATGGAGCGTGGATACATTTGCAAAGCACTGTAAATGTACCGTATTTCATTGAAAGCTTGCTAATTTCAAACGAGGTCTCCCTGAGTAGTATTGAACAACATGAAGGTCAATGCCTTGTATAGTGTATGCCTATAAAAATAAAAGTTTAACTTTATATTTTATGAATGTTGGATGCATTATTGCTTCCTGCCTGTTTATTACATCCAGTCAGCTCTTCACTTAACACACTACAATTTTCATTTTTAGGCTTTTTTTTATTGAGATGACAGTTTGCCTTAATTTACACAGTAATGGTCATTTACAGTGAAATCATTACAAAACAAAGCTGGGGAACAACAGAAAGAATCCAAACTATTAATACTTGTTTCAGAAAGCTTTTGTTTGGTGGTGCAGAGAAATCTGAGCTGGTCTTATCATGCCTCCTGCTTGCTTTGGTGTCTTATCATCCGTCTCATGCAAATCATGGCTGACAGGGTGTCTGAAAATGCACTTCTCCCTTTGAAGGTATTAAAATCTGCTTCTGGGAGCCAAATCATACCCATATTACAATTCCTCTACTTTAGAATACTTTAAATGTGTTTTTTTTTTATTGTTATTTAAAGTTTAACTCCAGGATACATTAAATAGTGCTCAGTTAGTTTCATATTTCCAGCATAAAGCAAACACCCTGTCAGTGCTGACATCGGCTGAATAGCTCCCTCTACTGACCATTTTACTGAAATCCTCCTGACATCATCTGTAGACCAAACCCTGCAATCCTGGAGTTGCTGTATTACATTTAGTGGATTGGATTGTTGGCATTTGTGCAGATTTACTCCGTCTTGGTGGCCAAACTGCAAATACACAAACATCAAAAGGTTGGGTCTCACACACATACACTCCAGGGACCACGTATGATTTTTATTATGAGGTGAAAATAATGTGACACTGCTAAGGTGGATGTCCATTTAACGATGGATTCAGTGAAGTGTTTACATTTAGGTAAAACTTTTTAAAAAAACTTATTTTTCATAATAAGCAGCAAAGCACATGTGATCTAAGTTTATCTCACATTTAAACTTTCAGTGGGGATTGTCCATGTAACAAAAACAGAAACCATTCTTTGCATCACCAACAAACCAACAGTTTCATTCCATTTGCTCAGCTTTTGCTTTCAGTCAACGCATTACAACACGTTTTCAAAAATATAGCTTTGCAAATGCAAGCTTTCAGATCTGTACAGCTTCATACATTATTGGCAAATCGTGTCTTTGCTGTACAGTATTTTTTATTTTTTTTTTACATCTACTGTACATTCTTTCCCTGTATAATTTTGCACAGCTCCGCTCTTCTGTAATGGAAGAAACCCATCGATGTTGTGTTCTGTACAGACAGCAGAGCACCGTGCATTCCTTTAACCTGAGCGATCTATGTGATACTTTCAGTACTAAGCAGTCAGTGCAGGTCTTCACTGTAGTGTCTGCTCATACATTGCAGAGTCAAAGGATTTACATTCAGAGCACTCCAAAGCTTAAAGTGTATAAACTCTAGAAATAAAAAAATTTATTTAGTACAGCATTAAAGGTTCACATATACACTTTTACATGACATCCTATCTGCTATTTAACATTTGTAAATCCAAAAAAACTGTTAGTGACTGGAAGAAGCTTATATTATTGCATTTTACTGCAAAGTGCGCTCATGCTCTACATATGCATAGCTACTATGTTTACTTCTTTGACTGCTTATTTCACATACACAATAGTGTTTTAGTGTTAAGGACAGCAGTAGTGATTGATGATAGCTCTAATTTTTGGTTGCACCACACATCAAATAAAATTATTCTTAACATCCATTTGAACTAAAGTTAGGATTTTCTTTTAGTTTAACAAAAGCAGCTAACCAAGCAGTAGCAGCAATGACAGTGTTTTTCTAGAATGTGAAGCAAACATTTCCTTGCAGTGTCAGATAAAATTATAGTTCTGTAATGTGCTGTTGTGGTCCTCTGTAAAAATATTTTTTTGTGTGTGTATGTGCTTCTTGTATGGGCATAGAGAGCAAAGTGTCCCTGAAATTAGTCTATTACTAAACATCAAAGGATTATGGAAGGACTGATTTTTAATATGTATAATTCTGTCAGTAGAGATAGCTGTCAAACACTGTAGCACCAAGCTGCTGACAGATTGACCATAAAAAGGGACCAGAAGACAGAAGGAATGGAAACTTCAGGGCACTTTGTACCCAGAAAGCTTATTTTACACTTTGACTCTGGCGTTATACCAACAATCCACAAGCTTCCACGGTCTGAGGTACTATTTCTTTAAATTCTCACTCCACATCACCATGTGTTGTGAATCTGAGCAGGCTACCCGACAGAACAGCAAACTACCAATGCTATGGCAAATCGGAACCACTTACAAGTGCTATTCTGTATAGGAAATGCACTATTACAGGCTGTAATACAACAAATATAAGCAAAGGTCTCTTTTAAAATCTTTGTATGGATCAAGTCCATAATCATCAGCTTTTTTACTTGGATTTGAATGCTTGCAGCTCACCAGCTCTTATATATGTGCATTGTCAAACTCTAGGAGTACTAGCTGTTGTTTCAGAATTGGCTCATCTGAGATTGTCCATGAAAGGTAGAATTAATATGGCAATCAGTCTATATAGAAAGCAATTGATGAAGTTCATCAGGCTCCAAAATGGCTCAGAAAGGAAATCAATCAATAAAAGTTGGAATATGTTCCTTGAAATTCCTTTTATTTTTTACCCACAGTGTCTTATCTGAACGCTCTCTGGTTTAACTAGTATGCGTTCAGATTAAGCTTGCTCAGATGAGGCACTTCAGTATTTCACCCTGCAATACAGTGTGAGACTTGTTGGCTACTCATGCAACATGGGGCTTGACTTCAGCTTTAAACTTACTAAAACAAGGATTGTGTAAAACAGAGCACCGGGCGTGTTTTATGACGCTCATTCGTCAAACAAAACACAAAACTAAGCACAAAAAATAAAACTAAACAATTAGAAAACTTACTACAGGTATCTGTGGTTTTTTTAAGTGCTAGTTCCCTCGATCCAAACTCATACCAACCCCCACCCATTGTCCAAAACATCCTATGATGCTAGCCACTTCTGAATTCCTCTTCAATTTCTGGTAGGTACTTCTTTTCCCTCCTCAGGGTCTCTGTCAGTGGCCTGGAGCTGCTTGGAGACTCCAGATTTTTGGGTTCATTGGTGTGATAACTGCCTTTTTGCTGGTAAGCATAGACGTAGATGGCATACAAACCTCCCAAGAGCAGCAGCAAAGCCAGAATGACAATAACTGAAGGACAAAAATAGCACAGTTAGGACAGGGGGACAAGGAGAAACCATCAGCTAAATTTTTGACATTATTGAAAATGGGGAGTGTAAATTTAACTCCCGTAATGAGTAAAATTTGCACATCAGCAGAGACCATTGGAATCTTGCTTAAGAATAGAATAGAATAGTAAATATCTATGGTGCTTTCTGAAAGGCTTTAGGCATATTTACAACAATAAGGTATTACTAAAAGCTTATCATTTGATATAAGATTTTACAGGTAACAGCAACAAACAGTCATAGGGTAAATTATATTTGAAACAAGTGTAATTTCCCATTCAGATGTTATCTTCAGCAGAATATAGGGCAAAGAGAGATGTCTGCTATTCTATTGTTTGGATGCCTGAATGGTGCGCCAATCCTTAATACCATGCTGATGTTCTGCATTTGCATAATATCCTAGAGGCTAAGTGATCTATTAAGCTGAAACATCCAATGATGAACAGCAAGCTGTGCCCTTGCTGGACTAAATATAGTCTGATCCGGTGAAGGTCTTAGATAGAGGTGGAGCAGAGGGGGTGTTTCTGCTGTACCGGTAGTTTAATCCAGATACTTCATCTTGGCCTGCTGAGCAGGGAGAGATTTTTGCCCTTTGTCTGTTATTCATTTAAGTCACACATTGTTTGTTTTTGATATTTAACTTGATGACTAGTAGATTATGAATCCCAAGTCAGGCACATGTGTAACAGTGATTCATTAGGAACATCAACATCAAATACATTCTTAGGTTGTCAAAGTATAGGTCTTAGACATATTCAGTGGCAAGAAAATATTTATATTTAAGACAATGTCTGATTAGAAATATGCCAAGATGTTTATAAGTACTTACAAGTTATCCAGAACAGGCCAAGATCATCATGGATATAAAAATATTCTGTAACAAAAAGAAACAGTAAGTTGTAAAAAACATATTCCTTCAATTTACAGAAATGTAAATTGAAAACTCACCTATGCCAGTGAACCAGGGGTCCACCTCCCAAGGCACATAACCCAGAACAGGAGGAAAGGCCCCACAATTGGACTCAGAGACAAAACCTTGCGTTGTTACAGGCGGATCTGTTTCATTTGGACGGAACAGTGCCTTCAGAGGGGCGTAGACGTTATACCTCACTCCAGAAATGCATCCAATAAAGCCTGGAGCATTGTGCCTTTGGATTTCATAGTCTATGTCACCGACCTCTGCAAAACAAGACACAAGCTAAGAAACACATTTATTTGATCAAATATGTTCTTTTTTTATAAGCAGCAAGCAAAATGTTTACCCATAACTCTGCCTAGGAACATGGACTTTGGAGAGTCAAACCTAGCATCTTCCACAAGGGTTATCTTCTCCACAATGGGTTCCATGTAATCCACCTATGGTTGTATAGAACTTTTATTAAAGTCTTCTTACTCATAAGAAGTAAACTCATCTAAGCACATATAATATTTCCTAATAAATCAATTTTCAAAACTGTTAAACAGCACCTAATGAAACCACAACTTGGAAATGCACCCTGGGACAAAGCCCTTAGAATCTGGAGTCATTACATGTGGTTTGATGGAACTAAAATTGAAGTGGTTGGCCATAATGCCTGTTGATATCAGAGTGGTTTTGATGCAGGACGAAATTATGCACATCATGAAATTAATGGCATAAGGAGGATAAATTATTTGGAAATTTTGATAGACCATCTTAAGACATCAGCAAGGAAGTGAAAATGTGAGCATGAATGATTCTTTGGACAATGACCCTCAGCATAATGCCAAATCAGTAATAGAGGAGACTAAGGAAAATAATGCTCTCTCTCTCTCTCTCTCTCTCTCTCTCTCTCTCTATATATATATATATATATATATATATATATATATATATATATATATATATATATATATATATGTATATGTATATTTCATGTCTTAAAGCATCTTTAGGAAATGAAAGTTGTGAACACTATGTCAAATTTTATACAGAGTAAACTGTACAGAGATTAAGAACCTGTGTTTTGACGGTTCTGTTGTGTCTGGTTATGTTCACATAGTGAGGGTATCCATCTGCCAGATTTCGATGAGTCAGCTGGTACGTGTGTGTTATGAGCCCGAGCTTATACCGCAGATCTACACTACCTGTAAGAAAAAACAGGGATAGCACAAAGGTTTTGTGGAATAACCATAGAGTTAAATGATAAAAGTACACTTTTATTTTGCTTTGGTTCACCTACCATCAACCTTGAGGATAACAGCAATGTAGTCTTGAACAAAGGAACTGATGTACAGCAATACAGCTGGCTTGTGAACAGTGCTGAAACTGAACTCTATGTCATCTGACGTGTCGTTGTACCCGAGACTGAAATTGTCGTAGTGTGGGTCGATCCAGTTTGCCCACACTGCCTCATCTGAAATGGGTTTCTTTCGTATGTTGTACCTTAGCCACGACCCAACCTCAAAGTGAGCTCCAATGTCTTAGGAAAAGACAAGCAAGGAGTTAAACACCTGCTATGTTCACAATATAAACAAACTAAACATGGAATTACCTTTGTGGCAGTAGAAACCATCAAAGGCTGTGTTATTACAATCACAAGTGTAGGCTGCATATCCCTCAATGCACTGCCCGCTGTTTCGACATGGTATGGTGGCATTAAGACACTGTCCAGTGCAGTTCCTCCTTATACCTTGCTCCTCGTTTACTTTTCCTTCCAAATCAAGAGGAACACCATTCATGCGTAATCCTCGAAGGCACCCCAAAAAAGGTCTGAGGGTGCGGTTGGCTGCACCTATAGTGGAAATAATGCACATGCCATTGTTTAGAGAACTAGCTTAGAAACGAAAACAGATGTTTTTAGTTTCAAATTAGAATTTTAATAAGTTCTATTTGAGGAACCTACCTACAAGGACGGGGTGTGTGAACTTCATGGTGACAAAGGTCTGACCTGGAAACCGTCTGACAGCCCAAGGTTGGTAATCAACTTTGATTCGTGCCAGTTTTGCATTAATCTCAGCCTGAACAAAATGCCACTCATTGTCATTGAGTGGCACAGGCGAGCGAAGAGTCACATTAAGGATGCCATCTCCCACCATAAACACAAACACAAGATTGTGGGTGGCTGCAAGTAAAAAAGAGAAAGATGAAAAACTTTAAATACGATTAGAAAAGGCAAAGACGGTAGGTGAAGTTAACTTACTGTTCAGTTCTATTCTTATAAAGTTTCTAAGCTGGTCATCAGAGTTCTCCAAGAAGACGCCAGGTGCACGGTAGGTTTTAAAGTGGAAGGAGATGTCAGCTGTTGACCCAGGCCTGAAAGTGGGGAAGGTGATGTAGGTGGGCTTGGTGAAGGCTATCGTGTTCCAAATATTTCCTGTGAAAATGACAAAAACTGTGTCATTGTTTTGCAAAAAATATGCAAAAGAGTGTGACCTGCCTACAGAGCACTGAAGACCAGATAGTTTTTTTGTTACTGTTATTTAACAATGTGATGGCATGTGATGTTTAGTGAGTTTACTGATTGGTGAATGTTTAGCGGATGTATTGATTAAATCTGAATTCTAAGATTTTGTTACAAGGGCTGAGGGTTATTTTATGGTCACTAGCTATTTTCTGACTAAAAATGTTTGTGGTTTTTTTACTGAAATTAAAAAAGATGTGTTTTTATCCCCCAAAATGAAAGAAGTAGAAATGAAAAGCCAGTAATCAAATTGTAGCTGAACTCACTGTCACCATGGCAACGGAGTGGACCAACTGTGAAATGAGCTTCTGAACCAGTTCTGTTTGTGTCCCCAATCACCAATCTCCTCACAGGCAGGTGGTCTCTGAAGTCCAAATAGCCTTTATCCGAGTACCTGGAAAGCCACAGAAAGGTTAAAATGAATGTCAATATAAAAAGCACAAGTCAAATAATTTGGTTTTTGGTGGTGTCTTTTACCATTGCCTGTAGTCAGCATCACAGTTGCACTGAAACTTGGGGTCAACACAGGTTTGGTTGATAGCACAGCCACATTTTTGGACTTCCCTGAACGTCCCGCCCCAGTAATAGTGACTCTCATTATTCCGACCGATCCAGTAGCTAAAAGGCCTTCCATCTAATTTCAAATAGATATGCATGTGAGTCACTAAAGTCTTTAATATTGACTTCAGGAATATAGATTGATCCCACTCACCAGGAGTGTTGAGGAGACGAGACTTATAGCATGAATAGTCAATCCACTGCTCACAGTACATGGAGGTGTTGGCAAGAGCACTGACTTCATCCCATGAAGCATTCCAGTAGTTCACATCTGCAATATATGGCTTATCTATCGAGCTTCCACTCACTCTGGTTCCTTCAACTCGGTCATGCATAATCACTGTCCAAGCTTTATATGCTGCAAAGATTTTTTTTAAGCAGAAAGATTAGAGTGGGAAAGTAAAGCAATTACTTTTCAGCACAGAGACATCGCAGCATCTATCTCCTCTTACTTTACTGTGAAATTTTCCACCCCCTTTCTCATAACAGATAGCATGCCCATCTGTTTTCATGAAGGCTGAACACAATGCTGATAAAGCTGCATTTTAGCAACAACAGTGATTACTCACACTTCATTTTGCAATACACCTCAAATGGTTTTAACGGCCCACTGAGATCAGGATCGATAGTGTAGTTTCCAGACCAGTACTTGCCGCTGAGTCTGTAGGCCTCACATGACTCTTTGTAAACCGCTGTTGTTGGAAATGTATAATCAATTTGTTAAAATAAACAAGAAATTGTGCCTACGTTAAGTGTAAATCAATAAAGAAGGTTACTAAACACTACTTACACATGTGACACACTTCTCCTTTGTAGCCTGTATTTTCACAAATGCAGATGAAGTCATCCCAAGACTGGATGCATCTGCCCTCATGTTCACATGGGTTTGGAGTACATCTGTAGATAAAAGACTTGTTTTTTTTTAATTAAAAAAAAAAGGTTTCCCACACTTCCAAAGAATATAGTACACAAAAACCATACCTTAACTACTTTTCTCTAGGTTGCTTTAATTAACTTCTAGCTAGCCAAAATAATTTCTTCCAAACAGATATTACTGAATTTCCATGTTTGAAAATATAGTTCAGTTCAAATGCCTGAAAATATATTTCTAAATTTTTCTTGTACATGTTATATTTTTTTCCAAGAATGTAATGTAAGTCCAGGATCAGTTGAAAATTAAAAAATTCTTACAATCTCCATAAACTGAGCTGGGAGATGCAACCGTGATCAGAAAACTGATTAATGATTTGCACATTTCCTTTTGCTGTGGCATTTCTGGTCCTGAAACTAAGGAGTCCAGGTCATTCCTCCTTTTTACCCCTCTCAGTTCAGATTCAAGCTTTGTGGCCTACTGAAAAATAGGGCAAAAAAACACTGACTTTATTGTTGGAGGGAGGTCAACAAACTGACAAAGACCAAACTTGATAAAGGTTCAAGTTTTTGTCACTTTCGAAAATATTTCAGATATTTGATTCCCTTGGTATCACTTTGTTGATAAGAATCAGGGTTAGGATCTTTGTTATGTTGTGCTTCATTGCATCATTAGTAAGTAGGTTTTGATGACAAATAATGAAATCAAAATCAGAATCATCAACTGAAATGTTGGTTTATGAGACTAAATATAGCTTAAGAAGTTTAATCATGCTCCAAGATGATCAGAGAAAATCAGAATTAAATGTCTCCAACACACTATTGAAGTTTGCTTTGAGTCATTTCATACCTGTCAGCAATCCCACATGTCCCTATCAACAGCTCCTCGTATCGAGCCCACTTTCGCTGCAGTGTAATGTCAATATCAAGCTGCTCGTTGTCTATAAATATGTGCTGCATGCAGCCGTGAAAGCGATTCAGTTTGGTCTCACACTTGAACAATGTGTTATTGGTTTTCGGACAACCTGAAAGCATGAAAAGAAATGTTGTGTGATTATAAAATCAAACAATCAGCATAACAGAGCTCTTCGCTGGAGTTAAAATTATCAGCTCACCTCCAAAAAAGTAGCGATCCCCTGTCCGTATGCTGAAGGGGTTGGTGATCTTTAGTGGTGAACCTTCTTCTTCATCAATGGTTAGAGTCAGTAGGTTGTCTCTGGCTGCCAAATCCACAGTATGCCAGTAACCGTCATTGAGCCGGTATCCTGAGGAACAAGAACAGGGATTTCAAGAACGGCAGTGCCTAAACAATAAGTTTAAATCTTGTAAGAAATGCCTAAGGCCCACCTGCACCAAACTGAATTTTCTTCTTTCCCGTCTGGAAAATGGTGACGTTGATCTGACCCTCACTGAGACCTAACTCAAGGGCACCCAAGTTATCAGCAAAGCGTGTGAACATCAGCAGCCCAGTGTAGTCCCAGGAGCGAAACTTAAACTTGACAAACATCTTTGGCTTACTGAAGAACCCCGGCACTTGCAAGAAGTTGTTGGGTCCGGCAAAGGTCATTGGTCTAAGCAGAATGTCTCGGCAGGCAAAATGCATCTTTTTCTGTTACAATGAAGAAATTAGATCGTTTAAGTTGGGATAAAACATTTTCAACAAATTCTTTACTATTAATACAAAGCTTTACCTTTCGAGGAATACGAACATCAGGGTCTTCTCTCTTGGCTTTGTCAATAACATTGATTCCATTAATAAAGACATTTTCCAGACACCCACGGAAATTCGGTATGGTAGGAAGGTGAGGCAAGTTTGGCTCTATTACTCCTCCAACGTACATCTAAATGACATTCAGTTCAAGTTTTAGCTTGAAACCTTATCAGACTTTCTGGACATCCATGTAACAATTTTATATTTTGCATTACCTGATTATCCAGATCCAGGTGAGTAAATTCTCCCTTACAAACAGCTGTCACTGTCTGACTGTCCACGGTAAAGTTCACCTGTCGACCATAGCGCTTGATAGTGACATAGTGCCAGTGCAGATTATCCAAAAGGCTACCTGCTGTCAGAGTGATTCGGCCATCGACTTTATGTATAACGCTGCTTCCTAAAGGAAAAATTTAAAACATAAGGAGATGCTTTTTACTGTCACTGAAAGAAGTAAATCCACTGATGCTTAAGCTCAGTGAGCCTGTTTTCTTTGTTCATTATGATAAAAAATTCATTCACAAAATCTTAAATTCCCTCTCATTCCTCACCGAGGCTGATGTGCAGATAAAGACGGCCTTTTTTTAGCTCCAGGGTCAATAGGTCTCCCTGAATCCCCTCACTATGTAACAGTAGACCATCCTGCTCCAGAGTCTTAAAGTTTATGGCAATGTGGTCATGCAAAGTACGCAACCGTTTTCCTGGATAGGTGTAGACCACTGCATCATCTCCGTTGTATTGCAGCACATAGGAATCTGGAAGCAAGGCAATTTTAAGAACTAGATCATAAGAATTTCAAACAGTAACATCTTGTTTCTTATCTCTGTTTTAACATACTAATTGAATGATAGAAATTATTAATATTTTTTTTGTAAATCCTTTCCACTCATCACTGATTTTTACCATAAGAGCAGCCATAGAGCTCCAGTCTGACGCCAATCTTTCCTCCATTCTCTGTGTTCCACTCCAGAGGCAACAGACGAATGTGTTTAGCAGTGAAGGCATAATGGAAGACATTCCTCCTCACCTGATAGTAATTCCAGTTAGCAGGCAGGGTCTGCGCACAGATGAGATAGGGAGAGTTATTGTGTTAATGTCGTTGGTGTTAATGCCTTATTTGGAGACTGGAGATGAACTGATGATGAGATTAGATTTGGCACTATTAAGATAGATATTATACAGTGCTGACTTTGTTTCAGCCCCACTGGCAATAAATATAACAAAGCCACCACAAAATATCCTAAATCGGCTATAAAGATTACATTTATGTTATTATGACATTTTAATCCTCGGCTCAGCTGTTTTTTGTCCCTCATTCTACCCCTCCCGCTTTAGCTCATGACAGCTACCGAATTTCCTCCTTTCATGATGTACGGTGTCCAGGAGTCTGGTCTGTCTCCATAGAGAAGTGTGTACTTGGAGACCCAGTCATAAGAATTAAAAGTCCCCTGGGTTGCGATTGCCACCAATCTGTACTTTCTGCCCAGATCAACCTGCAGCCACGGCTGTTTGTCTCTGGGGGATGGGGACCAGCCGCTGCTGCCTGTAGGGCAGAGAAGAAAGTGACAGCTTAAGATCTCATGAAATAGTGGCTGGAATGTTAAACAGTTGACATTTAAGCCACATTATAACCCTATTTAAAAAAGAGAGGTGAGTAAAAACCTTTTGTTGCAGTGTCTGGGTTTGGATGAAGTTGATTTGATTGCATCAATTCCTTTTTTGCTAATCACATTAAGTTTATCATAAATTATTAGATTTCTAGTAATTGTTAGATCTCAGTATAAAAGCACCAATAAGCATGTCCATGCAGGTATGTAACCCTGTAACGAAGATATTTTATATGTAATGTATGTGCAGAACCGCTTTGGCTGAAATTTAGTGAAGATATTTTAAATTAAATTAAATTAAATTAAATTAAATTAAATTAAATTAAATTAAATTAAATTAAATTAAATTAAATTAAATTAAATTAAATTAAATTAGCCTATCGTTCTCAATACAGTTATCAAATTCTAAGGTTTCATCCCTTTAAGGATTATCCCTTCCTTTAGGTGAATTTAGTAACATGTTAAAAATAGGAAACCACAACATGGTGGGTAAATCCTGTTTCGATGTAATAATTCCAGAGCAGTGCTGCTTTACATCCATACACACTAGCATAAAATCAGTTACAAATAAGTAGAACGAAGCCCTCCTTGATGTTATGAGTCACACTTTAGCTTTCATGCTTGTAAGACGTTAAATGCTACCAAGGATTGAGCTGAATAGCAAGTGTATGTAGAAAATTGAGATAATGAATGGGAACTTACCATAAAGTTTTGCAAAGTTGGCAGAATACAGAAAATTATATCTTGAAGAAGCCAGGAATGAGGAGGCATAGAGCCCAGAGGTGAGTGGATCAACACATTCTCCTGCAGAAACCAAATGAATGACATCAAAGTCAGGAAGTACCAAAATTACTTCTCATTATGCTGCAATGAAAGTCTGCTGCTGTACAAAGCCCCAGTCTGGCTTTAATAAGTGGTCAATTCAGGCTGTGTGAAACATTAATTCATATTTCACAATAAGCACAGACCCATAAGCAGGTGGAGCAGAGCTCATAAATCTAACAGACTGCCCATAGATCTCCTAAGAGAGCATGTCTGGCTCACATCTTTGTTCCTTCTCTATTTTGGGACAAACTATAAACAACTAAAGGCTAAATTTAACTCTGAAATACATCTTCAGACAAGTCACACAGTTCCAGACCTTTTTTTCAAAAAAGAGAAACGTGTATCTAGTTTAATTTTGGTAAATGGTAAAAACATTGGAGTGTCACATAAAGCTCTTTGTGTTTACTCCACTTTACGATAAGAACAGACGCTTTTTCTGAGTCAGAAAGTCACAGTAAAACTGAGAGCACATCGCTAACATGTTGGGTTGCTCTGCAAGTCATTGTGAGGCTGACAGTAACATCCCCAATCTGCTCTCTAGCCCAGGTCTAAAAAAGGTGACCGTAATTCTGTCACAAACAACAATAAATGTCTGATGCCCTCAACTTCAGCTGCAGAAGAAAAACTGCCCCTTTTTAAGTGCCAGAATATTTCTTTTTATACTCTCAAAAGATTTAATATAGGTAGACTTTATATCTAAAAGAAGAGGATTGTACTTAGTAGAAAAATTCACTTTTTTATTAAGAATTTCTTTGTCCTTAGACGGTGCATTTACTGGAAAAGAAGGAAGTTTCATTTTGTATGTGTGTTCTTATGCTAGCAGAGGTCATAAAGAAAGGTTAGAGACTAAGGATAACAGCAGAACTGTGGAGTCTGCAAATAGGCAAGTATAAAGTAGAATGTGGTGTCAAATCACAAAATGACATTGCACTGAAGTGGAGGACTTTAATGAGAGCAGATCCTATGTCGAAGGGACATGAGAAAGCAAAATGTTTTCATTGGGAACTAGAGCAGCCATGAAGCTAATAAACTATGCCTCGAACACACCCTTCTGCATGCTGCACTGAGATATACTAGGACTTTAATATGTTATTCACACAAGCTGAACTTCTGTTCCCTTCTATGACCAAACATGCTGCACATTCAGGTGAAAGAAACGTGCTGAGCGAGTGAAAAGTGACCTCTGTCTCAAATGACCTTCACTTATTTTAGCACACAGAGATCCCTTCTAGGCTGCAAGTTATCAATAAGAGATTCATTTTCCATCACAGCATCATCACTTTTCTGCAACTTGGTCTTTTCCACAGAAATATTAAGAAGCCCTGTGGACTCCCACTTTCACAATTGTTTTTTCTTTTCTTTTTTTTATATTGCAAATGGTTTTGATTTAATTCTTTGTGATGCTGTGAAGGGGGAATAAATTTCACTTTAAAAGAGAAAATTAGCTCTATTTTGGACTGCAGTAGGTTAACTCAGATTATTTAGCTCCTCCTTACTGCAAGCTTGACACATACTCTGCACCTCCACCCAGTTGGTGTGTCATTTCCTTTTTCCTTGCTCTCACTCCTCTGTCTTTATCTTCATCCAAACTCTAAAAATAACCTTGCATCCCAATCATTTTCTTGTGTTGCATCTGAATCCTCTGCTTTGCTGCCTCTTTCATCCCAAGTGGATGTTGCTATGACGCAGCAATTAAAATGGATCATACCTGATGCCTGGGTGGAGAGCCCAGTCTACAAATTTCCCTCTATTTCTAATATATTTACATATTAGAAATTTATACATTCTGCATGTATTACAGTTCTGTGATGATCAGTGCAACTCCTAGAGACCACAGCACCATTACTGCTGAATCATCAGTCTGCTTTTAAGACATTGGCTGCTCCGTCTGGGCTGAGGCATAATTTCTGAGTGTTGCATCCATTATGTACTGAGGCAAATCTTAAAGTTGGCACTATGCGGGAGGCAACTGAGGAGCAACACTAACTACAACACATTGCTGCAATGCCAATGATATACCAGAAACAAGAAGAGGAAATAGAAAAGGCTAATCGAAACCTTTCTTTTAAAGCAGGTTGACTAAATAATTTATGCTGAATCAGGCTTCACAGCAGGGTGTGCCAGAATACGACCTGCGACACAAAACTGCAACACATGGATACATATTCAGAATTTGACTCTGATAAAATATAGAATAAAATAGCTTATTTGTTTATCATTCTTTTGTGTTTTCTTTTCACCATCAATATTAACAGTATATAAAAACACTTCAGTTTTTTGGCAAAACATCTGATAGGAACCTCGCAGCCCCACCCTAAAAGTAGATCATGAGCTTTAGGATCTGATGATCCATTTGAATCTGACACACCTACACCATGCATATACAACCCATATACAATAATATCCAGCATTATTTCCATAAACCTTTGTCAGGCAGATAAAGAGGCCTGCAGTGATTAATCTCTCTAACCAAACATCTTCAGCTAGCTCAATGCAGCAAGACTCTTGTAATCAGCAGCTTGCCATAGATTGCATGTTAACCTTTTTCTTAATTCCAAAAATTTGTTTGAAATATGTTTAGCAGTTATGTCACAAAAATATTGTGTTATAAGTCATTCTAAAACTAAAGTGCAAGAAAACTATGTAAAGTTTATCCATGTTACTATAATAAACTTGTTAAATCACGTTTCCATACTCAATATTTCATATTTTGTAGCCCTTGGTTGACACCCCGACAGGGTTTCCTAAACTGATGAGTCAGTAAAAACCCTATGAGGTCATAGCCGGTAATCAAAAAGGCAGCTTGTCAGTAAGGACTGAACCTCTGATGGATCGCAACCCCTGTCTCTGTCGCCAAATCCACCCTATGAATGTAATGATTCCCCATGCAGGTCCACGCAGGCTACCCCCCAAAAAAACGTACTGCAGTGGGCTGGTCCTGGTGAGGACAGAGCCCTGCTGTCTCTCAACCACCCTCATTCAAATGCGCTTAAGAGATTTTCATCAGCAAGGTTCTAAAACATATCTGAATAAATATAGATATTATCTTGTTTTAAGAGCACAAGTGACGCGGCGCCTTACGAAAGTAAAGATGTGCAGCACGCTGGGAAAAAAACTTGCGTACTGCCTGAGAGAAAGCACTGCAATGCAGACAGTCCTGTGCTGGAGAGGGACCACCATGCGCACCCTCTGCAGGACAGACGCGGTCTGCCAGCGCACTTTTTTATGTGTTATTCCGCAAACCGACGCCTTTAAAACTGCAGCAGCCAAAAGAAGCGGTAAAATAAAATTAAAAATAAAAAATAAAAAAAACCCGCAATCATCCGGCTTTTATCACAATGTCTGATTTGACTGCAATGTGTGTTGCCCTTCAAACATCCCAGCATTTCTGGCTTTGCCCTCCATTAGTAGACTATTTGATAACTGCTGTGCCTCTGGATGCAATCCTTAACTTTTCCAGCTACATCAGCCCAACATAAAGCAGATTCTAGGTAAGACATCGTTATGCACTCTGAAATACGCATAATTCACCTATGCACGAGCAAGCGGTTACACATGAATAATTTCTGTTTGACAAGACTTACGTGATGAGCAATGTTGAAAACCCAAAAACAAGAGGCATATGCTCAATATTTTGCAAGTCATTCTTCACTTAGAAAGACGTTTCTCCACATAGGCTATGTTAATTAGATCGAAGATTCCTCTGCAGCATCCTCTCACCCCCTTTTTAGCCCAACTTTAACTCGCACAGCTCCAACTCCTCTTCCCGGGATCTCGGGCAGCCTCTACCGGGGCGGGGACGCGCTTCGGATGTTGGTGCTGATGCTGAGCTTCACCGAGAGCGCGCCCTTTGGTTTTTCTATCTCTTTTATATTGCTCAGTTTATAGGAAAATCTCGTAAGGTCGGTGATCCGGCGTCTGACATTTCGGTAAAAGTGCTTAAAAGGCGCTGGGAATCTTGTTGACCAAGGTGGGAGTGGGGTTCCTTTACGTCTCTTCCAAGAGAGTCTGGGTTCTCAGATGCTGAGGGAGGCAGTGGGGGAGGAATGTCAAAACTTTTTAGGTCCACTGCAGTCTGGCAGCATTTTTCTAGATGACTTAGGTATTTTACTAGCTTTCTTAAATCTTAATAGTAGAGATGTAGACAGAAATAGTCATACAGAAAAATATATTTTTTCTGTCACTGCTCTTTTCTGTTCATTTCCTCCACTCAGTTTCATTTTAGTAGGCTGCACAAGCATGCACTGCTGATGTGAAGGATGATCAAGATGTCTTTCTTTCCAGAACTGCGGCTCAGATCATATCCCCAAAATAGAAAATTTCCATCCTCTGGGGTAGGGACAGCCAAAGACGAAGGCAGTCACATCCTTCAAGCAGTTTCCAAGGTCCTCCGGTCTGTCCGTCCAACCTCGTCCTGATGCCTTTTCAAACCATCACGTTTTGCCCACAGCAGTACAAAGTTGCAGGATGATGATGCCAGCTGTGCCTGACCTCAGACTCATCCTTTCAGACGCACACATAGGTGGGGGCAGGGTGTGTGGGGGAGAGGGATTTGTGCAAACGGGTGGCACACTGACCATAAAATAAAAAAAAGGCTTTGGGATTAAGGAGGGGGTTTATGTAGCGTCTGTGTGCCACTGATGATGTGAGATTGAATGCTTGGGCCAGGGACGGATTTGCAGAGGTTTTCAATCAAATCAGATTGTCAGCTTGTAAGCTCCCTGCCTCTGTTTTTTTCCATGAAATACCATAAGAGTATAGAAATATTGTTAATGCAAGAAGAGAACACAATTGAATACAGAAGAAAGCATAAAGTAGGCCAACAAATCTGCAGGGAATAATGGCACCGCATCGGACTGGCTAGGCAGTACATTAGGATTTATTTAACTGATAAGGTTCACAAACTATTAAGTGAACAAAGACCTCTCAGTCAGGGAAGAAATAATTATTCTCTAATGTCCTGCTCTTAAGCTATGTCACAGGCCTTTTCCGCGTGATTTCTACAGTGAAAGCTCAGTGTGTTTAGAAAAGATTACAAACTTATAAGACACCAACACACACAATAATTTATGTAAAGATGCACATATCATTGTTTTAAACCAGAATGGAAAGCATGATGACATCAATTGGCAAACCGGTGCGACATTCAGTAGTGCCATTTTAGCCAAGGTCACCCTACCTCCTGACTAATGGAAAATCTCTAAATGTCTCTGGTTGTAAATGGCCCTTTGGAAGTGCCTGGTCCCTTCTTCATCATTCTTGATAAATCCTATCACATTTTTCTCACAGAGTTTCATTCACCTTTTTTGTGGGAAAACATAATTCTTCTTCCGACTCAATTTTTCAGAATTGGAACCTGGAATTTCCAACTTTACAACAGTGAAAGAACAAAATTTACTCCAGAGACCAGAGATCAGGTTCAAAAATGGATGGATGCATTAATAGCTCTTTGCATCTGTCCTTGTGGAAATCATATAGACCATTAGAAGAAACCTAATGCAGTTGCAACAACTCACTGTTTAATATAATAAGCTGATTAATAAAAGCTGTCAAAGGCAGATATTACTTTATTTACCTAAAAACCCTTTGGATGTATTATTGTGATCTATTAAATTTATTTGTGTGGTAAAAACTATGCATGTCTGCTAATGTTAAAAATAATAATAATGTTTTTATTAAATTTGTGACTTAATATGTCATTTTATGTCTTACACTATTTGGACACCTATTTAAATAATAATAATAATAATAATAATAATAATAATAATAATAATAATAATAATAATAATAATAATAATAATAATAATAATAATAATAATAATAATAATAATAATAATAATAATAATAATAATAATAATAATAATAATAATAATAATAATAATAAACTGTATCATGTTGTTTACACTTTATCATGTTTAAATTTTCTTTATAGCCCAGGAGAAAAGAAGAAAGATTCAATTCCACAAATAACCACTAGATGGCAGCTAAAGCTCACATTTAAGTTTCTGCGTCTTACGTTTGAGTGAAACCCCTCCCAGGCTTGCCTTGAATTATCGGGGATTTACCTTTAAGACACAGAAGGTATTTGCAAATACACACAGGACTTCATTGTTCTCTTTTAACAATACAATACATTGGTGGGTTTTCTTTTATTGTAACAAAATGTGAAAAAGTATAAGGTGTAAGATCAATTTACCACAGCACTCTGACTCAAAGCTAAAAATATGCAATAAAAATCATTCTTTTAATTAAGCAGATTCAAACAAGGCATTCTGACACATATATTAGCATGTTTTTTCTCACAGGAAATGTTTTGTTTATTTGTCTTTTTTTTTTTTTTTCTGGGATCAGATCTAATTTTGGTTTGTTCCTAGTAAAATGTCAAGTTTTTTTCCATAGGGGTGCCATTGAGCTTTTACCACAAACATGGAAACACAGATATCATTCTACATGGTGCCTATATGCAAACAAAAACACAAGTGCAGAGGAATCATTATGCTGATCTGTCGTCATGGATGAGTTCTACTTGTCATGAAGATGGATGATGGATTGTGTGAAGGTTTGTATGATGAACGTGGGCTCTCTTCATGTTTCTAATGTGTCAAGCACAAAAAATAAGCATATAATGCTGACAGTGACAATCGGAACCGGAAACTGCCGAATTCAGCAAGATATTGTCCCTGCTGGCTTGCTGATGAGACAACTGTTTATTTTGGCCACCATCAATGGGAACCTAATGTTAAGTGTAGTTGTAGAGGAGCTGCAGTAAACAAAACCGGCTCCTGTCAGATGTCCATACACTATTATGATTCCCTGCAGCAGCTGAAAATAAGCCTTAGCAGGAGATGTGCAAATTAGCATCTCACCTCTCTACATTCACTCTCAGTGCGCAGGAAACATGGTTCTCAAACTGTGATGTGTGAGCTGCCTTTAGTGGGACTCAGAAGTAATTTTTGGTTTCCAGTATTTGTTAAATAAATATGGAACAAACTGTGAGTTAAGCATTTTGATCTGTGTTTCATCCGAAGTTTTCAAAAACAGAAGTGCAGAGGTCAACAGAGAACTGAAGCAGATAAAAGTGAGCCATTTGATGGGTTGTTTTCAATGTGGATTTTACAAGCACTTTGGTAATACTAATGATATATTTCAGGAGAGAGAAAAATATTGGTCAAATAATTTGTTTTGCAGTATAGCTCCTTGAGAAAATATCATTTTTGGTATACTCTTTGTTTGAAGAATTTCATTTAATTTAGCCTGATTTAATCCTCTCCCTCTATCAGTATTTATGAAACCTAATGGTTGATTCACTACACATACTTGCACTTCTAATACAAGGTTTACTACAAAGGTATTGTGCTTAGTCTCTGAGCACCTAAATGCTAATTACATTCAGCATTCTTCTTGAAAGAAGAGTTTTATTGTAAAACATCTTTCCACACACTCAGACAAGCTTTAATAAAGACACACTTATATTGCTTCTCAAACTTGATTTATGTGAAGCAGACACACAATGACAGCTCTACAAATACATTCGCTCACACACCTGCATGGAGTCTGAATACTGACAACAGCTGTGGTCTTCTAGACATGCATAGAACCAAGACACTTTTGTTTTCCAATGTTTGAGTACCTATACATGGATGTTCAGACCTATAGCCAGTGGCGCACACACACACATACACGTCACTAGATTGTGCTTTCCTCATCCAGCAAACAAGCCACAGTTTAGTCTGCTTCCTAGTTTGTTTGCCCACTGTTTTTTCTCTTTTGTTGCCCTGCCTTGAGCTTTGTTTGAAGTGAGCTGTTGAGTCCAACCAGCGACAGTTGCAGCTGGGAGGACGATGAGTGAGGATAAAAAGAGTTGTGCCAAGTCGCAAAGTATGACGGTTGGTTAGGTTGAATAAACAGGAGGGTGTTTGTACCAGTTTTCACATTGCAACAGCAAGATGGTTCCCTTGTATTTCAAAAATATTGCAGTATCACAGTGCATGCAAACAACACCATTTTGAAATATCTGACAGGACATGCAAGCTGTATCCCTTCTGGCTCATTAAGTTGAGCTCCAGTAAAGCAGCTTTTGGAAGTGAGGTTTGAGAACAGTGTGTCCCCACAAAGCTGTGCCCCCTCCACTTGCAGACTGCAGGTGGGGAGGGAGTTAGGCCATTTGATGGGCAGCTAAAGGAGTGGAGATCTTATTCTTCTGAGGTTGTTTTCTGTAGAAGGCGTTTAAATCTTAAACTTTTGAAATCGGAAAACAAGAATCACTTGACTCGAAGACCAATTTGATGTCCTCAGTTAAAAGAAGAGAATGGGAGCTCATTAGTTGTGACTAACATGGGTATTGTTCCTGATGATGAACCATTAGTGAGCAAGCCCAGCCACAGGCCAGGCCCAGTGGAAGTTTGTGGTGTACAGTTGGTGCTTGCAGAAAGGGGGAGGTGCGGAAATAAAATACAGCCCGACTCCTCCTCACACAGTTCACCCTCTCTTAATGTTGCTCTTGGAGGTCACAGCACCTAGCAACAGCCTGGATCAAGCCCTGAAGGAAACATGAGACAGCACAGCAGCATACACACACATACACACCCGTACGCACGCACACACAGTTTGCGCTGGCAAATGCATTTCTTAAATATGGAGATAATGAACTTACTCTGTTACTGCATTTATTTTTTTCCCCATTATGAAGCCTTCACAAGAACAAAACCGCAAAAAAAGAAACAGGCAGAGGAATTTTCAAACTATTAGAATGATAATCTTTAAAAACAATGATAAAGCTGTGCCTGCAATATGTTTATTTGAAAATCCAGTTACACCTTTTACTGTATGGGGGCCTTTGACCATTTCTTCTAGGTCTGTAGCTACTCTAAAGTTAGCTTATAGACATTGTCTTTCACACTTATTGGCACCACTGTTAAAATAAAATCATGTGTGCAATCATGTTTTGTTTTGCAGAATTTTACGTTGAAATAACAAACCCTTTAACTATACTACATTCATTTAGTGAGAGAAAAAATTAAAATTCTCAGAAATAATTGTTTTAAACAAAATCACTGGTACCATACTTACCATCTAAAAGTTGCTCCTGCTGTAGAACCTCATTTTCCCAGACAGCACTCAGTCTTCTCCGATTACATCTCACAAGTTTAGTGCAGTCAAAGAGGGGGATATTTGATCATTTGTCTTTTTGTAATCTCCTTAAATCATCCTGAGTCCTGGGTCCTCCTAAATCCATACTTCTTGTGTGGCTTGAGGTTTGGGGACTGAGACGCAGTGAAGAACTATAGTATATTTAAATTATAATATAATCCATTTTATAATTGAAATAATACCAAGTTTTCATGATGCCAACCTCAGCGCAAGGTTCACAAGGCCTTTGGAAGAGAAACATGCTCAGAGCATACCAAAACCTGTACCATACTTAGCAGAAAGTTTAAGGTGCTTTTTTATGTATTCATCCTTTGCTGCACATAAGACCCACTTGGACGGTTTATTGCTGAAAAGCTCATTTTAAACTTAAAAATACAAAGCTCCAGTTAAAGCATGAGTTTAATTTAGTGAACTCTGGACAAAAAAGGCTTTTTCCTGGCATGCCTCCCAGAAAACTAGAACTAGTCAGGATGTAAATGGTTTAATGGGTGTTGAAAAGGCTTGGTGATCCCACAATGCCACTCTTTGCAGTAGTTCTGTAACAGCGATATAGATTTTGTGACACTCCCTGTGAGTGGTGGCATTATAAGCTAAAAGAAAATAAGCTAAAAATAAGCTTAAAGAAAAAGCCCTCTGTGTCATTTCATGTTTGTATTCCATGAAAACAGGAAGTGACAGCCTATTAGTTAAAGATTTCCATATATTTTAAAAAACAAAAAACCAATAAAGTAAAACAAACAACATGTCACATTTATAGTATTTATTAGAATCTATTTTTTTTTTACTTGGATTTTTGTGAAATCCACGTAAATGGGTGAAGTTTTGATGCTGTAATAAAAAAAACATATTGTAAAACCAATAAAATAGTGTGGCAATACATGTGGAGCCTTATTAATTTTGAAGTTTGGAGAAATATATAAAATTTTCACTTCAAGTCACATCGAGATTAACAGGACATACAAATCGAATCACAGATTTTAGGTATTAATTTGACTTGAATCAGTCTATAAACATTTATGTACAAAATAGATGCTTTGTGTTTTTTTCTAGTGTTCAAATCAACTAGTTACACACAGGAATTTATGTACTCAAGTTTGCTAAGATGCTGCCTGCCCAGATTGAGTTCAAGCAGCAGGTACCTTTTTATTCAGTAACAATACTGTTTGTATTGGTTAGAGCTGCCCTCAAGGCTGATAGCTTAACATAGGAAAAAAGAGCAAGCACACATTTCTAGGTAGGACTTTTCCCAAATGTTCAACATATTATAGCAAATCAGTCCAACATTGCTGCCTCTCTGGAGATCTACTTTTTGACCACCAGTCACTTTCATTGCACTCAGTTTTGCGTTCTCAGCACTTGATGCATATGTATACTTATATGTCTCTGCCAAAGCACACTTTTGCTCATGCATGCATATGTATAAAGAAGTGAAAGCAAACACAGGCACGGCTAATCCACCACAAGTTCAGATTTTGGCAAAATGTCATCAATTTTGCATTCAGTGTACTTTCACACAGTCAGCAGGCTAAAAATAGCTGAAGGACTCTGGCTCGCTGCCTGGCCTCTAACTGTCAATACACTATCTTCCTCCTCGCTCTGACATTCGCTATTTAACCTACAATATCAAAGCCAGAAGCCGCACTGACCTGCAAGTTAATTATTTGGAAAGCCCAGAAGGTGTAAGCTTGTGTAATATCTAAGTAGATTTTTTTTTGGTGCAAAGCAGAAGTAACACAGAAACATCACTTGTTCTTTGAAAGAAAGTCTTATCTGCTTCTTGGCTTTGATGTGACAATAAAAGGGCATATTTCAACTGTTTACTTGAACAGTTGATTGTTGTGTCTATTCCAAGAGCTGTAGTTTGAGCTCCGCTGCCTGTTTATCAGCTCTCACTGACTCTGCCGCTTTATCAGTCTCTATCGAGCTCTTTATCTTTCTGTCTGCCTGATTCTGGTTTGAGAACTCCTCCTCCCTTTGCTTTTGATGACGGTTAGAGATATCAAGTGTTCTGGCAAAGTATTTTCATTTTGTGTAGAAGAATGCTTGTTTCCCTAATTCCTAGAGAGGGCAGACTGAGGTTAAAAGCTTTTAACGAGTTTTCAAATACACCTATTACATTACTGTGCAACTTCAAGATGTCAGACGATGTTTTAAATACTTGTGTTAAGCCGTCCACTTAGAAAAATAACAGTACAGGTGGAGAACATTCATTGAGCATTTACTAGACTCAGCAAAAACTCTGGTCGCTATGCTGTCAATTATGGCTCTCGTGGTGTTACAGTGCTCACAACAGATCCCTCTGGAGTGGAATATCACTCATTTTCTTGAAAATCTGAGAGGCCAGGTTGCAACACATTATTCACTCATTGCACAAGCTCTGCAGGCAGTTTATGTATTGACAGGTTGAGATAGTGCGCTATAGTCTGAAGGGTGAAGGGTCACCCCTAATATAGCTAACCCAGCAGGAGAAACAGGGAATGAAACATGGACAGTAGGGTCACCACTGAAGCTGAAACTGTTCTCCATCACTCTGCCTGTTACTTCTTTTATATTCTGATGATCCCCATGCATAAATGTACCCAAAGGCCAAGACAACCAACACCAACTCATTCCTGGGCTTTAGCTATAATATATTACAATATGAAGAAATGAGATAAAGTTCACATGTCATCATTCTAGAACCACAAACGATAGATAAATAATCTTTTGGATGTGATGTGTGTTTGTATTTGCCCCCCTTTACTCAGTCAACCAACTGCCTTCAGAGAGTCCCCTAGTTGTTAAATAGAGTCCACTTGTTTGCATTGCAGTTCAGCTGTTCTACTGCTCCCAGTCTTTGGACATCTCAACTCATCTTCCGAAAATTACAACATCATAGCAAGGAGAGGATCAGTTGAAAAGCCCATACTAACTGGGAGAGCTGCAAATGTTCACAGGTCAGATGGAAGAAGAAACTGTGGCCTAGTGAGAAAAGTATTAAATGACTGGCCTACATACAAAGCAGAAAATTAACTGGGAACATCATTCTGAATACAACATCCCCATAGTGAAACATGATAATGGCTGCGAAATTCTAACTACAGAGCAATCTGGAAAATATTTCAGAGGCTGGAAGAGCCATTAGATTGGACTGGAGGTTCACCTACAGCAGGACAATGATCCTAAAATGGCAGAGGTACAGTGGAACAGTTGTGATCAAACATATCTGAGTTAAAATGGTCTAGTCAAACCCCAAAGTTAAATCCATTAGAGAAGTCATGCCAAGACAAAAAATGCTGTTTCTAAGACTCTTCTACTCTGTCTGAATTTAAATTATGTTTAAAGAAGACTGAAAAAAGATAGTAGTAACAAATCAATAAATGGTGTACATCTCTAACTGCAGAAAAATGGGATTATTCAAAGTGTTGAGTTGAGGAGTCTGAATTCTAATGCATGCCAAAGTTTTGAAAAACAAATTGGGAAAACCATGTCTTTTTTTTCTTTCTAATTCACAATAACGTACTATGTTATGACTGCAAAACAATCAAAATGTATGAATGGTTTGTGGTTGTAACCTGACAAAATGTAAGGGATTCAGATGAATACCAACATCTTTGCAGTGCACTGAAATTGTAAGAACTTTTTGATAATTTGAATATCTTAGGAAACTGTTATTTTGTTCCAATTTATCCATAAAATCCTCCCTGCCCCACACAGCTGGACAATTTACTATGAAACACTCAAGTAAAGTTGTGTTGTAGTTAAAGAGCTTTACAGCAACCTTATCCCATTACAGGGGCCAATAACGCTCCTCTGTTTCCAGTCTTATAGGCTAAAGTTTGGTTAAACCAAAGCACACTGGACTGGTGGTAGAAGGGATGCAACCACAGCAGGATGAGGTTTAGGTTCAATGCTGAACACAGTGGGGAGGAAATGCTCTTTGAGGCTTGGTTATTCTCCTAAATCCCGAATTTGGGACTGTCAGACAAATTTTCCAGCTTCTACAGGGAAGACAGATTGTCAAAATAGAGGAGCTTTCTATACCTTCTCATTGAATACAATTCATCTGTATTCCTAAGATCTGTCATCACCAAGAGAACTTGCAAGAGCTTAAAAAAGTATGGCAACCACCACAGTAATTCAGTAATCTTCCCTTTTTTTGCTTGCAGTCCAGACTTCACATCCCTTTCTGTTGACAGCAATTTTGACCAACATGGGAGTATGCAACTGGGATGTGGGCTGCAGTGAAACACAATCCTGCAGACAGAAGCACAAACAGGACTCTGTTCTGTCTCTGATCAAAGTGACATGCACCATTTGGTTTTACTATTCATGTCTTCTGAAAACCCCATAAGCCAATGTCAAGACACTTCAGAGGTGGGCACAATGTTAAAGAAATGAAGAGAGGCTTAGGTCAAATAATCACAACACACGCCTCCTTTGGTTTCTAAAACAAACCCCAAACACATTTCCATGTTCTGTTGAATCAATTATTTTTTCTATATTCAAGCACCTTTGTTCACAGCTCACAGACAACCTGTGCTTTGGAGTCCCAATGAGGCTCTACCCTACTCTGGAGCGTCTCACACAGACCAGTAGTGTATCAGGTTGTCTTAAGTGCACGAATGTGAGTGTATACGTCTGTGTCTTAATCAGGAATTACGTGTCACCTCTTGGAAAGAGAAGATGAATGGGAAATTTGAAGATGTGAATGAAGACAATAAAAGAGAGTTCTAGAAAGAAAACTAAACCCAGATGTTTCTCCATTCAGGTTCTTTATTTTTGCCAGAAATAATTTCAAAAAGAAATAAATCCTGTGAAATAAGCTTACTGATATTTGAGGATTATGCTGATGTACTTTTTGCTGTTTGCACTGCCTCCAGTTATTTTAGAGACTATAAATAAAAAAGAAAGGGTTTTTCTTTTTCTTTCTTTTTTACTTTACAAGTGTACACTGAGGGAAAGAGCTCTAAAAATAAAACATATGTTCCTCCAGGTCTGCGGGAACAGGGGCCCCATGCGTATTGTTTTGGGATATGGTGGGAGGACAGGGAGGATCTGGCCTGGAGAGAGATTTTGCAGAGACAGAAAGCATCTGGTGTACTCTTAACACGAGGGCATTGAAAAATATCTCCTGTAAACTGTTCTGTGCAAAACTATTTCCAATATACTATAAACAAATGCAGGCCAGACCATTTTCTATCATTAAATCAATGAAAGAACACATTTGTGTGACTTGTGCCTGGATGAGATGGGGAGTTGGTCTACAAACGTCTTTATCATCTAAACACAAAGTAAATCTAAGAGTAATCATTTAATTGTGGAGCACTTGCCAGCAGCTGAGAAAAACTTCCTGTTGAGGAATATGTAAAAGACAGCTGACTGAGAGGTCTGAAGCTCTCTGCATAAAACCGGGAGGAGAAAGGAATGGATATTGTTGCTGCTGGGTTAAAGAAGCCATGTGTCTGGAGTTTAGGCTAACACACTTTCCTCCTACAGCTGTATCAACTTTAACCATTTAGTTAGCACAATAATGAAACTTGATCTAGATTTCACAAGTAGAATGTAAAATCAAATAGACATTTTTTTTTTTGTGGAGCACTTAATACTTTCTTTCAGACTCCTACTAGTTTTACTGAGAACCATCACAGTGGTGTGGTATCCATTTGTAAGTTGCTTTGGATAAAAGTTATGGCAATACAGTAAACACAGCAAATACTTGCAATACAGTTTCGCAAACTCATGTTTTACTTGAAATATTCTTCAGATCATAAAGTCAGTAAATTTCTTCAGTAAAGAAGACATTATTTTTTTTATGTTATTGTTTTAAGTGCTGACTAGTTTTAGTCATAAATCTGCACTAATCGCTTAAACAAAACTTCAAACAGAAGGTAACAGAAATTAGAAAAAAACCCTTTATAGGCTAATTCTGAAGCAATGTTCCTAAATTCTTACATGATTCTGAATCACTGCTACTATCATACTCTTCCTTGCTGTCTTTATTATCCAAGCCATTTGCCAGTTTTGTTTGGCTCTAAACCTGCAGTGCAATCTTCAGTTCATATTATATCTCTTGGTTTGGTTCATTTACTATAAAAGAAGGAGTGTGGTATTTTCTTTTTTTTTATAGAAGTGTCAAAATCATTTTCTAAATTTTTTAAAATTATATGTTGTAAAAGAGTCTATAGGTGTATTTTTGTTTGTTTGTTTTGGGGAGGTATGGGAGTGGTTGGCCTATCACTCTTTTTCCTGTCTACCTTTGAATAAGGAAACTGGGAAGCTGAAAGGTTCTGAGTTGTTTTGACAAGGGCAGAATCATCCCTTTATCGTCTACAATCATGGATGCACACATTCACACCTAAGGCTAAATAAGAGATCAATTAGGTCTGTGGAGTACCCAGAGAGAATCCATGCATGTACGGAGAGTACACTAAATAATAAGAGAAACAAAAATCTTGTGTTAGCACTGTGTTAACACTGTAGTGATAACGAGGGATTCTTGCTCATTTTTTCCCGGAAACGAAAAGAAAAAAAAATGTTTCTGACGCTGTCATGACTCGTGGAGGTGTGGCTTTGCGGGGAGTGTCTCTGCTCAGCCACTCGTACGCCAGAGCTGAGGTCAGTGGGCGTGGCCTCTGTCTCCACACCATCCTGACCCAGCTGCTGCACGCTTTTGTTCAAACTCTGAAGACAGTCGGTGTGGAGCAGAGGTGCTCCTTCAAGCCTCTTAACTAATGTGCGTAGAAGATGCTGAGGAAGACGTTATAGCTTAAATTTACAGCAGCGCCGGAGGAGGAGTATTAGTGATCTTTTTACTTTTGTTTTGTTTCGAATTTATGAAGTTTAAATAGTGCCTTGGATAAAACAGCTGGAATCGTGAAGGAAACTGATTGGTTTCCCTCGAATCTCTTCCCTGTTGGACTATGACTGCTAAAATACACAGACAAAAGATTTTCCTTTGATTCATCTGTTATTTATTTATTTTTGTTAGCCAGAAGGGGGAGATTAGGCTTATATGCTTCCCCCCAACTTCTTCGCTGGATCTCTATGGAGAACGCACGCCGTCTGCTCTCACGCAACCGCTGGAGTCACTTGCAGCGTGAACGTTGAATCCACCGACCGGGAGAGCAGAAAACGACACATTTAACCGCATTTGAATGCCTGTGCAAGGAGTTTGCTGGTTTTTGTGCTGCAGGCAGGGCTTCAGTTTGCTGGGACGGGACTATGGGGAGAAAGAGGAGGAAGAGTCGTTTGAGTTGCGCAACAAGGAGGACTTGACTCCCAATGGACGGGTAAAAAAAAAATCATCACCCGCTCTTTAATACTAAATGTGCATTAGTGATGAAAAAACTGTTTTTATTGTTTATTTTTAGTATTTTAGGGATATTTGAACTGATTAGCCGGTTTGAAATTCGTTATTCTTAAACGGTTTACTTGGATTTTTAAAGTGTGATAAGAAATTTAGCCTTTTGTCTTTATATTCTCACATATGTTGGCACTTCCAGAGAACCCAGACTAATTATTTTTATCCAACTTAAATTTTAATAAAAATGTCAACGCATTTTAAGAAAAAGGATAGAAAGTTTTGCTTGTTTCTGTGTGAATGTGTCTGATCAGTGAATTTTGGTATGTATTATTTTAAGCATCAAAGTAAAATTAGATAAGCGTTTGCACTACTGTTTTTACAACAGTATAAATAAATACTTTTTGTATTACAAGGACAATATTACAGTGATGAATACACATTTTTGGCACATTTCTTATCACAATGACACAACCAGTGGGGCTTGAGATTTAGTATCTTGAACATAAAGATTTAACATCACACGTGCTCATATAAGACAATAAACGTGAATTCATATAGCCAGTAATATTCTTGGTTAGTGGAGCATATTGTATATTGAAAAATATTAACCTTCCAAACATGCATTAAAATAGTCCTTTGTGACATATTAGCAGACTGCAATTATATATTTTGTGCAGCATAATTTTTAAATAAAGTTTAAGATATCTTTAGAAATGTATTCAAATCACATGTTTGACAAGTACTGTACTAAAAGGAGCATGCCTTTTTTTTGTCCCAAACATTCAACATCACTACTACTAATGTTTCACTCTGATATGAGAATATAGATATTTAACAGCATGCTGGCTCTTCAATCTGGCATACTAGTCTGCTCTCCCTATGTGCTTTCATGTTTTGCTTGAGTTAAAATAAAAAATAGTGTTGCTGCTCAGTTTGACGTTCAGGTTTGCACGGTCTCCAAAGCTTGTGCAACATTGAGCAATCAGACTCGCACATGCTCTGATGCAAGCTATAAAACTCAGAGATTTGAACTGAGCTTGTGTGCTTGGCCTCCATCCGCTCAGTTGCAAGTAAGACTACGGCCTTGTCTCTTCTCTGTAATGCTAGTCATCTGATCAGGCACAGAGAGTTCAGCATTGTCCGTCCACTTGTGAGGGCCATTGTTGCCTTGGAGTGAGGTTGCCTCTTTCTGTATGTATCTGTTTATGTACAGTGCTTTATACTAATCCACCATTAAGTATTTGTTGGGATTTTGTGCTTTGGTACTTATTTTTTCTCACTCTCTCAATATATGTTTCCTACTACTTCTCTGTGTCACCTCAAAGCAAATCAGGTATTTAAATATAGTCAGTTATTTTATGGGCAGACTGCAAGTATTTAGTCCTATGATGACGCCTCAATAAGCGTATCCTACCTTTCTGTTGATTGGCCTCTTTGTGTGCTTGCAACCACTATAACTATTTGCATGAAAACGTTTGAGGAAGATAAGTTTAAAGAGTTATTGGCTCAACAGAAATCTTGACTGCACCAGCAACTCTCAGATAAGAGGAACATTGGTGAGGTGTCGGTGTATAGCCCACCTCATTGTCCTTTTAGACTGCCATCTGGTTGGCTATTGTTGGTTGGAGGAATCTAAACTGTGCCTCATATCTGCAATCAATACAAGATCCTTTCAGGATGTTTAACTGGAGAAGACATCCTCATTTTGACTGTAATTTTCCCAGATCTCATTAAAATGCAACCTCAGCTCCTCACAAAAACATTGGTTTAATGTTTGTTGGATTGTAGACGGGTTGGTTGAGAACAGTGGCTGCTAACAGATTTCTGAACTTAAACAAAGTGATGCTTGACTTAATTTGGTGTACAAGTCACAACCCAGTATTTTTGTTTTTCAAAATGAAACCTAAAAACAGTCATTTGACTTTCAGATTTCAGGAGATAATTTAATGATTAGGTAACAGTCAGCACTATCAAAATATGTTTGAACTTTTGATTTCAGTCTTATGAGAAAATTATTTAATAAATGGTGGTGAAACAAGCATGTCACTCATATACAATGCTATAAGCTCCTGTAAGCAAATTTATTGTAATTGCACTCAGTTGATACCAGTTAAAGAACAAATTTAGGTTCAATTCAGTTATTTTTTATTTTTTTTAGTGGAATGTGAAAGACCCTGTCCAGTTCTCAGCTGGACAAAGTCCAAGATTGCTGACTGTGGTAATACTCTTTTATAGGCACTCATCTCAAATTTATGAGCCTATTCTTTGTATTTTGATTGACCTGTATTACCTACTTGATCAGACCCCCCCAAATCGATTTATGGTTGGAAAGATTCATAAATATAAACTGACTTACCATGAGAGATAAAGTACTTATCTTCATGATGGATCTCTGTCTTCTGTCATGTGGTGTATTCCATTTATCTGATTACTTGTTAATGGAAAGAACCACTTTAGCATAAGGACTGAAGCTGTTTTGTCTTGTAATCAAAAGCACTGAAGTACTTGTTTGAGCTTCAAACCTTATTATAAATAAATCAAATTGCTATGGGAGTTTCTCATTTTTAAATTTTGGATGCTTTTGGTGATTTGAGAAATTTAGAAAAATCCTGTTTTCCCTTGCTTTGTGTAGCTGTACATATTATAATACTTTAAGATCCAATGCTTTCCCAATAATTAGATAGCCTCCCTATGGCAATAGACATGCATGTCGTGAATTGTTGCTCTTCATTTTCTTTTCGTGGTATTGACAGCGTGAAAGCTTGTCACACAAAGTTAATGTTGCTGTAATGTAAATGTCTTCTCTTCCACATGTATGTTCTGTAAACATACATTTGGGCAGTAGGTGAAGTTTTATCTTTCACTTTCAGTCAAAAGCATCCTGAGGTGAGTGAATCATCTGAACATAGTAGAAAGAAATAATGAAATGTTAGCGGTAATTTCCGGGGATATTTGTGTTGCAGTTCTGGAGCAGTGGAGGTCATGGGGGATATATATGAGTTGTGTGACACTAATAGGGTGGCATTTTCTGACATTTCGAAAACATCTGTGGTAATATGGTGACTCTGGTGATCAGATTGTCTATGTATTTTTCTTTTGCGTGATGTCTTCCTATGCCATTGAAATGAAAGGAAGATGAACAGTAGTTTGATGAGGGTAATAGAGCTACATTTTCAGGCAGCGAGTTGGTATCCTTGCTATGGATATCCTTGCCGTGGATACACACACACACACACACACACACCCATACTGTGGGTATGTGTGTTGTTCCTCTGCCTTCACAACACCAGAATAGTCAGTTTTGTAGGCCTTTCCCCAGGATTGACCACACTGACCCACAGAACTGGTGGTGTCTGTCCCCTCCAGACTTTCAATATCCTCACCTCAAGTGGCTATGTTTGCCAATACGCTGCCAGGGGGATGTCATGATCAGTGGCATTTCAAGTACCGAGGCCATATATGCCAGTTTTCTTCCCTCTCTGGGGATGGAACAATGAGTCAAAGTTGATTCATGTGAAATTTTGCTCCTTCAGAGTAGAAGGCCATGTCATAACCTTTTCCTCTTGATGTTTACAGTTCTCATTCAAAGAAGCAGCTCCTCAGCAGCTGCCCAAACAGTCCCACTGAGCTGAATGCTTCCACTGTTTGGGCAGCTTGGCACTTGGTTTTGGACACGACATCTATCATTCACTTTTCTTTCCATGTTTGAAACTCCTTTGCTCAGTTCTATGTAATGTTTAGTCACGTTCACCAGTAAACTACTACCGCTCGGTGTGTTGGCCTTGGCAGTTGTGAGTGCGGATTGGAACACCGCCGCACATCTTGTTTTTGGTACAGTCCAGCTTTGGAGGGAGAGTGGATCCCGTTAACCATCAAAACTGCCCTCTGCCTTCAGAGGTGTCATGGCAGGCTGGTTTATATTTGGTTTCCGTTGCGTCTCTGCCTCACCACCTCTAGGCCACACATCTGGTCTTCAGGCCGACACTAGCAGAGCCCAATCATTTCCTACTGGTTACTCAGCCTCCCAGGAGAACTGAAGGGAAAGAGAAAGAGAGCAAAAGAGTAGACTATGGAAAGCAAGAGCGGAAGTAAGCCACAAAATGAACACATCAGGGCATCTTTCCCTCTTTTCCCTTACGCTCTGCTCTAGTCTGGGGTGATTCATCCTCTGCCTGTCCAAAAGGGAGATCTTTTTTATTTTTTGCAAAGGCTCTACATCGCACGCTATCTTTGTTCCTCATCCCACAGCACATTAAGTCTATTGGACATGTTTTTTTCTGTGAATTGTCACGATTTGTGAGGGCTGACTCAAAAAATTACTGTCTTTATTCACTATATTATTGATGATGTACTCCGTTTATATGCTGAAATTACAGCTTGCCTGTCCCTGATGTTATTCATTTTGAGTTGTTGTTTTTGGTCGCTCTATCGAGTTCTGTTCTCTGTGACTGTGGGCTTGACTAAATCATTTCACTGTATGGCAACAAGCAGGGGCAGAGGATTACAGTCTATCTTCCATTCATAAGTCACTTACTAACGGTGTTCAGTTGTCCTTGCTTGTCTGGTTTGCCATTTACAGTACCACCTTTTAGTTAAACATTAGTGAAATGTCATTATCTATTTTCTAATCATTTCCTCATTTGCCCCAGAAACCATTCATCTTTAAAAGTATATGAAGATTCAATACTAGCCTCTAAAAAATGCAGTATATGTTTACTTTGTTATTTTTGAAGGACCCAAAAAGAAGCAGTAGAAGGTTTTTGTGGTGAAATAGCTAAACTTAGGACAGTTTGCCCAGTAGTAAAGTGTGGTGTGTGAACTGTGAGGGGCCCAGAGCTGACCTGGATAATGTTTCAGGTAGGCCTGGGTTGTGCCGTGGCAGCCGCAGGAGCAGGCTCAAGGCTGTGGTTTGCAGAGACAACAAGTCAGGCCACGGGGACACACAGCGTTGCCTTGCACACCGGGGAATCAGTCCAAACTACACTGGCAGCCTCTGATGTCTGATGGGGTTTTCCAAGGTCAGGTTGAAACTCCAGGAGCTGAATCACTGTGAATGGAAACATCCTCTCCTATCTTCTGCTGAGTGAAGGAGAATGGGAATACAAATGCTCATTGTTCAAACAATAAGATATATATATATATATTTAGGTCTGGCAGTTTAATGCTGTTTAGACAGATGACCTGCCGATTTTAGAGTTCACTTAGCACTGACTTCTCAGAATGAGTTTATGGAGTTTAGAATAAATGGTCTCATTTCTGATATTTGGTCTGTGATGCAGAGCTGGGGGTTTGATTTCACTTGTTAGAGTACCAGTAAGTTTAATAAGTACTATTAATATAGAGCCAATGCAGGGGTCTCTTTTTGAAAAACATTAAGGCATCTGTTTCTGCTATGTTCTTTTGAAGGAGGTTATTTTTAGCTAAATGTTCCGAGAGAAATGGCCAGTTTGAATTAGAGCATTCTGGGGTGTGAAGATTGGGGAGCATGCAGTCATAGCACAAAAGACCCCTCTGTTCTTAGCTCTTACACTAAATTAGCCTGTTTTGCATGCCATATTTCTCTTCACAAGCATACCACTTGCAAGTGTAAGCCAAGCATTACATGAACAGTGCAGCAACGTGCTTAGATTGCCAGGAACAACTGCATGAGCTGCTGCAGCATGGACTCTGAAGGCAAAACACTTAGGGATCACTCCAGCATGTGAATTGTTCCAAGTACAGACTATGACTTCTTTTGCATAATCTATTTACATGGGTTTTTTTCTCTGTCTTCTGTTTACAGACTCCAACTGAGGTGACAGTTTCTCAGCCTACTTGTGCAAAAAATGGAACAAACGGGTAAGAAAAGGGAAACAATTCCTTCCAAAATATTTTCAGAAGTAATGGTTTCCTCTTTTTACTTGTATACTTCCCCTCGATTGCTCGGGGATTTTTACATTTATCCAGAGCTTGGCCCATTTGTCAGTACTTCATTTTTCACTTCCTCAACAGCATTTCATGAGGTATATTTATAATAATCACTTGTATGTAAATGTGAATCTACATGATAGTGATTTAGCTTTCTTTTTCAAACTTCCGTATGCATAAAGTTAATCACCTTAAGAATTGAAAAACTATTGGCCCAAAGTGTAAATGCATCCAGAGGTTGTGCTAGATTTCTTTGTCTGATATTTTGACTTTATGGGGGTCAAAACAATTCTGACAATATATTTTTACCTGTCAATTTTTAAAGTTATAATAATGACATTCAATAACATTCAATATTTAATAACAATATAAAATCTAATTTGTTTTAATTAATATTCTGCCCAAATAAGTTGAACAGATAGTCCACATTGTGCCGTCACTTATCGAATAGATGAATACATGTAAAGCTTTCTCCGTAGTGACAAAAATTACTGACTGTGGCTCAAATAATTACACATAAACAATGGAATTAAACAATTTTAATTACACTTAAAATATGAAAGCTTTGCCTGCTGTGGCCTGAACGCAGTCTCAAAACTTCAACCTGGTCTTCATGGAGCTGAATTGTATGCCTGCTTGTGTGTAATCAAGGGGGATCTTGCTGCAGAGGCTGTTGTCATGAGGTCTTAAACTTTTGCCTTGGATTGATGATTTCTCGTTGGGTGTTTTGGTGTTGTTTTGAAGTTTGAATCTGCACTTTGCTGCCACACTGGAGACTGAATTACAAGCTACACCTCAACCAAAGTTTTAAAATCAGGGAATATGTCTCCAATTGAACTGATTAAAGATAGAAAATATTTGATTTACGTGACCTCTGCATGCATCTAACAAATAACACTGTGCCTTAAAAATAGTTTATTCCTCGTGACTTTTCTTGTATATCGGCTTCTAATGTGAAGTGCATGAAACAAATGTACAATACAACCGATGTAGGAAGACCTATTAAACAGAAAAGTATTATTATTTTCAACAATACAATGCAATTGTTCAAGAAAGCCATAAGGAGTCCCTTTTATCATATGTGGAGGACTAGGCAAACATATGGACCAGGATGCTCTGGTGAGATGAGACACCAGACTTTCTGACCAGCGTGAAAAAGAGCAAAAGTAACACTAAACATCAACATGGTGATGATGGCATCATGCTATGGGGAAGCTTTTCTTCAGTTAAACTGTGAAAGGCTTGATGCTGAGGTTGACCTGCCAGCAGGGCAAAAACAGAGGGTTCAGGGAATATGAAAACATATTCAAATTTTAGAATTGGCCAGTCAAAGTTGAGATCCAAAATACTTGAAAAATGCATTGAATTTTGTCATCGTATCAAGACAAAGCTTGATACAAATTCTTTGAAAACACACCATCAGTGAAAAAGAGCGATTCATAGATGACTTGATCGACATCTGTGATCTCTGACAGTGATGTACTTGACTTTTGTGCTTCTGTATCTCTGGCATCATGCACTCATCTCCCCTCCATTTTCCACATTTAGTCTCTACTGTACATCCGCTGACTTACAGGCAATGAGTCATTGAGCCTGACGTGTAAAACTATCGCACACCACAAATGAACAGACAGGGGTCTGCAACAACTCCCAACAAAAATCGAGCTGCTTCAGGAAGTGGCTTGGTAGAAACATTTAGCTGCAGTCAGACAGGACATGCTGTGTCTCGAGGCTTGAAGAGAAAAAACATGTGAAAAGAAAAAAGTGAAGATGATGTGACTCAGTCCTGTCCCATTAGCACTCCCCATGGAGGCGTGGCTTGGCCGTGTACATGTCATTTCTAAAGTGTAGTGGCAGTGGCCTTGGGTGACAGCATAATTAACTGGTTTTGAAGGGAGTGTGTTAAAAGCCTGGCTGTAATCATCACACCTAGTGGAGAGGAGAGGTCAGAGAACGTATCACTTGGTCATTACCTGACCAAAAGGAGGACACACCCAGACGTTCAGCTGTATGAAGGAAATGAGAAGTAAAGCCATGATAGGTCTGAACTTTGTAATGAAACAAGTGGTGCCACATTCATTTATTTCAGTCCTGTTTGACAGGCAAGGCAGGTTAGGTATAGTTTTACTTTAATAAAACTAATCATGGGTGACACGTAAAAGGTGGGGATATCATATTGAAAATAACTCCATTCTACTTGCAAACTGATGTTGTTCTCTGTTGTAGAATAAAATACGGGTAATTAGAAATCAAAAATTAGTTTGATATACTCAACAAATTATGTTGGTACACAAACAAGTAATGTAAAATGTTCTGGTTTGTTTTTACATCTTCAGAACAAGCAACAAAATCCCAAATATGAGCATGAGCATCTCTACATTAATAATAAAATGTTATCCTTTTAGATTTTTTTAATAGTTTTAATACTCCAGCTAATCCTTGTTTTCATTGCTTAGTGTGCTATTTTTGTCCCACCAGAGCTGCTTGAAATAACAGGCCTTATCAAAGAATGTCTATAGCAACTTCTAATATGTTGACTGTGACAATATTTGCCCTAATCCAAAAGGGTTTCATTTATTTTCAAATCAGTCCTTCTGTATAGAGCCAATCCCCTGCAAAGGTCACCTCAAGGCACAAATCCAATTCATGTTTTGTTATATGTAACATAATTTAGTCTAAATTAATAGGATGTAATAGAAATCCATGTTAAACCAAATGTTTCAAAGTTATCCAGATTGATACTGCCAAAACATTGTGTTCCTGATGACTCCAGACGCAACTAGTCTACAACTAACAACTAACTCCAGGCATAACTACATACAGTTGGATGTAGTCCAACTACATCCAAACCAACAGTTTTGTTCAGTCTATTTCAACTAATTATAGTGATCCACTACAGTCAGTCAGTAGCTCCCAGTTAGCAAAAATTGCCTGAGGAAACCAGCTGACTTTTTTATATATGAATGGAAAGACTGTCTTTCTTCTTGATTTTCATATTTGGTGTGCTATGGTTTGGTAAATGATTTTAATTGGATGCCCCATGGTCTTTGCATAAAAACAATTGTTTGCATATAAATTATAGAGGTGCATTTCCTGTGTTTTTTAACGTACAACTTAATGTTGATGCTACTTATGCTATTTATAATATACAGTATGGAGGTTTTTCCTTCTCTAACGTAAAAGTTATTGCTGACAGCACACACTTCTGGACTCACAAATTCAGACTTCCTGTCACACACCCCTCTGCCTCTGGTCTCAAAACATGACTTTTTTTCTCTCTACCCCTCTCCCTTCCCTGCAGAGTCCAGAATTTCTTGGCAGTGGTCTTAAGTAAACGGTGTATTTTTAGCTGGGAGGTCGTATAGGCCCACTCTTAATCACCACATTCCCATTTTCCCACCAGCACAGTTTCAAGCAGAGGCTTATTTGGCTAGCCTCTGCCCTGCTGGGGGAAAAGAAAGGGAATGGATAGGGAAAGAGATGCATCTCTTCCAAGATAATAATGATTTTAATGCAAAACACACTGTATTAAGATATTTTTTCTGGAGTTAGTCATTTTCTCTTGATAGTGCTTTTTTCTAATACAGCTGATTACAATTTATTAGGATTTTATATGAGAGGCCAGCCCAAAGTAGAGCATAAATGTGAAGTGGAAGAAAAATGATCAATGGTTTTCAGATATGTTTTCAGAAATAAAAATCTCAGGAATAGGATATGTAATGTGTTTTCAGTCTCTTTGATTATGATACCCTTAAGTAAAATTCAGTTATAGAAAATGCTTTCAGAAATCACATAATGGGTACATGTGTGCCAGTTTGCAATGTCAGTATAAACTGACATTAAATATCTTCTGTGAAGCCCTTAAAGGTTTGATGAAGAACATTAGTGAACAAACAGCATCATAAGGTCCAAGGGATACAGCAAACAGATCAGGGATGATTTGAAGTTTTAAGCAGAGACCTGTTAGGAAACAATCTAGCAATCCTTTGGCATCTGTAGGAACACTGTTCCGTCAGTCATTAAAAAACAGAGCATGACCCAGCTGCAGGCTTTCCCAGGTATGGCCATGTACTTGAGCTTATAGGCTCGGTATAGAGAACATGAATCAGAAAGGATGCCAAGGGGCCGATGGAAACTCTGGAGAAGCTACAGAGATCCACAGCTCAGATAAGAGAATTTGTTGACAGGACATGATTAGTATGGGCCCCAAATATCATGTGGAAGAAGCTGCGTTAGTTAGATAAGACCTAAACAAAACATTTGGCCTACTTGCAACATATGTTGTGTATGAAGCTAATGGAGTAAGTCATGAGAAGCACATGATCAGCATGATGTTGCTGGTTGCTCTTCTTCAGCAGGGACAAGGGAGTGACATGGGAGGGAAGATGGAACTAAACGCAAGGCAATCCTGGAATAAAACTTGTTGGAAGCTGCAAATAACTAGAGATTGAGGCAAAGGTTCACTGTCCAACAGGACAACAACCCAAAACTAATCAGACCTACAATCCTAAAAGGAAATGTAAAATTATATCAAAGCATGTCCATGTGTAAAAATTGTATAGTCAAATGACAATGATTGGTAAGAGCTAGAAACTGTCTTTCAAGTATTCTCCACATGCAACCAGAATATAGTTCAAGAGCTTGAAATTTTTATAGTAGTCAAAAACTTTAATTTTCAAATGTATGAGACATACCCCAAAAGACTTATAGAAGATTTGTGCCTTTTACTTTATATAAAAGCCCAATTAAATACATTGCTGTCTGTGGTATCAACATGAAGAAATGTGGGAAAGCTCAACAGGGTATAGGCTAAATACTTTTTCAATGATCTAGATGTAAACATATATATGTGGTTTACAGACATTCCTTTAGTTTATCTGTGCATCATAAATTTTTGCAGCTCCACATGCTGTTGCATTTAAAAGGCTCTGCTCTGCATGCTGGTACATGTTTCAACTGCGGTCACTGTGGCCCAAGAGCAAGGACGGCATTTTCTAACTTTAATTAATGTCACTGCTTCATGATTAAAGCCTGGACTGAAATCAATTACTCATCACTTCTGAAGCTACCGCCAGATTGAGGGTCACAAACTCACTGGCTTATGCATATTGCTAAGTTTAAAGTGTGTCACTACTGCTGATGCTGATGTCACCATTGCAAAGTGTGCTGGCTGTGAAATGTCTGCTGTTAATCTAGTCATTAAGTGTGTTGACCTATTTGGAATATGTAGTTAAAGCCCGTGTGTGGTTGATTTGATCCAATCCATGACCTTTTGGGCAAGTGCATTGATCTGCTAGTCAGCACCAGAAAGAGTTTGTGAAATACAGATAGCGGTTTATCTTTTTCAAATTATACAGCTACAGTAGCTAAAATTAGTTGTTGTTTTTCTTTTTTAAACCAACTATAGACTGTTAATTTGGCCTTTTTTATTTTATTTTTCCTGCTGATTGATTCAATCCAAGATGCTGAGTTTTGAAGAGTTACTGTGCAAAACCTAGCTAAAAAGTGTTGTCACCAACTAAAATTCATGACCCAGTTACTCATCATAATCTGGAACTATTGCTGCTAATTTCATGTTGTCAACCTCATCACCACAGAGGGGGAAGTGAGAATTTGTGAGACTTCTGTTCAGGACAGCTTGACAGTCACAACTTGTTCCCTTATGAGCGAGCACTGATATTTAATACATGAGCTACAGACAAAAAAATTTCCCAAGTTATAAAGTACATTTTAGGATTTACTTCCTGTGCTAATTTCACTTCCAATTGTAATAAAACATTGGTTCTACATGTTCCGAATTTCTGACTTTCTAAAAACCTATTTGCCTTTTATTATCGTCTTGAATTTGTACAGCCAAAGTGTTGTAGTGAAACATTTAATTTAACATGTTCATTTTATTCTAAGCTATACCAAGTTTCAAGTTTTAACCCTTTTCCTGTATGTCACGGGACATTTTTCAATTAACCCCTCTACTTTACAGGATAGGCAAATAGTTACTATTATTAGTTATTTTATTGTAACTTGTTACTGGTAAATCTGCTGTATAATCCAAATTATAGCTTTATAATCTTTTTATCTTTAGCGAGATTGATCTAATTCCAAGTACAGCTTTTGGTACCTTGAAAGGTACAAGCATGTGCTAAGATGTTTGCTGTACCACCCTAGCTATAACCCTCACCCCTAACCCAAACTGTCAACACATTGACACTGTGAGAATGTATTGACTAAATACAAAATAGCTTACTAAGGAGAAGAAGTGAAAAAGCTATCCATTCTGGTTATATGTAAAAATAATTACTTTCCTCATTAAATCACTAAATAACTTTGATTTAACCCATTTTTTTGTTTTTTGGAAAGCTGTGTTCAGTTGAACTGTCCACACCTAGGCCTAATTACTGCCAGGTCTGTAGAATAAGAAATTCTTTAAATAGAACCTGTCTGACAACATGACGTAGCCCAAAAGATCATAAAAAGCAATGCATAGTTTCCTAATCTATAGAAATTACCTAGCAAAATTCACTGACATCAGTCAGTCTGGAAAGGGTTGCAAAGTATCTTCCAAGGCCTTGAGTCTCCAGGGCACCACGGTGGGGTATTATACTCCAATAGTAAAACCATGAAAGTGTTATGTACTTCCCAAAGTTACTCCAAAAGGACATTGATGAGTCATGCAAAAGATACCAAAGAAAATTAAACCAAGAAGTTTAGTTACTCAGCATTCATAATTTTAGCAATAAATAAGAGGCTGGAGAAAAAGTCCATGCATGGGCAAAAAATACTTTTTGAATAAGAACACATCGCTCTCCCACATTTTCCCCAAGGCATTTTAATGATCTCCAAGACTTTCAGTAAAGTATTTTCTAGACTGGTGAGATAAAAGTAGAAATTAGAAAAATGTCTGCCTTGTTAAATCTTGCATAAACCACAGGACTTCAGGAAGAGAGCATCATACTATCACACATAGTGGTTGTCTGATGGTCAGCAATTTTGATCTTTAGCAGAAAGTCCTGTGGAGGATTTTATTTCATCAGTCTGTGACCTTGACCTTTGAAATTCTACATTTAAATATGATTCACATGAATTTGGCATGACTTTAAAAACCCTCTTCTTGCTTGCAAATCCTCCATTGTAGCGGAATCATAACAATTCTGTTGCAAACACGTACATATCATCTGTACTTGCCGGTCTCTGCACACGCCTGCGTGCGACCCAAATGACTATGTTGACATGTTGACAGGAACTGTAATCAATAATGCTTCAAGTCAGAGGGTGCTGTCAAATCCATATCAGAAAAACATGGTTTGATCAGGAGCAAAACACAAAATGGCTCTAAAACTTATTTTAAAGAAATACAGCAAGGATAACTCTGCTGTTTTTTCTATACTCATAGACGGGCAGGATTTTAAAATTACATTGATATTCTGCAACTTTCTTCTTTTTCTTTTCTTTTCTTTTCCTCCTATGAGTATATGGTGTATAAACCAGGACATGTTTGCCCCCTTTGGTTCCCTGTAGTGAAAACTGTACTTTTCAATTGAAATGTGATTATGCAGCAGAGCTAAGAATAGTAACAGGGACACATGTTAATCTGAAAGGTCCAAGTGGCTCATGTCCATGGACACAGTGAAGTATGTCAAGAAGTTTAGTTTTTATTTTCTCATATCTTTGAGTTCTCAATCACAGCCATATACCTAGTTTCAGTAGACCCTCACTTGTATAATGCAGTACACATTTTGTTACGTATAAGAATAGTAGCTTAAACATTATTATAGGTGAAACTGAGAGTGAAAATGCTCATATGTGCCTTTATTACACACTAGCTTGCTTCTCCCCATTTCTGATATGGCTCATTGACTGTTAGTGTACATGGGTATTCTTAAGGATCCACGCAAAACCTACAGAACAGTCATTCTCCCAGTTCATAGAAAAATAAAATTTCCTTCTCTAAATCTGCCACTAAGCTTTGATTTTATTCTTTTTTTGATGGATAGGATGCGTTTTGGTTTTTTTTATTTCAGGAAGCCTCTTTATCATAGCCAACTGTTTTCTGTTTTGCATTTGTGGAAAAGAGAGAGAAGCCAATACGTGTACATCAGAAACTATTATATACTGTAGCTTTCCTCTCTCACTGATGCAAGCAAATTGTATGAGATTCTATGTTTTGCAGTGGATTCCATTTTGTTCTTAACCACATAGTGGAAATCAAACAATCTTAGTTTCTTACCTCTTTTTTTTTTTGGCAAATCTTTTGCATTCTAAACTATAAATATTTCAGACTAGATGGTAGGAAAGGTTTTATTTTCTTCCTGTGATTCCACTTAGTTCCCACCTGCTTGAACTGATCAGTCTTCTTAAAGACTCCGTATGTATGCACACACCATCTTTCGAGTAATATCCACCTGAAACTGTTGAATCAAGAAACATTCAAGTTTCCAGAATGTCCAGTAAATCTCGTTCCAACTGAACCTGATCCACACCTTAAGCACACCTGCAAGTTTCTTTAGGATGCATTTGTTTCACTGATCTTGTTTTATTTTGTGAGTTTAAACAAATATGATTTTGGTAGACCTGTGTTATTAAACTGGTGGAGCTGCCGGGAGTTTATTTACTCATCTGATTTAATCTCAGGGATCTCGTATGCCAACATTTTCCATTTCACTTTCTTAAACTGTCATTTTCATTGTTGCACAGCTTTCTGCTGTAGCATAACAACAAACATGTTAGCGTCTCTCAAAGTACAACCACTAAGAGTGCTGATCTCGAACCACACAGCTATAATTTTCAACACATTTTGAGATTTGACCACCAGGTCTTGTGGTGATGCAATAAAATAACACTTTTCTTGTTACGTTCATTTATACCTGGAGGGAAGAGTTAGCAGGAGGAGATGAGAGCAATGTGCTGTCTGTAGATGTGTGCTCACTCTGTTCTCCATGCTGCCTAATCCCCATATCAAATTGTTTCCTGCACTCCACAGGAAGTTGCCTGCTAAAGGCCTCATCACCACCGCCTCTGCTGGAGCTTCTGGGAATGTGGGGGTGGTAGCAGTAGATGTTGGAGGTTAGACTGGGGTAGTGGGGCTGTTGGACAGCTGCGGAGATGCAAAGCCCACGCATCAATTATGCTCAAATACTCGCTCTAAGCTTTAGGACTGTTTTTTATTACATGCTGTATAGTGCTGTGAAAAGTATTTGCTCCCTTACAGATTTCGTCTGTTTGGCATCTTTCGTACTTGTATTTTTCAGATGCTGAAATAAACTTTAATATGCGAATAAGGTGCGATGGGGACAGAAAGAGGGTTATTTGATTTATTTATATATTACAGTATGTAACTTTTCAAACAAAATTGTTTTTCCAGACAATATAACATGAGGCAGATAATCTGTGAAGAAAGCTAGCTCCTCTGCCTTTTCCCTGTGGTCCTACTGCCATCTGCAGAAATGCATCACACCCAGTCAGAAGCAACCAGCCAGAGCCAGGATCAGGGTCTTAGCTCTGTCAATCAGGCTCATGTATGCGGTGCTCAATATCCCAATGTTATATTAAGTTACTTACAGGAAAACTGTTTATCCCCCATCATCAGTGGCCATGATAACTAGTCTAAGCATTCATAGCTTGCTCTGGTCTGGAGAACCAGCTTTAGGCTTCAGGATATCAAAAAGCTATTCAGACAAACCTGGAGCAATGTGAAATAGTAATTGCCTCATAAACCTCATAGTTGGATCGTCCATCATGACCACATTGTATGCTGTGGAGGAATTTTTGCCCTTCTTTGTTTTAACATTGCGTCTATCACATTGGCGAAGTAGTCCTAAACCATCACATTACCGCCACCATTTTTGACTGTGGGTATTGTATTTTTTTAAATGCTTTTTTAATGTTATCCACAGATGTAATCAGAAGTACCACTTTAGTTATAAAGGCACAGAATATTTTTTCCAAAACAGTCATCAAGTTCCTTTCTGATGACTGTAAAACTGTCCTCTCTGCTCGGCAGTGGTTTCCACCGTGGTTCTCTCCCGTGGATATAGTTTATGTTTGGTTATAATTGAATCTTGAATAGTGGCTTTATTCAATATTCAGTAATCTTAAGTAAAAATTATTGTCTTTACTTCAACAGTCTTGAATAAAGACTATTCAAAAATATTGAATAATAATAACCACTCCATCCATGTGGTTCTCTCCCATGGATGGAGTTTTTGTTTGGTTTGGTTTGTTACAATTGAATCTTTAGTTGTGACCATAACAGACGCGAATGAGGCTTTGCAGAGCTTTAGATATTGTTCTAAGTTCTTTTGTGACCTCCTGGTTGAGTTGTCAGTCTGTTCCTATGGCAATTTTGATAGACCTACCACTTCATGTAGGGTTTACCACTGCTTAATAGTTTCTCCATTTGTGGATATTGGCTCGCTCTTGCTGGTGTCTCAATGCCTTAAAAATGTCTTTGTGACCCTGTAGAGACTGACAGATGTCAATATCTTAGTTTCTCATTTATTTTGCCCTGGTGACAAGTGGGGCAATTATAATTGCTATGCTACAATCCCACATAGGACTAATTTGATGAGAATGGCTTTTATATCCAATTGGTGAAATCATCACATAAAAACTAAATTCTGTCTGTGTTAGTAAAATTTGTTTGAGCTGAAACATGTATGCTCAAAAAAGAAATCTGCAAAATCCTTTTCACTGATGTTGATTACTCTCATAAAATCTATTTACAAACTTTTGTTGTGAGGTTCTGTTAAAACAACACCTAGAAAAGCTACACCTTTAAAGAGTTATCCGATTTTACAACGCAACTTCATTTCCTTTTAAAGTGTTTGAATGTTGTTATTTCTGTCTCATTTTCAGTGTATTTTGTACGGAAACAGTCACAAATGAGTTTATTTTATCTTTATAACATTGAATAGCTCCTGTCTGCTAAGTGATGCTGACAACAAAAACAGCAATTTATGATACTTAGCTGATTTTCCACATTAACAAGCAGTCTCAGTAAAGGTTATTGGACATTAGCCTTGATTTTTTTTTTTTTTTTTTTTTTGGATACAATACTAAAGCAGACTAACAAGCAGCACTCAGTTTAAAGGCCACACATGTTTTCCTGTTAATGGTTGAAACTGGGACTTGATTAAGTTTTTTTCTCTCCTATATCCTTCCCACAACCACTCAAGATTTTTTTATTTATCCCTCATTATTTCCATAAGGGAAAGCAAATTTGACAGAAAGATTAACTTGTTTACATCCAGGTTAAATATTTAGAAAAGTCCTTATTTCCTTGCCATAATCCAGATGTCTTGACCATAAAGAAGGTGAGGGTTGTAAGTTATACACAGGACTAGTAGGCAAAGAGCTTTTCTGTTTTGGCAAGCTTCTTTTTCACCATCACATATTGGTGCAATTTATTTATTTTTTTTTACTTTACGTTACTTATTTCTGCTTGAAACTCTAGCATGAGAGTCATTTAGGTTTTACCTTCTTTGAACTCACCCTTAATTAGTTACTTGATAGTTTAAAAGTTTCTGGCACTCTAGTGATTATGCATCTCCAGAGGCTTCTCCTCAGTAAATTAGTTTATTTGTGTATGCTAAATTGCTATTTTGGCATTGTAACAGTAGCAAACAGCAGTCAAGAGATTCAGCTTCAACCATGGGCACTTTGAATGCCAGACCACAAGCTCCCCTCGGGGAGTGTTTCTATACATACTGTCTGCATCCAGTTTGAGCTGTCTGGCTGTCTCTGCTATGCAACAGGGCTCATAAACAACCCAAAATAAGAGATGTCGTCACATTTATGTGTTTATTTTAATGCATTTAAGCATAGCCAGCAGTTCACCACTTCATCAGAGAAACTGGTGTAGTGATACCATATGACCTGAGATGACCAACCCCCGAGTCTCTCTCGGTTCTGCTTTTGATTCATGATGAATATCAATTTCCTCACGTATAAAGGAACATCTTGTGGCTTGATACATTTTACCATCTGAACATTAGTCTCTGTACTGGAGCAACCATCTGCAAATTAAACATCATAAAGAGATATCTTTGGGAATCATTTGAGAAATGACTTCAGCAGTCTTCAGTAAGATGAGTCTAAGCAGATAAGGGTATATTGGGATTTATTGCTTACTACTGCCTTCCGTGTGGAGGAACCCTCTGCACTTATCTGATCGATAATGGCATAAATCAGCTGATGAAGGCTTGGGTGGCTGGAGGACAATAACTCTGGGAAGCAGGGCCCAATTTATTTGTCTCATCAGTAATCCCAGGAGGCGGTCAGAGGGGGAGGAGGACAGGAAGTCTTGAACCTCTCATTTCAGCCCAGGAAATGGAGAAAATAAACAACTTATTAGATAAATAAACGAGGAGAGATAAAATCTCTCAGCAGTCTAATAGATTAAAAACTGGTCTTATTCTTAAGTAACTACAAGGTTCCTATTCAGTCTTGAAAACTATGGAGTTTATACAGATTTTCTACAAATCCTGATTTAAAATCCATATTTAAATGTGGACCTTTGTCTTTAGTTTACCACATAAAAATTGCTCGTTTCTGTCTAACTTATTGATCATTTTGTTTTTTGTCACCAACAACCAGACATACACTCAATCAGAAACCAGAAAAGAGTCATGCCACTGCATTTTTGACTGTAAGGCCATTCTATGTCTGAGTTTCTAACTGGACCCAAGCTTCTTGAAATGTATTCAGTTAAAATGCCACACAAAGTAAAGAAATTCCAGTTTTGGACTTTTCTAAAATTTAAGGTTAACTCTCATCTGAAGGATTTATATTTTAATCTATGATAATCCAGTTAAAGATTTTCCATGTATTAGAGATTTCAACTTTTTCTAAAAATTTCCAGATGTCATTGAAAAAAAAGCCACAACAAATGTTTTTAATACAGCAGTTCCTTACACAAAAGCTTTTCCTGCTATGTCTCATTTCTTGGTCTATGATAAAACTGATAATGAAACTTAACTTTGCAAAGATTTTGTCCTCAAATTTCCACACAGTCAGCAAAACTGGAAGTAAAAATCTGGAAAATGTGCTTTAGAACTTTTATGAAGGAGGAAAAAAAGCAAGTTTTCACCAGCCAATTTCAGACCAGATGCTAAAGTTAAAATCTATCTGTGGTAGCTGCTTGATGGTTGAAAGAGCAGCCGTTCAGCAGATTTACAGATGTTTTTGATGTTTATTCTTTTAACTATCCAAGATGTGACCTCTTGACCCTTTTGCCTTCCTCTGACCGGAGCAAGCTGGCTGGCTGGGAGTCAGCCCGGCGTCGCCCTGTCACGTTTATTTTCAGTCGCCTGTTTGGCTCGCCAGCCAAAGTGATAAAAGAGACTCTAGCTGTCCACAGTGGCTTGCCGTGCATCAATGTGCGTTCGCAGGATTGCTTGCTGAGAGGGTGGAGGGGCTGAGGGGAGGGTGGGGGTAACAAGAGGATGAGAAGGGAAAAGACGAGACACCGGATATTTGTGGCACTTCTTTCAATCCCCCCTGTCTGACCTTCTCCACTTAAGAGTATGTGACAGGCTTTTGAGTTGGCAGAGAGTGGCATGGTGATTGGAAGTTGGGTCTCATGGCCAGCAGTGTGTCTCTGAGCCAGTTACAGTAGCCGGCCAATTTTAGAGGAAGGCTTGAGTTGAGAGGTAAGCTGGGTTATTTACATTTTCTTTTTGCTCTTCTGCACAGGCACACTGTCTCTCAGTCACCTGTAAAAATGAAGAAACCAACCAATGAGGAAAATGGGATGGGGGTGGATGAAGAACCAGATCTGATAGTAAAAGGTGAGTCTGAAGTTATTACTTTACACTTTAATCATCATCAGTGCATTCAGTTGTTGTTATAAAATACAGAATGTGTTCAAGTGGCATCATAATAAAATCCTTCACATATCTTCTTTGTATTACGTTGATGTTAACTGAATTCCTGATAGACGAAACTACAGAAAAAAAAGCAACTCCTGGATGTTTTGATGAACTCCGATTTTTATATTTTACAAGATAAAAACGTGCAACTCTAAATAGTAGAAACACCTAAATGTGCTAGATTAGCATTTTTCTTGTACTTTATTGTAGAAGGTATTTCATGATCCAAACTGTCTGTTGTCTTTGCCGCTCTTCTTGTGTTCATGTTATGAGAACTACTGGCATCAGTGGTCTTGTCTTCATGTCTACCACTTTTGATTAATGATCTCATGAGATATTTCTGTACAAATATGTTTTCTCTTTCACCTCTGCACCTCTGCTGAGAGGGAGCAGTAAAATGCTGTTGCTTGGATGTGTTGTGTCCTGTTTGGAATAGTGACACAAGCAGATTGCCTAATTCTGACTGCAGTTGCCATGCATCTCTGACTTGCCCTCCTCTCTATGCACCCTTCATTTCTCACTGTTGGATTTTCTTGAAAACATTTCCTTGTAAAAGATTGCACACTCCTTGAACTTTTAGACATTGTGTCACCTTGGAGATGCAAACGTCATTGTGTTTAATTGAACCATTAGCTGTGAAGAGGAAGAAAAATTATGCAACTTTTTTGTATCTAGAAGATTTGTATATGAATCAAGCCCCCTTTATTCTTACACATCCTACATAAAATCACGTGTAGCCATTAGCCTTCAGAAGTTCCCTAATTTGTAAATAGAGAATTAGGGTGCTTGCATTCACACTAGCCCTGTTTAAACCAAACTATCAGGTGTAAAAACACCCTTAAATTTTGACCTACTATATGTTACCCACCATGGTGACTGTGGTGGTGGCAGCATCACACTTTGGGACAAGGGAGATGATAATAAAAATAATTGTTATGCGATGCATAAGGATTTAAATCTTAAAGATGCAGCCAAACAGAGCTACAAGGGAATAGTTTAGATAAAAGCACATTTTGCATTAAATAACCTCCAACCATTGCACTAGCAATCTTGATCAGAAATCACTAGACTGCACTGGTAAACGCATTTTCGTTAAGGGACATCTGAGAGTCTTTGATAATTCTGCTCATTTTTCTCAATAAGACTTTGAAGAATGCCTCCATTAGTGCATTTTTCTTCCTGTATATTTTTGTCTTTTTTCCCCCCCAACTAGACATTCTGAGGCTACGTGGGGCGAATATTGCCCCAGTATCTAAAATAGGGCACTGCCAATGCAGATATAGACTGATGATGTGAGGATAAATTGTAAAACCCATGGAGTGGTGACAGAAAGAGATGTTGACATTGGTTTATTGACATACCTTTGTTGATTTATGGTTAAAATTACTCCTCACATGATGCATGGCTTTGCATGCTCCAGTAAACTGCAGCTTAGCAGTCTGGATGTATCTGATCCAAAAGAAGACAAAGGTTATGCAAGTTTATTTTCCACAAATGTAAAGTTCGTCTTGCCACTTACAAATGTCATAAAAGAACATTATTGTTGGTAAATGGTAGGAATTTATTTTTGCTGTTTGTGGGCAAGTTGGAAGTTTTTCTCTAATTTTATTTTTAAAAAGCAAAATGTTTCCCAAGTTTAATGAAATGCAAACAAACTGGCATAGATGTTTCCCCTTTAAGGTATTCCAATGAATATCTTAGTCAAACAAATTTGAGTGCATGACTGTTTTTTACAGTAACATTATGCGTTGTTAAATTCGTGGAACAAAAATCCAGTATTCTGGAAGCAGTAGGAGGCTTGGAGGGGAAAAAATGGAAATACACAGAGAGAGATTGTTTTCTCAATCTATGTTTGAGGGGGCAGGGCACTGAGAGGTCAGGGGTCACAAATGAAACAAATTAAGGGCGAGCCGTGGCCCTCAGGGGAAACATTAGCAGGCTACAGAGATGGGATCCAGATGGAAGAGCCTGAGAGGGTTATACACAGGGGGTCTGGGGACTCTTCTGCCCTTTTTGTCTTTTCCTTTCTCTGCTTTTTTTATAATCACACTGGTTAAAGTTGCCAAAAAGCACTGCATCTGTGGGACATCCTGTCTCTGTGATGGGAGAGGGGGGTGTCAGCAAGGCAGTTGTACCCTTCTCTCCTTGGCTTTTGCCCAGACAGCTTGTCTGTCTCCATCATTCCACATCCAGCCCGTTGGTAAGCTCAGCCCTGCTGTAGCTCATGATTTTTATTTATTTCTTGCCAGGTTTTGATTTGGAATTCATCTGATGTGGTGTAAAAAATAATTTTTTTGTTTTTTTACCTAAGCTATTTGTGGTGCTTTAACAGATACAAAATACACTTATTTCTTATATGGAGGTATCCTTAAACAGGAATCTTGGTATACCTGTCAATAGATTTTTATTTCTGAGCAGCACCAAAGCAGTGGGATCTTTATATTGCCTGGGAAAACTCTGGATCAAGGTTCAGAGTGGGGAGAGAGGGGAAATGGGAAAGATGAAAGGAAATAGGAAGAGAGCAAGTACAGAAGGAAGATGCCGACGAAATAAACACTGGCTGACAGGTGGCACACAGCTTGCTAACCACAGAGGAAGCTGTGATGCTGATCGTGGCGTCATTAGTTTTCACAGGGTTCAAGGCTGAAAGTCTACTTCCTAATTGTCCCTTTTAAAAGTATTCCCAAGATGGACTGAATGAGCCATGTGCTCTCACATGAAGTCGCCATGTATTTGTTCCTCTGCCATTCCTAAATACCACCTAGAACTGCACCAGGTGGCTTACGACAGCTCTCACTGTCAGCTCTCCAACTTTGATCAACACCATAACCGCTACCAGAACTCTTCAGCTGTCTTCTGCCTGTAAACTCTGTCTACAGGCAGAGTTTGAATTGGGCTCTGCCAAACTTACTTATTTATCTGTTGTCAGATTAAATACTTATTAAGAACGATTTGCACACATAGCCGAAGGGAGGAGAAGTTCACTGTTTGGGAACAGTGGTTCTGTTTTGCTGCAGTCTTAACAAACCCTCAGAGCTTTGGGAGCAAAACAGTATTGCATTGTAGAGACGGGCCTGGCAAATACAGAAGGCATGTCTACAGCATGACTGCTGTAGTCTCTTTGTTTCCCTCTCTGTCACTATGTTCTAGTAACACTCTCTCCTTCTCACTCTGTCTGCCTCAAAAGCGATAGTTATGTTGGTTGCGTGCAACAACTACTGTCTATTCTATTAGCTGCTTGTATTTTGTGCCATTTTGTGCACAATGTTTCAGAACCTCTTGTGCAGTGGTTCTGAAACATTTTATAACAGTAACTACATTTTCCAAGTATCGGCACACCATACAGCAATAGTAAGGATGCTTCTTATTCAGTTGGGATATCATTGAAAAGTTGAACACAATGCACATCAGCATCATCAAATGCGTTAAATGTGGTTGTGTTGTTTCCTGTCAAATCCTCTGCACCTCATCAGGATTTGACCCTCCAAGATATGTCCTCAAACTTGTTGCATTGAGGACAGCTGAAGCTCCTGATGAAATTACTCAAAACTGGAGTCTAATATAGTATCCTGTTTAAGTGCTGTCAGTGTGTTACAGGTGTCAATGTGTCAATTCATGAGACGCACTAAAGCACTCTAGATGTGCATTCTCCTTTAATTTATTTCAGCCATTCATTTCTACAAGTAAAACTCTATAGATCAATTGCAAACTGTGTCATATCTTTGGTTACACCTGTTTTTTGTTGCCCTTTTTTTTCTTTCACTCAATTTTCCATTAAAATGCCTGGATAAAGCACTTTGTGTCAGCAGTCTTTCTCAGGATTGTGTTGTCAATAACATAACATTTCTGACTTGAACTGTTAATTATTTCATCAAATCTTTTGAGAAACTGAGTTTTAAGATCTAAACTGTAAGCTATAATCATCATAAAAAATTTATAAAAATCCCATAAAATTTGACTTCAAAGTGCAAAAATTTTGTTTCTCACCAATACATACTTCAAAATCCAATATGGCTGTCAGAGCCATATGGCCATTTTTTGAGGATTTTTACACACCCTATTGTACAGATACGTACATACATACATACGTATACATAAAAGGCTGGCAAAATGTATTAACTTTATTGTTTATTTTTGCTAATGACAGTTAGCCTAGTTACTAAATAGTGACACATGATAACTTTTCTTGATTTGAAAATGAAACACATATGAGCCAGAAAGTTCCAACGTCAAATGTAAACGTCCCAGCTCCATTTCAGTTTGCATTCGGAGTTCTCAGAAATTTCTTCAGTTCACTTCCTTTTTGAGAAACATCCTATGAAGCAAAAGGCAACATATTTGAACAAACTGTGCTTAGATGTTTCAATAGTTCTTAAGTTATTAACTGTCATTTGTTTGTATTTACCTATCAAATAATCAATTAGAAGTTGATGCGAAGTACTTGTTGAAGTTATACTTTGGTTTGAGAGCCACGGTCCAGTTTTTACCCAAACAAGTTAGAATTTATTAAAATTTAAGAAAGTTAAAGCTGCTTCAGTGAAAATAAAAATAAACTTTGTCAATATTTGTGTGTTGGCTTATTTTTGTAAATGTTCTCTGTTTCTTGAGTGGGAATTAAATATAAACTTGGAACTCAAACCCAAACAAGGACAGTTAATTCTGTAAGCAAATCTTCTAATTGTTTTGCTGATTTTATTTTATTTTTTTTTTATTATTTTTATGTTTTGAATTTGTCATGTAATGCTGGTGTTTATTTTTTGTTGAAAAAGGTTGGCTTTTACGGGAGGTTGGTGGCAGCTGGATAAAGCACCGTCGTTACTGGTTTGTGTTGAGCCAGGATTCCCTCGACTACTACACCGGGCCAGAGAAAGGTGCTCGGAGACTGGGCACGCTGGTCCTCACCAGTCTCTGCTCTGTCATTTGGCCAGACAAGCAAACTTACAAAGAAGCAGGTGAGCTCAGGAAACTTATATTTATGCTCGGAAAGTGCACAGAAATGGGCAGAAGTAGTCTTGCGTGATTTCCAAGAATGTATGTAAAGTTTAGCCATACGTGCTTTAAGTCTCTACCGGGAATCATTAAACGAAGTTTTCCCTTGTATTGTCTTCAAAGATATATCTTTTGAGCCCTTTTCCTTCCCTACTGTGACACATACACATACTTTCGGGAAATCCCAATTGTTTTTTTCTTCCAAAAACATGACTCGGGGCTGAATAGGATGCCTTCATCCACCATTTCCCTTTTTTAGATTACCGAAACAAAAGAATAAAAGATTTCAGAAGACAACTCTATGTTGTGTGACACTAGGATGACCCTGTTCTTGTCACTGCTATAGTCTGTCTGTCTGCCTGGATGTTCTTCAGTGGAGGAGATTATGTCCTGCTGACTTAACCAAAACCACTTGAAACATCCCAAATTGTTCTTTAAATCCAAGCCAAAACACATTTCTTGCTGAATCATTACACCCAGGGACTTTTTTGTACAGAAGTGTGCTTTCAACAGTGCTGTGTCACAAACACAACTGAATACATTTGTGTTTCCTGAATGTCACTGAGAAATTAGTCAATAAGCAGTTGCAAGAAAGCTATAATTAAGGGCAAATAACTGGTTAATTTTTGGTTTATATCTTTATCTAGAAGCTAAGCTTAGTCAAGTAATGGCCATGTAGCTGCTGTTAGAGTGAAAGGCTATATCTAATACTTCCTTTGAGGAACTAGGAAGCAGATTCTTCTTTTTTCAGATTTATTTAGCTGTTTTTTCTCTAAGGCCAGATTTACTGCAGAAAAACTGTTCTTGTTTGGTTTTGGTGTGGCTTGAGGTTTCACTTGGTCTGACCTTTGATCCTCAGTGAATCTGTGAGAGGAAGTTGGAGAGAGTAAGAGAAAGTCTAGATGTTGCCATGTATGACTACTTCCTTTTAACTTAAATTACATTCAAAGATCAGGTTCAGGTTAGACTTGTGTAATTTATTCTCATTTTTTTCAGGTTACTGGAGCATTACTGTTTATGGACGGAAGCACTGCTACAGGCTATACACCAAGCATTTCAATGAAGCAGTGCACTGGGCCTGCGCCATCCAAAAGATCATCGATACCAAATCTCCAGTGGAAACACCGACACAACTTTTGATTCGAGACATCGAGGTGGGTCACAGGAAAGAAAAAATAAACATACATAAGCATGCACACAATTCCTGCCAACTACTTGTGATAAGAGCCACCAAACACAAACAGCCATCGGACTGTTCATTATTCAACCCGCTTTGTTATCATGGAAACCACACGGCCATATCGTTCTTTGAATCCAAAGTTTACTCTAGACCCTTTTCCTGTTCTACGATATCTTTTCATGTAATCAAACTATGACAACATACAAAAACATAACGATAAAGGTATTTCCAGGTATTTAACCATAACTTTCCCAAGCATACACTGTATTTTAAATACAATTTGAGAGGAGTTGAAAGAGAATAGAGTGTGTTGGAATCTCATTTGGCAGAAAGGGAACTTTTATTGCATCAGTCCATCCTTGGGGGTTAGAAAAGGGGCTGGTCTTGGCAAAGGAGGTGGAACAGGGCACGGCAAGAAGCTTTGGGTCCAGATAAGCAGCCCTTTGCTTGGCCTCCTGTCTCCGTAATCTCTCAACGAGAGTCTCTAATCTTCAAGAAAGTGGTTAATCTGTCACTGTGTGTTCAGCTAGAAGGGGCCGAGCTTATGTTTGGAAGAAAAGAAGAGACCTGCTTTTTAAAGGTCTCTTCCTTCGTCTGTTTAGCAGACTGAAACCAGGGCAAGAGTAAAAATCTAGAAAAATGTAATTAGAAAAAGGTTTGAAGCATAACCAATGCAGCAAAGAAATCATGAGCAACTGGATTAAAAGAATTGAGATAATCAACACTATTTTGAAAATTCACTTAAAAAACATTCTCTTTTGATCATGGAAAGTCTGAATTACTTTTCAGACAATGAAAGAATCCAATAAAACTTTGCCAGAGCTTTATTTGTGTATGTTGGACCAATCAGCATTTTCCTTAAAAGTACTGGCAGCTTTGAAGTGACTTAGGTTTGTATTTGTCTGTGATAGATGATGTGCAGCATTTTCCAAACTGGTTTCAAACCATAACCATCACTTATTAACCCCAAATCTCTTTACAATAAACCTACCAGTATGTATGTAACACTTCTTCACACAAAGTTGTCTATAGGTGTGAAGTGGAAAGAAAACAATACATGTGCATTTAAATGTTTTCCAAAAGCCTTTTACCAAGTTCCGATAGACTACTTTGAATTTTGTGGCTGTAATGTGTCAGGATAATCTGGAAAAGTTATTTTTGCTGCATTTAGCCTCACTTTTGCAAGACTCAAGTGTGTTTTCTCACATTCTTAGATAAGAAGCACAAATTATTTCTAGATATAACTCTTTCATTATTATCTGCATTCCCTGTGAAAAACAGCTGAGTTGCTGATTTCACCACAGAGCAGCATCTCATTCCCACAGTATAAACGGAAGACTGTTAAATTTGCCACACTAAGAAGGGTAAAGCTGACTCGCTTCTCAGTGAGGCAGACCTAGAGAGGGAGAGACAGAGGGGAAAAATGGAGGAATTGGAGTAGTTGCAGAGTCAGGAGAGAGCCAGAGCCGTTGCAACATTACTAATGAGCAACAGGTGTTCGGGGGCAGTAGCGTGGAAGCCATCTGTACTGCTGGAAGACATCTATCCACATACACAGTGAAAGACAGAAACACACGCACAGTCAACCCATTGACACCGGTGGATAAAGTATAGCTTGTCAGTCATGCAAGTGTGCTGTGCTGGGTCATCACTTGACCTTCCTGTTGCTTTGAAAGCTGCCAGAGCCGAATTGTGACCCCGGTCAGATCAACCTTGGTCACCTCAGACGGACGAAAGCACGCTCTAAATTACAGATGCTGACAGCCCTCCTTACTGATTTCAGGAACACAGAATGAACATGATATTGTACAGTGATATTTTTTTTTTGTTTACACACAGGAGAATAAGTTCAACCCAGAGGTGGTGGAACACATCTACCAACACAACGCCATTCTTAAATACACCCAGGGCCCCCTCTATGCTCCTCTGCTTCCTTTCCCTTATGGCAATCTGGAGCACACATGTGAGTACCTGAAAATTTATATGTCAAACATGACAATAGCTACAGTCTTGTTTTAGTATTTGTACCATGTGATCGTATCTCTTCAGACCACAATGGGAAGGGCTACGGCTCAGTGCGTGAGGAGGCGGTGAAGCTCTTCAACTGCCTGCAGCAGCTGGAGTCGGCGCGGGAGCCGATTCCAATCATCCAAGGCGTGCTGCAGACCTGCCTGGACCTGCGGCCCCTCCGCGACGAGGTCTACTGTCAGCTCGTGAAGCAGACCAGCCACACGCCTTTCCCGAACACCGCTGCGCATCTCCGTTACTGGCAGCTACTCACTTGCATGAGTTGCACCTTCCTGCCGGGGTCCACCGTGCTCAAATACCTGAGGTTCCACCTCAAAAGGTAAGAGCTATTCAAGCTCTATTAGAATCTTTTAGAAGCCTTTGTATATATACATTTGGAAAAAATAAGGAAACGCATTAGCTGGTATGAGATTCTCATTGACATTTTGAGTGTGATCTGATAACCAATGAGCAGAAGTTGTACCTGATGCAAAGTAATCAAATCTAAAATATTGCAGTAATAATAATGTTATAATTTCAAATAAACACACTAAATTTAATAGTTTTATGTGTTTATTTTGCTCGATTTTTATCCTTTTTGCTGTTCAAGTATTAACACGGTATAACATGTTGATATTAGTAGTTTGTCTGTCAGGCTATCTGCTCTTTTAGCAAGCCTGCTGTCAGATTTGTAGCATCCTCACAGAGGTTTTAAAGCATTGTAGTGTAATGACTTTGGACAATGGTGAGTGATTCTCTTTATGTGCAGATTTGACAAGTTTCTAGTTAGAATTCTTCTTAAGTCCCCTTTTTGACTGGGACAATTGAAGCTCACCAACAATATCAATGTCTTCCGTCCAACATAACTGCTGTAAAAATATAGAATATAGTTACAGCATTTATTGGCACTTGTGTTTTGTGAACATGTTCATTTTGTTTGAATGCACAAAATGTTTTCCTTTGGAAATGTTACGGTCTCAACTCTACTGTAACATCATTCAGAGCTCAGCCATCCAAAACAACCTAAACAGGAGCAACTAGAAAAAACTGAGGCCAAAATGGCACTTTTTCTTTCATTAGAAGGATTTGAAAAAATACTTTTAAGAGTTTTAAATTGAAACACTTTAAACCTTACCAAGGATTGACATCAGTACCTTTTTTTTTTCTAACACATGTTTTTACAGATTTTTCTTTTTTTCACCTTGAGAGATCCTCTGAAGTGGATTGACTCCCGTTAAACACAGATCAAATAAATCCTTATGTATAAAAACTACCTTTCATCTCTTGATTTTTTTTATATTTATTTTTCTACCTCTGACTCATCTTTGAGCAAAGGTTTTTCATGAGGAAAAGGGGAAAACAAAGGAACATTTTGTTTGGCATTGGCATTTTGAAGTAACAGAGTACAATTGTTAGATTTGACATTGGACTGAGCCGAGTTAAACTGAATGTGACATCAGGCATGAAGTTGGTTGCTGGTGACAGGGAGGAGCCTGCGATGCAGAACAGGTTTAGCTGGGAGATGAAGGTGAACCAGTAGTGGCAGGGAGACTGTAAAGTCTAGACGTTGGACAAAAAGCAGGCGCCAGTATCCCTAACCACTAGTTTAGATATAGTAGCATGATATGCTCCACATTGTTAACATGCTCCCGAGGACAGATACAGTGTTCGAGGGCTGGATTTGCAGGTCTGAATTAGCCCCTCTGTCAAGCCTGCTTATCCGAGTTGTTAGCAGTGCTGAGTCTCCTGCTCTAGACTTTCCAACACCGTGCCATCAAACCGCCAAAGTTTTTTTATCTATGTTTCTGCACTGGGAATTGCCCTCTAGCTAATGGAACAGTTGCATGCGATGGCAATTTATAATAACACTGTGGAACTCGCTGGCTCTGTGTTTTGATACGTCTTGCTGTCGCTCTCACGCACTTTCTCTCTCTGTGGATGAGCGCTGAGGCTGCAGCTGGGCATGAGCTGAGTCTGGAGCTGGGCCCCGGGCCCAAAAACCACTCCTCCTCCTCTCCCCCAGTGCCCTGAGAAACCCCCGGGGAATGTCTGCTGTCAGAGGGAATAGGCCAGGAGAAAGAAAGCAGAGCAGGAGGGGGGCAAGAAAGCAGGAAGCTGCAGAAAGGGCCGAAGAGAGGAGAGTAAAGGAAGGATCGCAGAGGCTCAGCGGAACATTCCTGATTATGTTTCAGCAGGACAAATCCCACCCTGTGGCCATACAGTTATGAGATGGCAGGACATTGGAGTAAATGAGTGTGCTTCTCTGTGTCTGGCAAATGGTTTCTTAGATTTTTCGGTCGTATGCGCGTTTCGATTTTTAGATGAATGTTTGAGCATTATTGTTTTCTTCCTTTCCCATCCTTCTCTGTTTACACAGGGCTGAACTATTAGCTGCATTACACCATATTTCACGCCCTTTATTGCTCACAGTGTCAGACTTCAGGCTCCATTTGATATTTATGCACCTCTTACCCATCGTCTTCTTTTTTTTTTTTTTATAATTAAACGTGCACTGAGCTTCACCTAGCACTCCTGGACAGTCCGCTGGGAGGAAGCAGCAGGTCACTGCCGCTCACGGGAGCGGAAACACCTCTTCCTATTTCCAAAGTCAAATATGTTTTCTTTTCCATTATGCTTTTATTTGAAGGACTGGGTGATATTGACTCTTTTAAGCCTTTAACAGGTCGAGTGAGAACATTTCTCATTTCTCGCCTCATTTACTTTTAACATTTCCGGACCGAGAAAAGGTAAAGAATGAAGTGCAATCTAAGGGATGATGTGAAGGGATACAAAGTTCAAAGATTGGGCCTAACATCAACAGGATTAACAAATCCTCTCTTTCTAAATTATGAATTGTAGTTTATATTGCATGTCCACAAATGCAACATATTTTCATTCTCTCATCCTTTTTCTGCTTCCTGCAGAATTCAGAGCCAAAGTCCTGAATCCGAGATGGATAACTATGCATCGTTCATCAGCGAGGCTTTGGAAAAAACAAAATGCCGCGAGTGTGTGCCATCGTGGGAGGAGATCCAGATGCTGATGAACCGACAGGAGATGCTGTGCACCGTGCACTACCCTGGCCCCGGCTCCTGCCAGCTCTACATCAGCTCTCACACCACTGCCAATGAGGTTTGGGAGCATTTATCAATGTTCAGCTTATATGGCTTGTGCCATTCTCAGGCTCTTCAGATTCTTGCACGTGTTTTTGTTCAAATTATGAAAGACTCCTTGGATTCAGAGCCTCAACAACCCCAAACTTTTTTCCAAACGGTCTTCTCCTCTGCCTTTCATCAGGTGGTCCGAAGGATGCAAGAGAAGCTGGGCCTTCAAGACAGCAAAAATACATTTGCACTGTATGAGCAGAATGCACTGTGGGAGCAGCCGGTCGCAGGAAACTGTCTGATCGCAGATGTCCTAACAAGGTATGAAAGGGATTTGTGGTTTTCACGTTTTGAAAAGCAGGCAGTGCCAAGAATCTGTCACAAATCAATGCTATTTGTGACACCAAGAAATACAATACAAGATCTGTAGAGTATTATTTACTGGCACCACTTCTGTTTCTGAAACTCCATTTTACTGGTAGGACAGCACTTGATCTATAATATTTTACAATCTTGGAGCATACAGAGAGATGTTTGACCAATCTCAATTTAGGTCTTAAATTGAAATGGCAAAAAAAACTGACTTTGGTTCTGGCGATCCAGTTCTTTACATTGGATTCTTATTCAGACTTTTATTTTTACTGTTATCATATTTTAAACTAGTCATAATGTGGTGCACTTAAGATTGTCTTGTTTTTTGAAGTAGAAATGACCCACAGCATCACAGATCTTCCACCATGCTTAACAGTGAATGTAAAATACTTTTCCACATATGCGTCTTTTCACCTGGTGTATTTGTTGTGTTGTTGGGTTTTAGTCTGATCTGACAAAAGTACACAGCTTCAGTGTACATTTTTGATGTTAGGAAAGAAAATGCTTTTAATTCGCACATCTTTCTTGCCTAACTGGTTGGCCTGCAGAGAGTGTCTAATGGTTGTTAGGGAAAGTTGGTGACTTCAAGATGACTCTTCGTGGCAGTTCAGTGAGCTGCCAAGATGTTCTAACAGTCCTTCTCCTTCTGCGTAGGTGATGCAGTTCAAGTTGCTTTAAACTTGAATAGTCTGACTGTAAATATCTAGACGCTTAGGTGAGGAGTTATTTTTGTGTCTGTTTGCTGATTCATGAAGGTCAACACTCCCTTATCTTATTTTACTGGCATGGACTCTTGTCTTTCTCATTCTGAAGGTTGGCTGAGAGAAATAGGCTCAGTAATTTAAGGTGAATTTACCTTTTGGCTTTTTTTCCCTTTTGATATATATAAATATTTTTTTCTTTTAATTAGATGCTACATCCTTGCTTGTATCTTTAAGTCCATGTGACCTTTTCTGTTCTTTCTGGGCAAACCTGGCAGCCTACTTGGAAAAAGGACTGGTGTAATTAGTTGCAGAAACTAGGAAAGATTAATTTGATTATTGTTTCTACAACAAATACTCTCAAATTATGTGGGCATAGGCTAAACACAAGCTGTCTTTACAACTGTATTACATTAACTGCTCCTTTTCCTCTGTCCTCTGTGCAGCTTCACCACCAAGGAGTCAGAGTCTCAATCCCAGTGGAAACTGTGTTTTAAGCTCTACTGCCTGTTGGATGCTGACAGCATATCTGTGGACAGCATCGAGTATTTATTCCTCTTTGAGCAGGTAATGTTGCAATAAACCAAAACAGTATTTTCTCTTTCCGCTATCCCTTTAATAAATGACCAGTGGGGAGATGTGATTTATGGCCGTGCAGCAAGTCATTCTTCCTACTCTGTTGGATAAGTTATGGTTTTACAGGACAATATTGAGTCACGGTCAGTGATTGCAGGAGAGAACATAGAAAGCATAAAAAGTATGACTAAGAGTGCTGGTTGCAGTGCAGTAGGGTCGAAAGGTAGCTTCATTACAGCATTTTTTTCCTGAGGACTTCTATAAAAGATTTATAAGGTGCAATAAAACAGGGTGGGCCAAAAAATGATTGGATACAGGTTATTAGTAACAGCCGTGTCCTTCCGTCTCTCCTGGTCTTTCCGCTGCAGTGCCATGAGATGGTGGTGCGTGGTCAGCTTCCAGCATGCGAGGAGGACCTGCTTGCCTTGGCAGCCCTCAGGCTTCAGAGCCTCATGGGCGACTTCAGCACGCACGCCCCCTTCCCACCTCTGGATGAGCTTTTCCCCGGTCACATGCTTGAAACGCGGGTCCTCATGTCGCTTTCGGCCCCGCAGGCGGCGCCCCCCTGCCAGGTGGGGGGTCAGGACTGTCCCGCCACGCAGCGCTTCCCTACAGGCCTCCTGGCCGGGACGCTGTGGAGCCACTCGGCCACGGTCGCTCACAAGCAAAAGATGGAGAACGACAAGCGCCTGCGCAGCCGTCTGAAGGAGGAAGCGGCAGTGGTGACTACGGCCATCTTGGAGCGTTGGAAGGGTCTGGCTGGGTACAGTAGCAGGGACAGTATGGCTGCCTACCTCACAATTGCACGCCAGTGGTCAGGCTTTGGATGCACTCTTTATGAAGTGGACTTTTACATTGTGAGTATTTTTAATGGGAGTCGCTTGAGGTTTGCCCATCTGGAATTGCTCTAGTCTCTCATTTTTTAATATATTTTTGTGTGTGTGTTTGTAGAGCTCAAAAGGGAATTTCTCTCAGAAACTGTGGCTGGGTGTCGCTGCTACATCTGTGTCCATCTACAAGCAGGGAGAATCAGAGGCCTTGGAATCCTTCCCTTATGGCCAGATTTGCTCTTACGGCGTATCTGACAGCAACACCTTCAAGATCACAGCTGGCGATCGGGATCTAATATTTGAAACCAGCAAGGTAAGGTGGCACACACACCCAAGTCTGCAAACGCAGGGTAATAAACCCTACTCGTCTTCTTTGCAGTCTTTGCGGAGACAAGGAGTCTTATCAGCAAGTTGCGTCCTGCAGTATAAGAGAAGAGGCACACTGTCTTCTCACCATACCCCCCCTCTTCCTTCCAGCTCTTTGACCGACTTAAAAAACCCTCGTTATTTCAGTCTGAATCGAGGGCACACAACCTGCCTCCTCTGTCTAACCAGTCGCGACCACCACAAGTTAAACTTCCTGGTATTAAATGCCGTCGGGGCTGAGCTTTATTGCTGTGGTTAGATTAAAATATTAGGCTAAACATTTCTCAGAACTGTGGATGCTCTTCCAGAGAGACACCCCTCCCCCTGTTGAGAACAAATCTTGCCTTTCACTACACTGACTTCCTTGCATCTTCCCACACGGAACAAAAAATCCCTCTGTGATCTCTCATGAGGCACAAGAGTGGCTTTTATTTATTTATTGGGCTCACAGGCAAATTGGAGTGCAGCTCAGTAAGACTTATTTTATGAACCTAAGTTCTTATAGTGGTGTGACATCAGTAGGAAGGGGTTTGCACAGAAAATAAAGGTGATTTGATTATCTGTGCAATTTTAGCGGCTGAATGAAAGGATTATTGTTGGCCGTTTTAGTCAGAGCTGTTCTGTTGAGGGGAAACGTTAACAGAAAAAGTGTCATAGCAGTTTTTATTGGTCATGTTTATTTAGGCCAGGTAAAAATTGGCATAATGGTCTCTCAAACTAATATATGCAGATTTCAGTGTCTTACCAAAGTACCCTTTGATATTTTTTTTCCATAAACACAAACTCAAAGCCATATGTTTTAAAAGTGTAGAATTTTACACTTAATTTTACACCAAATATTTTTAAAATTACGAATCTGAAAACTGTGACGTGCATTTGTATTCAGGTCCTCTAGGTTAATATGTTTGAGAATCACCTTTCACTTGGTAAATCAGCAGTGCTATGTGGGATGCGAAAAGCCTCAGGTGTTGTTTAATTACCTAATCGTGCTTCAAACCTCTTCGTAATTTTCTTTCTGATCTGTCTGTTGTGTTCCTTGTTGTTCAAAGTGCTTTTTGTTCAATAATGTCTCAAAAAAAGCATCTAACAGCCTTCACATCTGGATTCTGTAAATAATTAGGTGAGTTCTGATTGAACTCATTTTTTTAGGGTTATTAGATTTAGAGGGATCTGCCACACTTCAGATTTTTATTTGAAAAAATAAAACTCAAAATAGCTACTTTTACTTTACTTCATAACTATGCACGACTTTGTGGTTATCTAACATAAACGTCTTAATAAAACACATTGAGGGTTGTGATTGTAAATTGGCAAGACGCAGACAAATTCAAGGGTTTTGAGTACTTTTGCAAAGCTCCTGGTCAAACTAATAATATATTTGCACAATGTTTCTATGAAGGGGTGTGTACTGCTTGTCCTCAATAATTGCTAAATATCTGCATCATCTGCTTCTGGTCATTTTTCAATCAGTTGGATGACATAATCTGTCTCCACCCTCCTGTGATAGTGCCAGACACTGAGACTGCCACCAGTTTGACCTCTCTCTCTCTCTCTCTCTCTCTCTCTCTGTTTCTCTCTTCTCTTTTCACCACAGCTGACTGAGATCATGCAGCTCATGAACGCCTATTTCAGTGCCATCCATCGCCAGCGAGGTAAAGGAGAGGATGCAGACACCATAACCTTCACTGAAAGCACAGACGTGGGCTTCCGTCACCTGGCCCCGACACCGACCCCCACACTTCTGGAGCTGCCCTCTCATCCCGTTTAAGAGGAACTCTTACCCACACCCCCTCGCACCATCCTCCTTCCCATGGGGAGGTTCAGGCCCAGTCCTGAAGACCCTCGACCTCCTCCACTGGGAACGGTGCTGCAGCCAATACAAAGAGAGGGATGTTTTCCATCCCCATCTATGAAAACAAACTTTCCTTGAGACTTCCAGCTAAAGAAGCTGCTCTTAGAATGAAAAGGGTGAGATATGGTGCAAGAAAGGCTTGGAAATGCACAAAAACCAGTGCCGTTACTGATGAGGTGTTGCACCTCCCACCCCCTCTTTCCACCATGCATCCATCTTTACTACTCTAAACAGCAATAAACCCAACCCCAACTGCACCGCACCCTCCTCGGCGAGCTGTTGGCGTGAGTCTTACTACCACCGCAAACATTAAGACTTGCAGCGATCATAAGCCGTAGAGCTACCCTCATAAAGCCCCAGCTCAGAGCGAAAACACTACCCTCTCCCCTCGCTCTCTTGCTCTTTGGGTGCCATGTTGGATTTGCCTTTCCTAGAAGGCAGATGTCTCTCGTGCACTGCTGGAAAAGTATTGAGAACGTTCAGTGACACACACACACACACAGACGCCCTGACTCCCCCCTGCTCTTCATCAGTCAGTTTTCATAAGATCCCGGCTGGGCTTCCATTACCTAGAACTGTTGATGTAGAGAGGCCATGTGAACTTGGAACTGGAAGCAGATGTTGGAGCTCTGCAGCTGAGTCACTCTGGCTGCAGTAACTGCACAGCCTCCTGCCAGGGTGTCAATCCGATCACAAAAAAAAAACAAAAAACATTTCATTCACAATGCATTCAGGTTTATTAAGAAATCAAAGGATTTTTTTAGCTGTTTTTAACAAATTGCCACCAAATGCACTGATTTCCTCCCTTCTTCTTGAGCTGCTTGTCTTGGGTGTGGTCCTGGACATGAAACTTGGAGAACATCTAACACCCAGTGCAAGACTTTTCTGCTGAAGATAACAGGTGCTTCTTTGTTTATTTAAAAAAAGGAACACCACAAAGCTTTTACCATGCCAACCGTTACTATGTAGTGCCCCACATGTCGCCAGGCATTCAAGAAAAGACTTTTCTCAAGTGGATGCTTTTGTATTATTTATGCAAAAATTTTTTTTACTTGTCTTAAATGTAGATCCAGACTTATCTTTACGTTAAGTTTTCCGTAAGTGACCAGGACCATAGGTCTGTTTGGTTCTGCTGTTAATTCTTTCTAGCTCCTGTTTTTCTTCTAGTTTTCCTTGAAAAGCCAAACTTGGACCAAAGACTAATACTTTTTATAAGCTTTTAGAAGAAAAATCCAACAAGCACAGTCAGAATCTCTAATCATATTTAGATATGTTTGTCTACCAAGATGAATATCCAAGAGCCCGTTGTATTTTTTATTTTTTGTAAGGATAATCCTAAATTCATGTCTGCTACTCTAGAAATATAACCAGTTAGGAACACTTTTGTGTCTACACCACGAAAGGCCTTGACAAGTCATTGCCCTACCCCTGGTTCAGAAGCAGGTCTTTAGCTTTTTTCCACTGCAGCTGCAGGCAGCTCCTAGCTAGATATTTGTAAAGGAAAAAAAAAAACAAAAAAAAAAAACTGCGGATGTCCTTGCTTAGTATTAAGCTTGTCTGTAAGCTGCATGGTACCTTTTTTATGTAATGTGTATATTTAATTGCACTATTTTTAACTAACTTGGGAGTGCAATAAAAACTATAAATACTGTAATTAATAAAAATAAATACCCATTTTACCTTATTGTCAGTGGTGCATAATTTCTTGAAAGGAGATTGGGGAGGAATATGTGTAAAATGTTTTGAAATGGTATGTAAAATCAACTTTGAGCCTTATATATGGTTAGAATGTCATTCCCTCCTCAAAGACATACTAATAATGTTTCTTTGATTTCTTGAATGTTTGAGGAAATATTGACACTCCTGTGGTAGCTATTGGAGGCTGCCTTAGCAATTATTCTTACAAAGGGCTGCCTATTTCCACAAAGCTCTTCCTTGGAGCTGCAGTCTTCCAACTTCCCCCATGTCTTCCCCACTCAGCTCCTTCAGACTAGTGGCGGCAGCAATTGGCAAACACCTGGTGGAACAGTGAGTTTGCTGAGCTTATCATACAAACTATGTACCTTTCTGTCAACAATGGTTGTCAACAAAACGGAGCTAGACTAGGAGCTTCTTAAAGAGACAAAGGCCAATTTCTTCAAATTGCTAAGTCAAATTTCTATTAAGTTATGTTTGACATATGCAGCAATTTCATAATTGACAGTGATAAGTTACTTGATTGTGCCACAGCCATAACAGTTTGTAATCTATTGAATTTTGCATTTTAAAATGAATTACGGAAAGGAGCATTTCAAATTTAAGTTTTGCTTGAAATATGCAGAATTTAATAACTGAACGTAACAGTTTCTTGATGGTACTATAAAAAGGCACTATGTGCCTGGAAAGTACACAATATATCCCTTTAACACTTTTCTAATAAGCTATGTTTTTGTAGATAAATGCTCCCGTCTGGCCCCAGCAGTACATCTTAAAGTTTCTTCCTAAAAAGTTCAGAGTGAAAACAATACCAGCTAAAGCAAGCATTGCTAAGTGCCATTGCGTTCCCCGCAGTTAATGATCCTTGGCTGAATTACATGAGCAGGCGCTGGTACACTGTGCTCCAGGTGAGAGGAGAAATAATGTTACATCACTATGCAGATGACAACAGGAAGAGTAATGTTTCCATACAGCCAATAGTGCCTTTAGAAGGTACAAAAGTACAGCAATAGAAAGTTTATTAATCTTACAGGTCCAACAAAAAGCAATAAGGAACAATACATTTAATACTCAGAGAACCAGCTATTCTTTGAAGCATATTTACAGACAAGTTAGAGGCTTTATGCTTGTTAAGCTGTTACTTTAAAAGACAAAAGCTGTTTAAATTGTAGTTGTTATAGTCAGAACAGCTCCACATTCTTGTTTGTCATGAACAGTGATAGCTTGAGCATTGTGAATCAGCAGCAGACGGATGGTACAATTCACTGTGGAAGTAAGAAAGGTGAGGTATGGCGAAACCAACATTAATCATCACTCTTAGGCAGCCTATAGGTAGTAGGCGCTTCTAGAAATAATAATAAAGAAAAATCTACTGAACTGTATAAAAATAGAGAGAAACAAGGCAACAGGTTGTTTAACATTGGCAAAATACAGGTGCAGTACAGGAAGCGAATGTTTTAGAGACAACAGTAACTGATGCTTTCTGTAATTACTTGCAATATAACTTGAAATTAACTATTCATTAGGAGAAAAACTTTTATATCAACTAAGATTAGAAATCTCCAAAATATAACAATCCAGAAAACACTTTGGTTAATAAGTTCTTAAAATTGATCACTGCCTCTTTACCTATAATTACATGCTATAACCTGCTAATAAATAATTGTCAGAACAGCAGCTATAGCCAGTTATGGTGCAGAAATTCAGAACAATGGTCACTGCTCTTGTGTGCCCCAGGAGATATAGTCGGGTCGTGTTGCTGCTGTGTACTCATCCACCAGCTGCTGGACAACCTCACGAGAGTTGTCCAGCTCATCAAAGTTTTCCTTGAAAATGTCCTCTTTGCGGAACTGTTCCAGGAAGGCCTCCCGCTTTCGCAGTTTGTCATACTGCTTGCACGTTCGCTCGAAGAGCTAGAACAGCAACAGAATGAGGGCAAAACTATAATCAAAACCAGGAAGGATTCAAGTTCCTTATCAGATTTCTTTAAAATCTACTTTCTGTTTTGATTCTCTTCTTTAAAGTGAAAGAAAATCTGATGCAGACTTCCTTGGCTTATTAATGAAGCAAAAAGTAGTGGTTGTTGCAACTTAGATTAAATAAATCAGATGGTTACAGAAAGGCAAATTCTTTTGCCTTTCTATTTACTTTTCTTTTTTTAGCTTAACAGTTTTAAAACCAGTGCGATGAAAAAAAACTGTCAAACATTTAAAACAGACAGATGCTTATGAGAGAATTTCCAAATATCTTTACATAATTACACACTGGGGAACAGTAAGACTGTGCTGAGTGCTTACAGAAGAGATGCTGGTGTGGTTGGCCATCATCAGGCCGCTCACTCTGTGAGCCGAGGCCAGGTATGGGGACCTCCTGGACAAGGCCACCTGGATGCTGGCCGGACCCCAGGGAATGAAGTTGGCAAGTTTGCGCTCCCGGATCCTTTGGAGGCTTTTATGCACCTAAAGAAACAATGTTTGTTTCTTGTTTTTGTTAATGCCACAAATGATAACATTTTTTGTTTTCAGCTCTCATACCTGTGTGGGGTCAACTTCTCCCTGGATGATGTTGAGGATAGCAATGTAGCAGTGACTGGGCTGTCTCTCTCTTCCAGTGGACACCATCACATTCTTGGGTTGCAACAGTCTCCTCATCACATCCAGCACTGTCGTCTTCCTCACACTAGCAACCTGAGACGTTGCTTCATTAGTGTTTTTGATCCTAACGACTCGTGTAGTATTATTTCATCTAGTGAAATATCAGCTACTTACAGACTGGTCAGTGGTCAGTGGTGTGTAACCCGTCATGAGGAAGTGGAGACGTGGAGTGGGAATGAGTGAAGCGATCAGACCAATCAGGTCATTGTTCATGTAGCCAGGGTAGCGAAGCGTAGTTGTGCTCGCAGACATGATTGTAGAAACCTAAAATGTTGAGACATCTCAATGCAAAGCTTTGACAAGAAATGAATTATGAATCCTAAGAAAAATAAAACAAAAACGTTTTCCAGTCAGGCAACATACCCTGCCAGGGACAGTTCCAAGAAAGCAGCAATTAGATTTAGTGTCCAACTAACCAACCAAACAAGTTTGTGAATTCTTAGTGAGTGTCAAGTGTCTTTTCAAGCACACCGTGTTTCTGTAGGTTTCTTGATGATCAAAAACACCCTAGGAGAAAATTAGCTGAACCTCAAGTGAAACTGATATCTTACTCACCAGCTGATTAATCTGGGAGAAGGAGGGGTTCTGGATGTGCAGCCTGTCTGTGGCAATGCGATTCAGAGCAGTGTTATCCAGAACAACCTGATGGACAAGACGGAGCAATTAGAAAACAAATAGAGACAGAGCAAGTCAAGACACAAGTCAATATATTGCTATACTTTTAGGAGTGACAAGGTACTGCAGTAATGAGAGAAGAAGCAGCCACACAGTGTGTCATTGTTAGGAAAGTAGAAGATATGCAATAAATTGTACGGTTGCAACAGGGAGACCAAATCTAGGGCTAGATTCTATTAACTCAGGCTAATTCCATCAACATTAGGTTCTTATGCAAGACCATGGAGGAAGTAGGCATTAAAGAGGAAATGCCATTAGACTGCCAGTGCGTCTGTGTCTTAATATGATCAGATATTTAGAAGACAAATTTAATAAGTTGCATTTGCAAGACCTGAATACTTCTAATGCATTCTGTTTATTAGTTTGCTGCACAAGAACTTAGAAAAGTCCCAGATTATTTTACATAAAGGAACTGCAAATATTAAAAGAGACAGCTGTAGTGCTTATGAAAAAATGACAGAATGTTTGTTTTATACAAAAGTCAAGTTGGCCAATAATTAACAATTGGTTATGAAGGTTAAAGGTGTGTAACTCGTATGAACACCTTTTAATTTCTGTCATTTTTTAACATTATTTTTCAATATGCAACTCTTTTGTAAATTTGCAGTTCAACATTTTGCAGATTCTAAAAAACATAGCATAAAATTAACTAAGAGCAGTTTCATCTTTAACTTATTAAAAAGACTTTCTACATTGTGGATTCCAACCAACAGGAGAAACTACTCAAGAGTGCAACAGAGAAATAATCAAAACAAGAGACAACTTTCCACGAAAGAAGTGCCTTGTGTGCACATTTTATCTTGAAAGAAAGGGATAATAATCGGCATTCCCACTCAAGCGCTGCTCACCACACAGTCTGCATTCTGGGTAAGCCTCTTCAGTGTGAGCAGCGAGTTGTACGGCTGAACAACCACGTCACTCATCTCATCCTGGTTTGGGAAAACAGAGTAGGTCTGTACCAGCTTCTTTGGGTACCTGTGGAGCAGGAAATATTTTATTTACACACACCAGATCCCAAGCCAAATCTAAAGTAAGTAGCAGCAAGTAAGGTGGAGGAGTGTTTGTGGACCTGTCGTTGAGTCTTTCCAGCAGGTACGAACCCAGTCCCGACCCGGTTCCCCCGGCAATCGAGTGACAGAGGACAAATCCCTGCAGAGACAAAGTGTTACTCATTACCAGCACCCTCGAGCTGCAGCATGCACCACATGTGTGTGTAAAAACCTACAGTTGACTCCAGTGGTGCAGAACAGAAAAGTGTGTGGGTGAGTAAACGCCTCGCTTCCTAGGCAGTTATATAAATGGTAGCAGAGCCCCACCTCACAAATGGGCTTCCTCCTTGCCCCCCTCCTACAGCCCCCTCAAGTCAGGCCTGTAATACCTGCCTTCAACATTCGCCCCAACTATTATCACCAAACACACTGCACACCACACCCTGCTAACACACACATGCCAACAGCAACTCAGCCCACCTTCCTACCCAGTGCACACATGAGTGCGCACACTAAATAATAATGTGGGCTCATAATGGGAAAGGAGTTACAGAAATTGCAGACCTCTGAGGGGAAATGCGAGTGTTATTTTACGAGAGGCTGGAAGCTGAATTGGGTTCACAAAAAAATAAAGAGGCTAAGAATAATAGAGCGGGATGGCTGGGATTTAGCTAGTTTTAAAAGGACAGGCTCTGGCACTATTTTTTTTGCTGTTTCCATCAAGTCATTTACATCAGGCAGACAGCTGAGGCACAGCAATCTGCCTGAGTAATGTCAGGTAGACCATGTCGCTATTCCCAACAGAAAGGCTGAGTCAATGACAATAATTTAGACAGGAAACGCTCTTAAAATTATCAAAATTATAATGAAAAGAGTCAGGGGCTGTGTATAACACTGCAAAAAAAAGTTTGTAAAGCTACGAAACAACAACAAAAGAGAAAAATGGGTCAAAAGTGGATAAACAAGGGCAGAGACAAAAAATGGCCACAAATAAACTCAAAGTGATTACAGAGACAACGAAATGACCACATAAAAACATCCCACAAATCACAACAACTTACTTAGTCTAAACTGTTGCTATTCTTACATCTATCCATCCATTACATGTTGCTATTCTTATATGTTAAGACTAAATTAATCCATCACATTAACTGTAAAGCATGTAACCGACAGTTTTCTTAATGTCTGAGCTCAGCCTCACCACTCTTGAATGGTCTGAATGAGTCAGCAGACTATACAGTTGTGGCACCGCCACACAAAGATATGCCTTTATGTTTAAAATCAGCGCTTAAGTTTCCATGCAACCACAGTCAGAGTGACTCCAACCTCAAAGACACTAAGTTACAAGCGTTGGACTTGCCTCCAGACTGTCACTACCGTCTGCCTCTCGGTCAATAATATCAAAGATGTCTTCTTGGATTTTTTTGCCCTGGGGGAAAAAAAAAAAAGATTTCAAGCGAAAAAATTTAATTTTAACTAGATTAATGAAATTAGTTTAAATAGATGTGATTTCTAAACAAAATTGACCTGTGAGTATCCACTGGCCCAGTTATTCCCAGCACCTCCACCATGCTCAGACAGGTAGATGTTCTCTGGATTATACAGGTTTGCATACGGGGAGTTGAGAATTGAATGGATCACGCGAGGCTCCAGATCCAGGAGGACAGCACGGGGGATGTAGTGCTCGTCATCAGCCTGAGGAGTTTGATTAACAACCAGGATTAGTTTAGAGACTCAACACAGTCATTGTCCTTGACAGCGCTGCTGGGTTCTACTTTTTTATATGACACGTATGTCACCTACTGGAAAATAGTGGTGGTGCAATTGAGGGCCACAAATATAGCCAGGTTGAACAGGGCACACATATTCTCAACACACAATTAAAGCATCAAGGGAACTTGTCATGTTCAACTTGCATAGCAACAAAACAATAAACGTGTGAATGAATGGAGTGAAAGAGATGACTAGAACAATAGGAAAAATGTCATTACTAGTTAACGTGTCACAGCAACATTGTTTTACTTCATGACATTTCTAATATCGACAAATTAAATTACTTTTACTTGTGAACAGGAGCAATGTAAATCTTAGCCATGGTCCCAATATTCTAACCAAGCCCAAATATAGCAGTGAAAAAAAGGAAAGTCTACACTATCATCTATAGCTACCTTCGACGGAAAAAACATATCTTATATCAATGAGAATACATACTAACATTTCTCTGCAGAAACATACCAGAAATATACACGATATAATATGTTTTAAATGAGTTTCACATTTAAAACAGTCACCAAAATAAGTTTTATTAATGGTGTAGTTACCTGGTAGAAGAACACATCCTTCCTGTCTGTCCCTTCAGTTGCAAACTCCTCCACGATACCCTCTGGACTGATGCCATGCTCTGCACACAGCTGCTTCCAAAACTCGAAACCGACTATAAAATACAAGAGAAAACATGGATAAATGTCTTGCATGGAACTGTGTTAAATACATTTAATAGATCATTACAAGTAGAAAAAATCATAACCTGATATCTATTTAGCATGTGCAGCTAATGTTAACTCATCTCAGTTGAGTATCCGTTAGCCGTTAAGCTAGGATGCAATAACGTTAAATACACCGAAATTTTCACTAAATTAAGTATCTTCACACTTAGCTTCAGTTTCCTTTACCATTTAGAATACTGCACAAACATTTTTTGGTTTTTACGAGCAAACGAAAAAGGTAGAAAATTTGCCTGGGATAGACTACAATACAGTTTGCGTTGATGAAGCAAGTTAGCTATTATTTTCCGTTACATACTTTGATTTCCACACTGTCCGAGCTGAAGGGTTATAATTTCCCGGGGCATGTTCAATGTTCAGTTGCTCCTTCTTTAGCTAGCCAGCAGACAGGCTAGCTAAATTTACAATAACGACTCTGCAATTCTCTCTCAGCTTCGACACTGAATCGCCATCAACAGCCCGCTCCTTCCCGCTTGGCAGTGTGTCCGCTCCTTTTCCGTTCAAGGGGGAAGAAGGCGTGACCTCAAAACGAGTGTTGACGATTGAGATTATTCGAAATTTTTTAATCATTATTGTTGACAGTGAAATTTCAAGCAAAAATAGAAAATATAAATAGTCATTTGATGATTACTTCTTGGTAAATAATGCACCTAATAAAACCGAGATGGAAAAATTCTTTTCATTTTTTTATTTTTATTACATTTTTTGCCACCAACTTTTCGGTGCGCCAACATTTAAATGATGCGGACCTTTGAGAATGACGTTGTGCTCCCCCCTTTTTTTGCTGGCAAATAAATCTCCAGAAAAAAACAATGGAGGATTTCAGACTGTAAATTATGCATTTATTAAGTAAAGTGACAGGTGCCGCAGATACCAAAAGCTCAGCAGAAAAGTTGATTTTCTTAAAAGGTGCCCACCGGAAGTAGTGTTAGTTTATTTTTTGACACTTGTTTAATCGTTCCTTCTTTTAAATATCACTCCCACTCACATTTTTCCGAAAATAAAGAAATAAATTATTTTTTTTAAGGACAATTCTTACTTTTTGTTGCCCTCTGTCCATATACATGATATTTACCATTAGTGATGCTGAACATGGAGAACGTAAGCATTTGGTAAATGTATGGAAAATTGAACAATGATAATATTTTAATGTACTTAAACATTTTAACCATCTAACAATTGAGGCTTATTTTCCAAAAAGGAGCCCTTTGAAAATCGACATCTTATCCAAATATACAAGCAAAAAAAGATCAAGGCTGATTTCTTTAATTAATTAAATTCACTTCAAGAATGAATTGAATTAATTTAAAAAAGATAATTAAATTCAGTTTTGAATTGAACTAGTAATTATTATTATTTTGAAAGCGAACATTAAAGTTTGATTTAATTGTGAGTCAACGTGTAAACAATGTAAAAAAAAATTTAATGCTTCATATAACTTGTGTTCCTTTTCAACAGTATTTTTGAAACGTGCAATACTTCGACTTCAGTTGTTTGTTTACGATACGAAAGGCATCGACACGATATAATCCAATTTTACCTGAACGCACCATGACGCACTTGTTTCTGTGGATTCTGATTGGCCCACTATGCAGTCGGAAAACAAGACACGCCATATTGACAATTTTTGAAGAGAAGTGCTACATTTCTGGGGCAAAAATGACTAAATAGTAAGTGTCAGCGTCTTATAAAATGTTTCAAATTTGTCTCTTTATATAATGATTATTTTTAATATAAGAAGATGTCTAATTCTAAACAGTGAGTACGATATTTCAGGTGGCCTCTCTTGCTGTTAGCCCTAACCGTTAGCGTCAGTGTTGTATGCGAACTAGGCTCCGTACCGCTGTAGTGTCTCATCAAGCAGTTTACCTTTTTCCACTTCCTTTTATTTAGTCTTTATTTTTCAGGCTGGTTTTTGTCAACGGCAGACTCTAAGATGGCGCACACTGGGGCTATAGAAGAGTCCCCCATGGGGGATTGTTCCTCCGAGCAAGGGTCTAGTGTCTGCCTGCGGAGTCGGTTGTGCTCCAATGAGAGAGACGCTCATGTGCGGGCTGTCAGAGTGGCTCTTCTGTCCAAGCTGGGACCCTACGAACCCGTTTTGACCTACCTTCAATCTGTTCTAGTGTGGGAAAGACCCTTTCACAGTGTCCTCCTTTACATTGTTGTCAACATTGTATTCTGGTAGGTTTCCATCTCATATGAAAATATGCACGAGTGTATCCTTGGTGTGTGTGTGTGATAGTTTTACACAGAGACTCATTTCCTGACATGAGAACCTGCCTGCAAACAGGCGGTGAAAGTGTTTCACCTGTCATTTCGAGCATGTGGCAGTGTAAATACCACAACTTTGGTCATAAAGATGATCTTAACATTTTTAGGTGCACTATTTATAACTTAAAATCAGAAACCTACTAATTTCTGGCTTTAATTTGAAGAGCATATAACTACGGTATTTTCCTGTGAATAACTCAGTTAGAAGATGTGATGACCTTGATAATACTTGAATTATAAAACTCGCTGCAGTGTTACATGCAAAGAAAGCATGACTGGCCACAGTGCTGTTCAAGCTCAGCCATTCAGACTTTATTTGATTAGGTCATTCACCGTTTCAAGGCCTTTCTGTTCTGTTTTATTATTGATTCAGCACAAACCCCAGGAGTGCATTGCAGCTTCAGTCTATCTCAATAACTCTTACTTACTGTTAATTTGTTGATCATGCTTGTATTTCCACTTAAATCCCAGTAGTCAGCACATTCTTCAAGGTAATCTTCAGGTTGGCAAAACCCTGCAGCACTGTTTGGGTCAACACATTTTTGAGGTCTTAAATTAAACCATCATGGAGAGGCTTTGATTAATTACTGTGAGCCCAGGCAGTGTAAATAAGTTCTGGGGGGAGAAAGCTGTGTGTTCTTGTTGGAATTGCAATTTAAATCCACAGTCTGCAGCTTTTTATTGATTGAATATGTTCAAGTTAAAAATAAGAACTGAACTTGATGCACTGCAAATACAGAATTAACATTTTACTCAGATCAACAAGTCTACTGCTTTCCCTTAGTTTAAAGCTAAAACAGTCAGAGAAATAACATCAGAATGGCAATTTCAGATACAGGGTTCTCAGATTCTGATAATAAATACATTTGGAGGAAAACTGATTCAAAAGACACCAATCTTCATTCACTGATAACTGCAAATTGTTATAATAATCAGAGTCATTTCACCCTTATGCAAATAATCATTAGATTGTATCCAATTTTCTTAAAATATATAGCACTCAAATTTCTATGACTACTAGGGATGTTTTATTACACTGCCGAAGGGTAAATACTAAAAGCTGTTTAATCAAGAGGAATGTTGCTGTGGAACATTTTAGCATCACAGATATTTACAAATGTGCTCAATTTAAGGCAACACCAAAACCTTAAAACCTTAAAAACTGTATATGATCTAGAGGTTGGGCTTTATAGCTAGGACATGGAGGATTGTTATTAAGAACAAAAAGGTGCCCAGTCCTTCTCTGGTCAGGTGAGCTCTTACGACTCTTAAAACATAGTATTCTGGTTATACAGTGTTTTTCCATTTTGTTTGGAGAAAATATATATATTTTTATTCTTGCATTCTTCTAAATCAAAGTCTCAGAAGGGGGCTCCATAAGGGATTTATGGTCCAGTGAATTGTGCACAAAGTGAGGCAATCTTCTCCATTCAGGCTTCTCTGATGATGAATTGTCTGTTCAGGATTTTGTGTCTGCTTTTCCCTCCAGGTTCTTTGCTCTGACGTCACTGCGACTGCTGTTCCTGCTGGCTATCGGCCTGGCTGTGCTTGTGTTTGCCGATACCTGGAGGAATAAGATCTGGCCGAAAATTAGAGGTGCTGGGTTTTGCTTTAGTGTGGAAGATACTTTTGTACAATTCCAACAGACTATGAAATAGACTTATACCAGATATGTGTGGAATTAGTTATTTGCAGTAATCATTTTAACTTTATTTGTATACACAAAACTTTCATTCACAATATATTTTATCTATTGTATTCTCAGATTATATTGATATTAACTGTGTAAGACTGTTGTTTGTTGTGTAAGAATTGTTTCTCTTTCTCTCTCCACAGTCAGAAAATTGGAAGAATCAGAAAATGAGAGGTTTGTTTTAATCCTTTTTTACATAAGTTATTACTACAGAATTGATCATTTCAAAGCATTGTCTGTTTCTCCAGTTGGGGTCTGGTGCAGCCCGGTGTCCTCAGTGTGCCTGAACTGTGCCACCACTTAGCAGAGGCCTGGGTCAGCGCATCGGTTTTCACATCCACTATGGCAAAATATAAACAACAAAACCCTGGCAATGTGAGAATAACACCTAAAATAAGTTGATAAATACACACTTTACCTTCTGAATACGCCCCTTTTAAAAGCCTTCTGAAATACCTATATTTGGATTAATTATCTTATCATGAGTCTGCAAAATATTAATTTCCCCCATTCTCTTTAAGCTGTTGATAAATGCTCAATAGGTCAGTGTTTGGCAGGACCTCTGACCTTTACCCATATGTGTTTATGTTTTTTCTGTGACAGTTCTGCATCCTGATCTGTGGAGTTTTCTTCTGTTTGGCTATGATTGGATACTACATTCCTGGATTAGTGCTCTCCTACTCTGCATGTAAGTCTCAGCAATTTACTTAGTTCTGACTATAACATGGCTTGCTATTATAAGGTCGTGTTGGCAGGGAATTGTAGCCTGACCAGTGTGATTAAAAATGCATGGGTAATGAAATCAGATCTGTGGGGCCATGGTTCCAGGGTCCACTCAGTGAGGTGATTAAAACTGGGACGAGACATGCAAGACAGGAGCTAAGGAGGTCAGACAAAGAGTGGGCTAATCTACTAACCTTCAAGTACTGAAGGCTGCTCAGCTCAGCAGGGAGGAGCAATCTACGGCAGCTTGTTTGGTGGATCTTCACACCCTTCATCTACAGCAGTTTGTTGCTTTACGCAGACTAATGGGCATGTGATTGTCAGCAAAGCAGATCTGTTCCAATCTAAATTTAAATCTTGAGGAGAACATTTTTCCCCTGTCACGCGGACCTAACAGAAATATTCCCTCCTGTAATGACTGGTGATCCTTTCCCTCCCGCTGTAGTGTTGGCAACTCTCCTGACCCCATTGGCTGCCTATCACCGGGTTTTTCAGTGTGTGTATGTCAAGCTGGAGCCATTTCTGCAGCGACTGGACTTCAGTGTTCGTGGATATATGATGTCAAAGCCCATTGATAATCAGTGTAAGTAAGATCGAAATTTTCCAGCCATTTCTTTTATTTTTTGCCTACATTTCAACCAACAAAGTTAACCCTAAATACATAAAAATGAATTAAAAGCTTCTCACATATGATAGTTCAACAATAAGCACGCTAAACTAAACCCACCTGCACTTATTCTAGATCAAGCACAAATCAGTTCACTGAGATCAGAGTCTGTGTGCCTTCAGAGAATGCAGCTTGGATTGTGGAATAAAAGGGCCATGTCTTATAAATCACAGCATTCACCTGAATAATTGAATAACATCAAAGCAACCAAGTTCTTCTTATAACTTGAGACATGCATGTTTGATGAGCTCCAAGTCTTTGAGATAGGAAGGCCTCGTTGCCATCACCCTCATCTGTAGCTTCCTCTTAAGGTTCTCAATCAGATTCAAGTCGGGACTGTGGCTGGACTGCTTCAAAATGTAAAATGATGTCCTGTCTAAAGGTACATGTTACTTAAGTGTCAATATATAAATTTTAACTTAAATGCCAGGTGTATGAATAATAATAATAATAATAATAGTTTTAGGTGTAACTGCCAGGAGAACAAAACTTGCCCAACTGCTTTGCATAGCCATGCAAGTTTGGTGCAGAGAAGACAAAGCATGGATTGTATAGAGCGGTTTCAAAAGTTGGGCTCGGCATCTTTGCTCCTTTGAAAGGAACTCTTAATGCTTCGGTAAACCAAGAAAAGTTAGACAATTTTATGACTCTGTCAATTCTTGAAACAGTGTTCATGAGGACTTAAGCAAGCTTGGTATAGAGCAATTTCACTGCAAAGAACCCTGGCCAATAGGATAGTTTTCAGAGGATACACAGAGGAGACTCTGAGCCAAAGCCTTTCTACCAACATTAGTGTCTGGTCTTAAAAATACCCAAGAACAATGTTAAAGCTGCAAAGGGTGAGCCAGTGACATCTTAAAACTTTTTTAAGGAAAATGTGGTGCCATGAATGTTTATGTAAAGGCAAGTAACACACAAAACTTTTGGCAAAATATAGGGAATCTCCACTACATTTGGCTGTGCCACAATAAAATATGTTGATATTTGTGATTATAACTTGACAAAATAGGGAAAAGCTTCCAGTGGTATGGCAATATTTATAAGCCACTGAGATGGTCTGTTTCTTTCAGATGTTACTTCATTGAATTCACAAAATCAAAATGATGTTACTGTTTTTAAGACTTTTTTACAAACTGTGGTGACCAGAGGATTAATTTAGTGGAAACAGTTAATTACTATCTGTTTGTTGTCCTTTGCAGTCCTGCGAAGGTCGATACGTGGTGCAGCCTCCGACGAAGCGAGTGACAGTGAGGAAGAGTTGGCTGCGTTTTGCCCAAAAGTATGCCTGTTAACCCTTCAACCTCTTCAGTAATACTGTTAAACTAGAATGACTTACCTGTGAGTTGTAACAAATGCTTTGCATCCCCTCAAGTTACTTTGTTTACATCAAAGCTAGTGAGAAAGTATACAGAAAAACATTTGTTTTTGTACCTGCTACTTCATCTATTTCAATTGTGATGAATACAGTAGCATACCAAAGCCACTTCCTGTTGAGGTCAGGAGCATCAAAGAAAAAAACTTGCAAATAGTTTCATGAGTTTGCTTTTTGATATTCTAAAAGGTTTGAGATCTACAGCAAGCAGAGACGGAAAGTGAATTAGTTTATTTAAAATGTTTTGCTTGATTGCATTAAAACATCTTCTTTGCCTCTCTCCTCCAGTTTGATGATGAGTTTGCAGCTAAAGAACTTGCACTGACTGATTCGGAGCACTCTGACGCTGAGGTGTCCTACACTGACAATGGAACCTTTAATCTGTCACGGGGTCAGACTCCACTCACAGAGGGCTCTGAAGGTACGCTTAGCTATCTTCATTATATCTTCCCTGTCTTCTGCCTTCTCTCCTCTAAATTTCTGTTTTTGAGTTAGATCTGGACAGACACAGCGATGCAGAGGAGTCTTTTGCTCAAGACCTCCCAGACTTCCCGTCCATAAACCCTGACGCCACCTTGATGGACGACGACGACGACACAAGCATTGGGCTACCTAGCCTAGGCCTGTCTGGCTTGGCGAGTCACCGCGCCTCGGTGCTAGACGTGGACGCACATCTGGACTCTGACCAGGAGGATGCAGAACTTTCCCTCAGTGGCCTCCCACCCGCCTCAGATTTCAGCGGAGAGATAGCTGGAGTCATTGCCAGCAACATGATCCAGGCGGCGCTAGCTGGGGCGTTACAGCCTCGGCCTTCTGTTGCCCAGCGTAGACAAGGCCACCCTAGGCCCGTTCAGCACAAAAGCTACCGCAAACAGTCTAGCTCTGAATTTGACACAGACTTGGACGCAGAAGACTTTGAAATGCTGGATCAGTCTGAACTGAATCAGATGGATCCATTTGGAGGAGGAGAAAGTTCAAAACGAAGCGAGAGTCAGGGGTCTAATTTCTTATCAAGCCTGCTTGGTAAACCACAGTGAAGAGCTTTTGCTGCTGTATGTTCATCCTGCTAGGCAGAATCTAAAATGTTGACCAGCGTGTGAGATAAATGTAGGTTCCAGCAGTCCTGCTTCTGGTAGGAAACAATTTCTCACTGTGAACTATTTCATATTTTTTCCCTTTTCCTAATTTTATTTTCTTTCCTGTTCGACCCCGATCAGTGATAACTTTTTATTTGTAGGCTGAGCAATAGGAAATACAACAACAAAAATACAAGGAGACATTTGATACAACAGCATTGTCAAAGTGAAAAATTACACTCTCAAAACTTACAGGAGTGCCCATTAAAACTTTTCTACTTTTGAATCAATAAAAACAGGGCTTTTTAACATAGGACCAAATATGACATTCCTGTTGCTTAAGCTGAGCCATGTTTAATACAGACATTTTGGACAGCATTTAATGTTAGTTTATTAGGTCATTACAGTAATTATCCATCTTTCAAGAGACAGCATTTCATTGTTGTTTTTTAACATGATATAATTATAGGAACTGTGGCATATTTTCAGAACTTCATTTAAGTATTTTAAACACTTTCTTTTTGTTGATTCATATGAAGACATCTTCAGTATTTCTGTTCTTGTGGAGGCTTATTTTACCCCATATTACTGTCTTAACTGAGCCAGTAAAGTGCTGTTATATTTTATTTTAGTTATGAGATTTTGTTCTAATGCAAAAGTTATTCACTGTTTATGTGAATAAGTTCACAGCTGTTTTCATTTTCTTGTCCTTTTCCTGCTCTGGTTTAATACCTCACAACCCATTTGATCTTATTTAAGGCAAAAAAATATTTTACATTGTGTCCTTTTTTTAATTTGGAACCATGTTTACATCAAAATTGTATAAATGTTGATCTCTTTTTTAAAGATTATTATAAAAGTCTAAAGTGATTTCGTATAGGTCTGTCTGATTGTTCTTTATGTTGGTGAAAATATGGCACTTTATACCAGAAAATTTCAGATTTACTGAATCTTCTATGCTGTCTTAACAGAAAAAACTGATATTTTATTCAGAAAAATTTATCCTGTTTAGAAAAGTTTTCAGTACTATTAAAAAACAACAACAGAAAAACAGCTAGATCTTCTTTCATGGAGCTGAAGTTGGAAAAACAATATACTGATTGATAGCTGAGATGGATTTATTTGGCGTGTTAGATTTGGGTGTTAATGTTCAGTCAAGCTGCTCCATAAAAAGTTAAGTCCTCAATATTCTATAGTCAATATTAAGTTAATGTGCATAGTATTGTATTTTCTTCTCTGTATCTGGTTTTGATATATTTTGAGGTGGTAAATACATTGAATAAATTGTTTGGAATTAAGTTTGGCATTTGGATTGTTCTTTGACACAATGAAATACCAAAAAAGACAGAAAAGGTCAAAATGCCGACATGTTATAATTCCTATGGATGTTTTGTTAATTTAAAATGAAAAAAAAAAAAAACAATGTAGAAATGGAATCTACTAAGACTTGAATATTGAAATTTAAAGTAAAAATTCTTGATTCTTTTTAACATTCCTTCTATGTTGTGACTCCAGAGGGCGTTCTTGGTACTGTTCCTTTGAGAGCAACTAAAGCTACAGACGTCTTACAACGCTTATTTTTTCGAGGTTGGTAGCTACAACAGATTTAAGCCAACCCTTCTCGGTTACAACTTTGAGACAAATACTGGCGAAAACATTTTTCGTCCCTCTGTCAAAATAATATCACTTTATATCAGCTAAAAAATCAACAGAAGATCTCAAATTGATTGATTGAGTTGGAATTATATACTGGTGTGATGCCTCTTATAAAATAGTCGATCTTTTCCGTGACGCACAGTTTCCGCGAAACTCAATCTGGATAGCTAATGTGAACACGAAAATGAGCAAAAAAGATAATGGTAAGGAAAATAAACTACTTCAGTCTATTTTCGATTGATTTTAATCCCAGACAAGGTTTTATTTCGCGTGTAAGACGTTGGTGTTTCACAGAAACTTCGAAAATAAGTGTAGCTAGGTTAGCATAAAGCTAACGTTGGCTAACCCGAACCACAGCTTGTTGCGGGAGAATATCTGAAAGAGCCACTAATGATTATGAGTAATAAGATGTGATAAAATCGAGCAAACTCAAACAAAAAATACATTAGTCTATCATAGCATAATGTTACTATCTGCACAACCTTCATATTTTGTTCATTACAGGAGCGTCTATCATCCTCGCCTATCTAAATGAAAAGAATCGTCCCTACAGTGCTCAGGATGTCTTCTGTAATTTGCAGAAGCAGCATGGGTTGGGCAAAACTGTAAGATCAATTCTTTCTTTATCATTTTTTTGTATTTTTCTGAATATGTGATTATTATGGGTTAAATTACCCTACATCCAGTCATCTATAGTCAATTCCTTTAAATGTCAGTTCATGTATTTGAATTACTGATTTTTTACAAAAAACGCATATTCTGGTTACACTAAAATATAAGTATTTTAGTGTAAAATACTTATTTAAAAATATTTAGTTGTTCTCACCTTAGTTGTGAGATTACAAATATGGTTTTAGGGAAAGGTAATGAAGCATTTTTGGCCACAAAGATGTTCAGTTGTAAATCTACCAAGGGCACAAGGGAGAAATCTTTAAAGCTGTATTGTTTGCAACCTGATGATAGATTGATTAACTTGCTCCACCAGGCAGTGGTCAAAGCCATGGAACAGCTGGCTCAAGAAGGCAAGATAAAGGAGAAAACGTATGGCAAGCAAAAGATTTATTTTGCCGATCAGGTTAGTATGTTAATCTAGAATGTTTCATTGCTGTAGGGAGGGAGATGTCATCTGAATTATTTGTAATCTCACCCAGTCTCAGTTCAAAGATGTGAATGATGCAGATCTGAAGGCCATGAATAAACAGATTTCAGAGCTCACTGCAGAGGTGCAGACCCTAACACAGAGCTGCAGGCAGCTAGATACAGGTAGACCGCTCTGCTGATTCAGATAATTTCAAAAAACACTACTGCGGACACCATAATTATGGTGTTTAGTCCAGTGCAGAAAATACAGCTGAAATGAATTTCTTTGTGCTATGCTAGAATTGAAAGAGCTGAACAGCTCCCTCACAACAGAGGAAATGATGGCAGAAATCCAGGAGCTGAAAGCTGAATGTTCTGGTTACAGAGAACGTCTGGAGAAGATAAAGTCAGCTACAAATCACGTAACACCAGAAGAAAAAGAGAAGGTGTTCACCACTTTAAAACATCAATTAATCTCTTACTTTGGTTCTGCATTTCTTGTACAATGTGGTGTTTGTTGTAATTTGCAGGTCTACAAAGAGCGTGATGTTTATGTGAAAGAGTGGAAAAAGAGGAAGAGATTGGTAGTGTATTTTTGTCAACAAATCAATTAAAATTTGCACGTCATGGTGAAGGAGAATTGCTTTGGAAGTGCTAAAATAGTTCTGTTTTTCTTAGGCTTCAGACATGATGAATACCATCCTGGAGGGATATCCAAAGAGCAAAAAGGAGTTCCTGGTAAAATGAGAGGGAAGTAATTATATCCATTTTCCTCAAATGTTAAATGACTGGCAATGCTTTTATTTTCCTACAGGAAGAGGTGGGAGTGGAGACGGATGAGGACTGTAAGGTGGTGCTTCCCACCACCTGAAGAAAACAGCTATACAGCTACTGAATCAGATCAAGCCTGGGTAGACTGTAGCTAAGAACACTGATCACAGCGATCTAATCCCAAGAGGAAACTTTATTTATAACACGTTCTTTGAATAAATACAAGTTTAACAGATTCTGAAATGGAAAACATAGCTGAAAGCATTTATGTACATCAGTATTAGCTAAGCAAATCACAAATGTTGAGGCGTTATAGAGGGATGTTCATCACCTGAGGCAACACCAGTTTGTTTTCCAATTTTCTAACCACAAAAACATACCTGAGTTCACAGTAATGTCAACAAATTAATGTTAAGAGTTCTACATATTCAGGTTGAGTTGTGAACAGTTTGTGTACCAACTGAAATGTTTTTTTGTTTAAGATAGTAATATATCAAACTAATGCTTGACCACATTTTAAGAGTACAAGTATATATGTTTATTGTAATTAAAGTGTTTTATGTTGACTCAGTTTCTTGTCTTCTGATTAGGAAAATAAAATCAACACATTAACGACGTCCACTGCATGTTTAGACATGTGTCGTCATATACAAGCCTTATAAAACCTCCAATTCTGTGTTTACAAAAATAAGACCAGACTTTGAATGGGCCAACTACTTCTATACAATCTTAATTAGTAGTGTAAGCTCAAGGAGAGCATTGAGATCACTGCAAGTGGATTTATGGCACTTGCATTAAACTACATTAGCGTTTAAAAGTTACTAGTGATTTACCTTTGAAATTGAGTTCCTGAAAATAACAGAAAAAATTGTTTAAAGTCAATGACTGAAATTTATCATATAAAAGTCTTTTTTTTTTCATCGAGTACAGAAGTGTTATGACAGATGAATGATTTTTAGGGTCTAATGTTTATGGTAGCAGTGATGCATGGAAAAAATAAAAACCTGTAGTGGTAATCAACATACTGATCATAAAAGCTCACACAGCAGATCTATACATTTACCATAATAGCATTACAACAACTTATTCTAGTGATGTTTCAAATTATTAAGTTAAAAAAGGCTCATCAAAGTCAACACTGTGTGTTTAACATCATCCTGTAAATAAACAACTTAAATTCCTTCACCGAGCTGTGGCACAGTGGGTTAACATTTACAACATGTGTTTTTCTGCTTTGCCTCCATTATAAAGCTGCACTTATTAAAATATGGAGCTCCGTCACAGTAAAGAGTTCATTCAAAGCAAACATCAGTGATAGAAGTTCTGAGGCACCATATGGCATGCTCCTGAAAACAGAAGAGCTTGAAATACTCATAATACAACAAATTTCAGGAGTGACTTGTTTGTGTGCAGCAGCACAAAACGCTCTCGTTCAGAATCCAGCTACATGGTCACTATTCATGAGACAGACGAAAAGCTGTGACCATTCTTCTTTCTTACTCAATTATTAAGATGCAGCAGAAACATCACCATTACTTAATTCACGTCAAATAAATGATTTCTCCTCATGGTGTCTCAGGTAAGCCAAGTAGATGTGCTCTGAACTGAATAACTGACTTGATATGATCGTCTATTTGTAGGCACACATGTATATATGTATATGGTTACCATTTAGATTATGAAACTAGGCAAATTTGGGAGGAGGACCTGACAAGACATTGCTTCCTGCGTTGTTTTGTAGGAAGCTTTTTATTCATACGTTCTGTTTTCTGTGCTTTGTTGAAATTATAACTAGATGTTCTCAGCACGCCACATTTCACTTAAAATCGCGTTTCCTCTGCATTCCATAGAAGTTTGAGATGGAGCAAAAAATTTACTATAAAGATGTTAATTCCCAACAGTAAAGAGGTACAAGGCAACCCTATTTAACTGCTCAAGCCAAGGCAACCTTTCATCTCTCCCCATAGCGTTTGATGAGGTAATCTAATAACAATCCAGGAATCTCTGATGAGCTGAAGTCAATGTGAGAACTGTGGCAGATTGAAGTTTTAATTCCATCCTGGGAGACAAGAGCAAGTTAAAAGTCAATTTCTGGAAGTTAGCCAGAGGTCTCTCCTCAACTAATAAAGCTGGCCATTGAGCTGCCGGAGCACTCCAACAACAAACTCCCGCAGCGTCTGAGAAAGAAGAGAAACATGGTCACTCCGTCTGCAGATTGATGTTTTGCTTTGTCCATAAGAGTCCTTACCTGTGGCTTGCAGTGTTCCTCAATCCAGCTAAAAACACAGGCGGACAGTTCTTGGAAGTTGCTCATTGAAACAGAATTACTGAAAGACACGAAGAGCGAGTCCATGATGTTCTGAAAGATGTTGAACTTGACCTGGTCAGAGACCTGGTCCTCTCCCTGCTGTGGGTTGTTCTGGTGGGCCTTCACTATGTGCTCATAGTTCCTGGAAGGAAACAAACATCTTATTTCCAATTTAGTAAACAGCTGCAGCTTCTGTGTGGGGATAACAAAGATTTTCACAGTTTTTTGTTTTTTTTTAAATCCTATTAGGATTTATACTTTTCAATGAGGAGACTAATTGCAATCAAAGCTAAAAAGATGTCCCCCTTTTCCCCATGATCAACATTTATTTTGAAATCCAAAGTCTTATGGCAGTCAGGACTTTATGTCCCCATTTTTCTAGATGAAGGGAGATTTTATGTTGCAAAAAATAAAAAAAGATATAAACCACTTCCTAACGTTTTCATGATCTTCAAAGCCATCACTTCTTTCCTTAGGACAGAAACTTCCTCCTCTTGCTTCTTCTTTTCTTTATGAAGAAAGTGGATGTAGTCAATTGCTGAAATAATAAAACAAACATGCATTAGTCACAGATCTTGCCACAGCACTGGCAAGTCAATTATGAGTTGTTGGCAATGCAAAAAACTCAGTCATTTTGGGTGGAAAGGTATCGCTGCATACAATCAGAGCTTAAAAAACAACAACAATGCAAGTACAAATATTGTAAAAGATTACAAAAGGCAGAACAAAGCACCAGTTTTTGTTTTATTTCTTTAGCAATAACATTGTTGAGTTAAGGGTGAAACTACATTTAACACAAACAGAAACTGTTTCTGAATACTTTAAGGCACATTTCATAAAATATTTCTTGGTATAGCTTACTTTTCTGAAGAATAGTAGCCTTGCTGATCTTTTGTGCTCCGACAGCAAACTCAGACTGCTGTTGGCAGGTTGGAACAATTCCCTGCAGGTCATCATAACCTTTCTGGTGTTAGAATGAGAGAATAAAATTAGAAATTTTATAATATGTGGAATATTTGATAATGGGGTGAGAGGGGAAGAAGGATCCTGATGTGACGTTACTTTGATTGCATCTCTGCGCTTCTGCTCAGCTTGTGTGTGTGCTTGTCTCCTTCGGTCTTTGTATGAGTCTTTATATGACGTCTCATGCCTGTAGTCACTGTCTTCATCATCTGTTAGGGAACAAATTCATTTTTATTATAGAAACATGTCTGTAGTATAGATCATCAGCAAAATGAATCACCAAGACAGAAAGCCCTACGTACCCTTTAAGTCAATTTTGAATTTTGTCTTTCATACTTTTCCAAATTCAATCAAACCTCTAAATTTTTTGCTGTGTCTTTTGGTTTTGGACATTTGACTATGAGCTATCAACCTAACATTTAAATATGTTTAAATGCTCTGTTAGCTAAGGTCAGGGATTTTTTTCTGAGCATATTTATTAATAAAGGATTGCGTTTTTTGTACAGATTTTGCATATTTACGTTTTAATTGGATTACTGACAAGAATAAAGAGTGGATATAATAAGCAAAACCTTCAACCTTTGTAGTCCGAGTTTGCTATAATACATTTTCACTTTACTGTGTGTTTATTTTGAATCCTATGAAAAAATTAAACTAACCTTGTAGTTGTTCTAGACTTATTACCTGTACATTACACAAATAAAGAACAACACAATGCTAAAATTGGCTTCCTAGTTCCAGACTATTTAAGGCAGCACCATTGTGGAATCTGAACTGACTTTAGATCTGCTCTGTTTCCAGAGTTGTCAGATGCCAATCAAACCATCTGATTTATGATGGTTTGCTAAATTACTTACTGATTTATCAAAGAGCATTCAAGTAAAAAAACTAAATTCTGATGGGTAAAATTTTAAAAGCAAAATCTCATTTGGTAAATCAAAGTTAAGCATGCCAATTTTATATTAATTCATGTAAACCCACTGCGTGTATTGAGCATTAGTAGATATTAGTCTTAAAAATATTCAAATTATGCAAGTCTGGAAAATCAGACTTTATATTTTTATCACAGGTATCCAGACCTGAAATTAATCCTATGCATTTTCTGATTTTTCAAGACTGAGCAGGAACCCTGATTATTTGATATGCTTTGCAACTCTAAATATATACATATATATTTTGTATTTTCTTACAATAAATAACTGTAAGAAAAAAATGTTATCGGTTAAAAAGACAATACCTGTATTTGGAACTGAAGAGGCACTTGTAGAGCCGATACTGTTTGCCCTGGACACAATGCTACCTTTTCTGGCAGTATCAGTGAAGAAACCTGAGTAACAAAACAATAGTTATGAGAAAATTAAAAACAAGAGAGACAAGAGATGACAGAGAAAAGATGACATATGTCCTGTAAGAATCACTCACTGGTGTCAAAGCCATTGTCGCTGAAAGCCCCGTCTGTCTGCCCAGCCATCACCAAGTAGCAAAGAAGAAATAAAGTATAGAGTGTGAGGTTGAAATGACAAGAGGAAAATATGTGCCGTCCTAAATATGTTGACAAAAGAGCAACAACAAGCCAGTCTAAACCCCCCTACTGAGCAACGGCCTGATTAGTCCATTTCAAGTACAACAGAAGTTAAACGATGTGTCAAATAGGTTTTACTGCTGGATGTAGGGCAACGCAACACAAAGGGTTTATTTCCTGGTTATGTTAGCCCAGATTTTCCACTGCGTATGGTGGAAAAAACTTTGAGAAACACAGTCTACTGTTAAGAGTTCACTTAAAAATGAATGTTGTTTGACAAAATGGTTTAAAACTCGATTCAAGGCTCAAATTTCTCAAATTTCATTAATATAAGATCTACAACATTCTTTCGTCAGCAATAGAATTTGCACACTAAAATTAATGCTCAGTTGAATGCAAATAAAATATAAATATTAGATAAAGGATACAAAAATATTCACAAAGAAACGGCTTAGTGTGAGACGTATAAAGCAAGACGAAGTGGCCATTTAATAAGTCAGACTCTTCAAAAGCCTTTCAGCTTCACTCAAAATCAATATTTTACATATAGTTTAACACACTAGTTGTTTTCTTCTTTATGGAAGACAGGCCAATTCACAAGAAAAAGAATAATAGTTATGAAACACAAATCTTTTTAGTCGGCTTTGTTTACTTTGCTAGCATGTTAGCCATCTGTTCAAGTGTTACTGAACGTGATAAGCTAATGCTACATTAGCAGCGCCGTTCAAACTTCAGCATTTCCAAACAGTTTATTGAACATTACAGATGTCACAGTAAAAAACAATGAGCGGGAAGTTGAAAAGTGGTCTTTAACAGTCACTTACTTTCCAGTGGTCCTCTGGAGACGTAGTCGGATCCGTCATTTTGGAACGCTAAATAAACTAATAGCGTGGCTGCCTTCAGGTGGTGCTCGGAAAATTAAAATAAAATACCAAAATAATTCAAAAATTAAACGTTCACCAGTAGATTGAAGTCACATTTCAAAAATTTGAACATTGATGTCAACCTGTTGCAGATACAACCCTACTTTACTCAAGCTATGACTTCTTCCGTTCATTTGTAGAACACATAAGTGTACTAGGTATAATTTATCTAGATGGAACAGTTGGGTGGGAAAAAAGACTTGAATGCAACAACTAAAATATCTCACAAATATTTATTCCACTATTCATTTTATCATACTTTAAATGTTGTCTTTTAAACATTAGCCCAAAATATTTGACGTTGATGTTGATAATGATAAATTCCTATCACTGAGAGGACTCTAAATGTAAAACCACTACATTCCTTTGCTGATTTTTGCCACATAGAGGCACTGTTTCATTGCACTTGCCATTTACCTTCCCTTGCCTGAAGTAAATACAGTAAGGTATATTAAATTACGCAGTAAATATATAGTAAAACACAGCTTCGTCAATTTGGAAGGATGAATAAGTACCAAGACTGCTTTCAAGTGCGCCTCTGGAAACAGCAACAAAAAATCCAGATCTAAAGGCTGTTCAAGAAATTTTAGCAGTCTTACATAAATAAACAGTGAGTGCTGTTGTAAATATTGTAATAAGTTGCTTTGACTCGACGCTAGGTTTTAAGATTTCAGTTCATGTGCAGCACACACAATAAAACACTTACAAGTAATAGCAGATAGTTGAAATAAATGTTTACATAGCATTAATTAATCTATTTACTCAATAAGTACTTAAACATTAAACTTATCAGGAGATAGGAAATTGACTAACATACAATGACCCTAAATGCACCACAGTTGATTGAACAATTGATTTTGCCACACCGAGGCGCTGTTTATTCATTCTTTCCATAGTTATCTTTATTTACCTTACTAGCAATCGTTTAAGGAATGACTCTGGTAATTTAATCATATAAAAACATAAGTTTTGGGAAACAAACTGCTCCAGTGCAAATATTTTCACCACTAACTAGGGGCAGTTTTCAAGTTAAAGTGTTAAAGTTTTCAAGTGCAACTGCTAATGCAATAACTTCATTAAACTGACTTCATAGCTTATCTTCGAACCACCACCACACTGTACTTTTCTTTTTCTAATCATCCACCTATTTCATGCATGTTACTAACGGTTGCCACATTTATCTTCCACCCTGTCCTCTACACCAGATTCTGTTGCTGTCACACAGGAAGTTGCTCTTCTGCTTTTGTGCTTCTGTGGTTTCTGACTTAGTTACAGAGTGTATCACACTCCCTCTCCTTCCTCTCACACACAGGCCTCTGAGTTTTACTTTGCAGAGAAGTTTTCAAACAGTGCAGATAGTCGGTGAGACACAGGCTAGGTTTTATTTCTCAGTTCTGTCAGGACCTGACTGGGTTTTTTATCTTGTATCTAGAGATGTTAATCAGGGAGCAAACCCAAACATGAGGATAACTCAACTTTTTTCTTCACTTCTGGTGTCATCTGGACAAGGAAGATTTTAGTGAGCCAGAGACTTAATGTTCATCACCTTGAAGGCCCAGGACTCTCTTACTTGTCATTCGGAGTAATCACCTTCCGCTACTCTGCTGTGGAATAGTCTGATTTTTTAAGTGAATTGGTTTGTGTACAGCTTTCCTCCTGGATTACTTGTGGAGATTAGTGATGGGGAATGCGGCCGCAGGGGGCTTGGAGCTAGAGGCGGCTGAGGGCAGAGAGGCCAGGAACTCAGTTTCGGCGATGAGCGACCCCACACTGTCTTTGCAGAAGAAGCAATCTCCTTCACCAAAACTTCCAATGCCCCCAGAAGAGGAGCTGGAGGAGCGCTTCAATGTGGTGCTGGTGAGTAGCTGAGGAATACACCCTTGCTGCACATAAAAACAAACTAGATTATAGAGATCTGCACAGACTCAAGGAATTATGTAAGATTTGGTAGCAGACCAGCTGATCAGGAAACACAGAACTAGGAAACTATATAAAACAAATCAATTGAGACTTTAAATCAGGTGAAGGTAGTCATGTTTACTAATATTTCTATTACCTTTTCCACTACTTATCTCAGTTTCTTCTGCAAATTTTATAATTACTTATCAGCATTTTTGAAAGTGATCGATAATCTGTCATTTTGCTCAAATGTTAACAAATAATTCAAGGTTCTTTTGAAGTGCCTCTCTACAAGGCGGGTGATTAGTGCCTGCCTGGGTAGCTGGCCTCAAGGGGAAGTTAAGCAACACATTTTATATGAAAGCACACAGGACCGGAAAGCAAGAGTTTCACCATTCTTTCAACAGTCCCAAAAGGCTGGGGACAAAAATCCCCCATCTTCAGAAGTAATACATACAGTATTTGTTTAAATCACAAAGCCGCCAGCAGAAATTCAAATTCTTAAAATACATTTTAAAAAATCCTGTTGAGTTGGAAAAGGAGATCTGTGAAACTAAAGATCAGTTTCACTTGGTCTAGGTTATGTTGGTGTTAGCAAAGTAAAGCACTAATGAAATCCAAAGAACAGAGATTATAAATTGAGACGTGATTATGATGAGCTGAATTCAGAAACAACGGTATCAAAATGAAGATTATTTAATCCTGCAATTTACAGTGTGAGGATGCCTTCTCATGTAAACATTACAACAGGAAGAAGTGGTTTGCTTTATTCTTTATCGTTCTCTAGATTCACTTAAGAATAGTAACGAGTAAACAACATTCCAAATGAAAAAATGAAAAATTAATGTAATGGTATTAATCTCAAAGTGAAAAGATTTTCTATGTAACAAATTATAAACTAGTTGTGAACCTAAATTGAAAGATGTTAGATTAAGTCCTCCAACATCCAGATCTGCAATGGTGCCAAAACATTTGACACACTGAATCAGAAAAAAGAAACCCTAACAATATCCTGTTGTGTGAATGCAATTCTAGATCAGACATGAAAGGGAAAATATCAAATTGCTAAAAAGCATTACTAAACTACTATAATGACTGGTCTCCCAGATTTCCAGATGACTAAAGTTGTGCAGATGGTAAAAGTCATGCAATGCATTTATTTTATAAAGCAGACTCAATAAGAGATGCCTACTTTTGATGTCAACATTTAAAGTATTCACATCATTTTGCTTCATGTATAGAGGATTTTGAGCCTTGCAGCAAGAATGTTCTGGTTTCATATTGATGCCAAAGGTCTTCTTGCATGGAGTTTGCATGTTCTCCATAAGCATTTGTGTGTTCTGACTCGGAACCCCGGCATCCACTGTCCAAAAAGCAATACTGTTTGGTTAATAGGTTACTAAGCTGCTCATAGGAGAGAGTTTCCATTGTAACTGGCAAACTGTCCAGCATATGTCCCAACTCTCAAGCAATGATTGCTGGAGATAGGCACTAGCATCCTGGAATGGAGAATAGCTTGGTGAATGGATTTAGATCATCTTCACATTTTAACATAGCTGTTTATCTATATTTTAGAGACATATGTCATAGATTAATTCAATATACAGTATTATTTACCCCAGGGGCTGCTGTTTATGGTTTGTGTAATTGTAATTGTAGAGATTATGAATATGTGGGTCTCACACAATTTTCTCAGCCTGAATGGGTTGAGAAGACAGTATTTTTCCTCTTACAGATTTCTTCTGCTTTCTTGTCACATTTAAATGTTTCATATCATCAGACAAACATCAGTGTTCCACAAAAACACCTTGTGTAAATAAACATCCATATCTGAACTACTTGTAAATGGCTAAGCATTAAGAAGAAAGAAAACCTGTCCAAACCAATCTGGTGCTGTGCATGTGCCTCGTGAAACCAAGAATTAACTGTAAATAACCAAATTTTTGGAAAGCTGAGTTCAGTTTCACTAGTCACACCCAGGCTTGATTGCTGCCTAACCTGTAGAATCACTTAAATAGAGCCTGTCTGATGAAACGAAGTAGTGTAAAAGTTCTTAAACTGAAAGGAAAATGCTCCAAAGCCATTTCTAAGAGTTTGGTCTCTGGTGAATCACAGTGAGTGCCATTATTTACAAAAGCAGCAAACATTGAAACAGTGGTGAACCTTCATAGAGTAAGCTGGCCTTCTAAAATTACTCTGAGTGAATTAACAACTCATACATGAGTCCAGAAGAACATCTAAAGTACTGCAGGCTTTAGCTAAGGCAAATGTTCAGTAAGAAAGAAACTGGGCAAAAAAAAGGCTTTATAGAAGAGTTTCAAGACAAAATAATAAAAAAAAAACATCTCACATTTACCAAAAACGAAATCTTAATGATCTCGGATTTCTTTTTAGGAAATAATTAAGAGTCAAAAGAAAAATGTTCTGGAGAGTGGACTTCTTCTTACAACCTTGTTACATCTGGTGTAAAACTAACAGAGCCTTTTTCAAAAAGAAAAAAAAAAAAATCAATATGCTGACAGGGAAACATGCTGATTGCAACGTGATGATCTGGGACTGCTTTGCTTTCAAAGTGCAGAGAATCCTGAAGGAGAATGTCCAGCCAGGACAATGATCCAAAACACACCATGAAATCCACCTTTGAATGACTAAAAAAAAAACAACCTTGTAGAGTGGCCTAGTCAAATTCTGTACTTAAATCTGCTTCAGATGCAGTGGCTGTTGATAACTCGCCTGACTTAAAACAGTTCTGGTGTAGATCATTTTTGCTTTACTTAATAAATGAGATGTGCTCTTCAAAATTGTATTTTGATAAATATAAACTAATCCGTGTGATATACTTTGTTATCTCACATAGTGAACCAACATGACCTGCTTCCTGCCTGTTGCACCCTCCCAGCGCTCATATGAATGTATGACCTCACTTCTTCTTTTAGCAGAACACTTCCATTGTAAGCTTAAGATTGAATCTTTAAACAAGAAAGACATTTTGCCCCAAGTAGACATTCTCTTTCTTCATTAACACCAGTTTTTTCCAAACATTGACAACATAAGTCAATGTGCGTGACTTATCTACCCTTTTTCCTTACCATAAAACCCACGAAGGGGCTCCACCCTTGCGCCGCCAAGGATGAAGCACAGTTCTCTGTTCGCCAAGACAACGGGCCATTTCCGTTTTGAACCTCTTCTTTTTTTTAAATGTGAAAAAGAAACACCCAGTTGCTGGTTGGGTGTGCCTGGGGTAACTCAAAACCACACTCAGTGCTGAGTTAACTTATTTGTCTTGACAGTAAAAGTGTGCTTTTGGGGTTTTAGGTTAGATCAAAGTGCATAATCTGACTTGAAGTATTTTAAATTAAGTTAGTAAGAAACACAAAATTTGTACAGGAATATATCGTTTTAATTACAAGCTCCCTACTTTGATGCTGAATTATTCCCATTTATTTTTATTTCTTCATCTTTTTAAAGAGAATGACCAGTTTTATATTAGAATTCAGTCATTATATAAATTCTGTTGTGCCCTTTCTTAACACTAAGAACTAAACTTATGGTCTTATTACAACAGCCTACACTAAAAATCTATGAAGGTGGTGTTTTTCAGTCGTAATAAAAGATTATGGAGAAGAGAAGTAGAAAAACAAGATTTAAAAGTTTAGTTAATCTTTTATTTCCTCCAGGCAGTCAAACAGTATGGATGTAGATGTTTTTTTTTTTATTTCTAACTCTATATGTCTGCTGATGCACTGCATATCAAATCATAAATTAAAAGTCTATAATACACAGCAGTGTATTATCTTAGAGTTAACTTTGACTTGGGAAAAACCAAGACAAAAATGCAGTCAGATGTTACTGGAAACATGGGCAAAAGCCAGTCTCTGCTGACTTGTATCAGTATCACCAGCTACACTTGTATGCTCTCCTGCGATGCAGAAAGCTGCCCTGAAATATTGCAACATAAACCAAACTAAGGCCAACTTTTCCAGGGTTATTTGTCCATCTTATTACAGGACAATGCAACACCAAAGTCTCACCAGACTTTCCAAAAATATGGAAAGAAAAGAGAAAGAGGGCAAAGGGAGTACATTTTAATGTTGATTTGACCTCAAGCTGATTCGCTGTAACATTGCCAATAAGCAATAAGGAAGATGTAGCAAAACAAAAAGTCATGAGAGGTGCACAAACAGAAAAAGGCAACCTAACGGTGACACCCAAAAACATGTGTGAAAATATTTTAAAAATATTTAAATTAGAAGTTTTATTCCTGGATCTCATATAGATAAAGTATATTTTAAGCGTTGTGATAAAGCATCATCATAAAAATCTAAAACCTTCATTCTTTTGCTGTTTTGTTTCATCAAGCTAAAGTGGTAGTCAGTAAAAAAGACTTCTGAAATAAATATCTGTTTATTGCAAATATGTTTTGGGAGATGAAGTAGCTCTTGACAACTACCCGTAACTCATGCAAACAGTGAGTCATCTTTCCTCTGAACAGGTGCATCCTCCTACTTCTTACTGACATTTAATATACATTTGTTTAGACTGACATACAATTGAAGAAGCAGAGAAGAAGGAAATAATGTGTAAAGAATATTGTTGTGCCATGACAAAAATATTTTCCTCCCTTATAGATGGATTCTGTTTTTGCTTATTTGTCACCCTTTATTGTTTTAGATCAGCAAACAAATTTTAATATCAGGCAAACTGAGTAAATACAGAATGTAGTTTCTCAATTTAATTTTAATTATTAAAAGAAAAAAGCTATCCAAAACAACTTGTTGTTATGTTAAATATGATTGATCCCCTTTTAAACACACAAATTAACTCCAATTTTAAAAAAATATTTCTGCTTCTTTAACAACGCCCTGCCAGATCCAGAGAATCCAGAAATCACTTGAATAAAACGTGTCTGGCATGAAGAAGACTGAAAGACATGAAAAGGCAACACACGATGTCCCCAATCTAAGAAAATTCAAGAACAAATGAGAAACTAAGTCATTGAAAAGGGCTACAAAGCCTTTTGTAGTCCTTTGGGATTTCAGTGAACTACAGCGAGTCCCACTGTCCACAAATAGAGAAAAATAAAACACGTGTGAGGCTTCAGGAGTGGCCAGCCTGTCAAAATTACTTCTGCATTGACAACTCATTCAGAGTATCACAAAGGAACCCAGAACAAACATTGAAAGCACTGCTGGCCCTTTTTTCCTCAAGTTAAGGTCAGTGTTCGTGATTCAACAATAAAAAACAGAGTGGGCAAAAATTGTGTCTAAGGAGAAGTTTCAATCTAAAATATTTGCTAAAAAAATATCTCAATGATCACCAAGATATTATGGAAAGTATTCTAAAAACATACATTAAAAAAGTTTTACATTTTGGAAGATGTATATTCTATAATATCTGTAAAACCTGCACAGCATTTGACAAAATAGTCAAACATGAAAGTTTGATAATCTGGGTCTGCTTTGATTCAATAGGTCCTGCTCCTGAGAGAATGTCAACAAATCTGGGTGTTTAAATTCAAAGCACACTAAGTAGAGGTTCTAATAAAGGTTAAAATAAAAGAAAATTAAGTATCTGGAGTGTTCTAGCTAAAGTTTAGGATTATATATCCATTTGATATTCTGTGGCAAGACTCCAAACAGGCCATTCAAACATTACAGTTTGGTTGAATTCAAACCCTCCTGCAAAGAAAAGTGGGCCAAAATTCCACCACAGAAATCTAAAGACTCACTGCCAGTTATTTAAAACATCTGATAGCAGTTGTTTCCTGCCAGGGTAGCAAAATTAGTTATTAGGTTTATTGGGAAATTACTTCTTTACATTTAGTCAAATTAGTTTAGATAGCTGTTCCCTCCTTAATTAACTGAACTTTTACTCAGGCATTCTTTGTCTGATTTTAATTTCTTGATAATGTGAAACTATTAGTTGTAACAAAAGAGCAAAAGCAGAAGAGGTCCAAAAGGGACCAAATATACATTTCTCTATCAATTTAAAAAAAAAATAATTTCTCTTACTCTTTCCTTCAGAGCTACATGAATTTGCCTCCTGACAAACTTAAGCTGTTGAGTCAATACGACAACGACAAGAAATGGGAATTAGTCTGCGATCAGGTGAGCGTTTTTGCTGGTGTTTCATCATTTCAAACCACAAAAGACGTCATGACACTGAACAGGATTGTTGCACCAGGACAGAGTTGACTGAAAGTGCATAAACATTTAGTGAAAAAAAAATTGGTGTGATGTGTGCAGTGTAAAAACCCTGCAGCTCAGTTTCAGTTGTGGCAACTGATAGAGGCATCACTATGGTAACCAAGGGTGGTTAGTGTCTTTTTTTGTATTTAGTGGTGCATGCAGGGATAGCTTCAAATGGTGCACAAATATGATGATTGCGCATTTGTGCTCGTCACCGGTTTTCCAATAAAATGTGAAGCGCCATATGCATATGTTAAATCTTCTGTCTGTTTCCCACCAGGAGCGCTTCCAAGTGAAGAGCCCCCCCTCCACTTACTTGTCCAAGATAAAGAGCTTCTACCAAGATCAAGGAGGGGTGTCCCGCAGGGTCAGTGGGATGCATAACCCCCTGAATAATAGAATTAATATCAAATTTAATCTTCAAACATGTGTAGTGACACCACAAAATGATCTCTTTTTTTCCTTCCTTAGTCGAAGAAAAAAATTCAAGATGCCACCCAGGTCCTTAAAGCCTTGGAGATATCCCTTCGTACTAATCACATTGGGTAAGTATGTGTGATTTTTATTTTATTATTTGAAATGAAAAAACATTTTATGCAGATTTAGAATCCCAGGTTAATTTTCAATTCCTCTGCATTTTTAAGGCTGATTCAGTTTTTATTGACTTTCTTGGGGATGTATGGATGTATGTCATACAAAGGCACAATAGTGAAGACATTAACAAAACTGGATTTGCATTCAATACGATCATGCTATCAATGAAGAGACAAATTGGCAAAAATATTTAAGTAAAGTGGAGTAAAGTGGAGAGGCCTCTAGTACCTCTGAGTTCAAAGTAACACAAGTTATAACTTTGGAGTGTTTGAATGACTAATTAATTCCCACAATGTTTGTGCTCCAAAGCATATCAGTGGCTCCTTTTGGATTATTTTGTTTTTTTAAAGTGATAGTCTTATCTCTGCTTCTTAAATTGTCAAGTGGCACAATGTAATTTTATGAATGGTGCCATGAAAAATAAACTTGCCTTGGATGAGTAACAGTCTATATCTAAAATAGATCATATTAAGGAATGAACAAGGAAAACGAGTGTTGTCATTCATGATTCATAATCTGTATTTGAATGACCCATCACACATCCACATCCATAAATAACGCAGAAACATAAATAGTTCAGCAATCTGGATGGCAGGCATAGAACCCTAATGTTTAGATACCAAAACTGAATGTAACACAAAACATAGCTCTGTAGTGAGGTGAGCAAAATAATTTATTTACAAGGGCTACATTTTTTAAATTCCTGTAGCTACTAGCTTAAATGCTAATGCTAGTTTTTATGCAAATAAAACAATTAAGTTAACATATTAATTTTTACTTCTGACCTCCATGTCAGTGCCTAAACTCAATACATTTTGTTTGTCGTTAAAGAACCCTGGATTCTGTGCTGCAACTGGTTGAAAACTTGACAAACCCTTGCTATGCTACATTAACTACATGCTACATGTTTATATACTTTATTTGGCAATGTAATTTATATTTTTTTTCTTCAGGTGGGCTCAGGAATTTCTTAATGAGCAGAACAAAGGTTTGGATGTCCTGGTGGAATACCTGTCCCATGCTCAAAGTGATACTTCGTGAGTACTTACAGAATATTTGCTGCGTTCTGTGACGATGGCAACATTTGTCACTAAGAGTGAATTTTGACATTTTGCAGATTTGATTTGGAGACCGTGGAAAACGGTGGCACCCTGTCAGACAGACAAAAACCAGCAGAGCGGTCAATGGAAGATTTGACCAAGAACTCTAGCGGGGGTCACTCGCATGGCATGAGCAGAGCTGCACGGGCCCTAACTGTAAGGTAAGAAGCTGCACCCACAAAAGATCAGTGGTGGTATAACTGTGGTTAGAAAGAGGCCGGGTCATCTACATAGTTCTCACCACCATGAGATGTTCATAAAAAGGAACTCACAGCAAATTTAGTCAAATAGATACAACTAAATTTAATCTGCAAAGCAGAAGCCATGTGCTCTTGGGTTACAATGTTGAGACACTCAGCCATTTTCTCAGAAAATGATGGGGCAGATTTTTATCTTTCCACAAATGTCTGTTTCACATTTTATTCTAATATAAGTCCAAATGATGCAAAATGTCAGACACAAAAAAAAAAAATTATCTGAAGTCAAAGTAATATGACTGACAGCTTTAGCAGCTACAGGACTCCATTTATATAAACACAAACCATTTGCAAGCCATTAAGTCTTGTCTCAGAGCTTTTATTTATTTAACGCTTAAACTTTATCTTCGTTTACAGAATAAGCTCTACTCTGGCAAACAGGATGCATAAGAAGTCACATTTATCCCAGCGGAGAGATGATATACATGTGTGCATTATGTGCTTAAGGGCCATCATGAACTACCAGGTAGAGTAATATCAAATAGTCTGAACATGCAGACATGAATTGTCATCAAAATGTGTTGCAAACAGAAAACTAAGTTTTATATCTCTGGATCTACAAAAATCTTAAGCTTCCTCTGAAAAAGATGAAAGATTACCATTTTGTAAAGTTATCGGTTGTTTTAAAACTTTCTTCTGTTTTCAGTCTGGTTTTAACCTTGTGATGACTCACCCACGCTGTGTGAATGAGATCACGCTCAGCCTCAACAGCAAAAATCCCAGGTGAGTTTCTTTGTGTTTGAGTTAAACTGTGCCTTGCTGACCCGTCTGCATGGATATCTGACATGTCCCAATGTGCTGTGACAGGACCAAAGCTCTAGTCTTGGAGTTGCTGGCTGCCGTTTGTCTTGTCAGAGGAGGGCACGACATCATTCTCTCCGCTTTTGACAATTTTAAGGAGGTAAAATTTGTGGGAGAGGGAGGAGATTCTAAACGCAACCAGTATCATGTGATATTTGCTCTTTGTTAATCCTGTGATTTGCATGCTGTTGTCACTGACAAGATGCGTCATCTTGTCAGTGACACAGTCCACTTCTCATGTTGTCATATTTCTAACTTTGTGAACTTGTCATTTGTGTGTTCATAAGTCCAAACTCTGATGCAGTGCAGGGTTTTGGCATATTTTTATAGTGTTCAGATAAGAACATTTTTTCAATACATTTAGCTGATCAAAAATTCTGAAAAGATACGCTTATGCCCCCAGGTGGGCAACAGTCTAACTGCATTTCTAAATCTTTTATTGTCTTCAGGTGAGCAAAGAGAGGAACCGCTTTGAGAAGCTGATGGAGTATTTCATCAATGATGACAACAACATTGACTTTATGGTAGGACCATGGATTTACCACCTCTACTGTATGATGCTATCTAATTTTAGGCTATGAAACTTTCAGATAGTATTTCTTAATATTTGATATGTCAAAAAATTAGAACAACAAGTAACATACTTTTCATTTTGAGACTAATTTAGCTTTTTTTTAACTGAACCAAGTAAAACTAACATTGGTTTAACTTCCACATTTGTCCGCAGGTGGCCTGCATGCAGTTCATAAACATTGTGGTCCATTCAGTGGAGAACATGAACTTCCGAGTTCATCTACAGTACGAGTTCACACATCTTGGATTAGACAAATATCTGGAGGTCAGTGTTTGGAAAAACTCAGGTTAGACCTTCATATTCATCAGTAGTGCAGAAAAATGCATCATTTCTAATAATGTGTAAGTTGACAGTGTTTTATGAGTTTAAAAATGAATGAGGAGTTGCCAGAAGAGCTATAAAATGAACCTGAGACTATTTATTTGTCTTTAATCCTAACATGTAACGTTCCTGACCATACAAGATTGTTTTAAGTAAAGTAATTTCCCCTTTACTTTTCAACTGATCTGTAAATAGTAATACAGTGATGTCAAATGTTTCTCAGATCGACAAACATGACAGTGATTGCAAGCATTAAACATATTAAACATACAATAATATTCATATGTATATATAGAACATATTATTGTATGGTATATGACCTCTTTTAATTTGTAATCTTCATGCATTTCTGTGAAACAGAGTCTGAAACAGACTGAAAGCGAGAAGCTGAAAGTCCAGATTCAGGCCTACTTGGACAACGTGTTAGATGTTGGCGCTCTGCTGGAGGATGCCGAGAACAGAGGAGGGGTACTGGAGCATGTGGATGAACTGCAGAATCACAACATTCAGGTAAAATATTACATCTTACATAACTCTTAGCTCAGTAATGGAGACCCTTGTGTTGCATAGGTTGTGGTTTAAACTAGGACTTAACAGCAGGGTTATTTTTGTTTTGTGTTGCAGCTGAACTCCCAGCTTGAGGAGCTGGAGACTCAGACCACAGACAGGATATCTGAACTGGAGACTCAGCTTATCCAGGCCACAAAGGAAGCTGAGCTGCTTAAAGTAAGAATTAACAATGCACACTACCAGAGAGGCAAAGAGTGCAATCGTGACCTTGATTAGCATTGATAACCCTCATATTAAATTTGAAAAATTGTCTGATTAAGCTTTGAGAACACACAAATGTTATATCTTATTTTTACTAAAATGTTGTGCATTTCCTGCTATTCTGCCACTGTAGCAACATAATCTTATCATATTAATGTAAGTCAAGATAGCATTTTTTTTTTTTACCCAGTTTAATACATAGTAAAAGGGAAATTGACAAAACAACAGAAAGAGCAAGTTCCTATCAATATCAAGTGACAAATAATTATGGTTTTCACTACTAGATGTTGTGAATTTGTGAATTTACTCAAGGAATATCTCCCTTGACAAAAATTAATTGATGGTAAAAGAAAAATATATTAGATATTCGGCATTGAAGGTATAAATTAATTTCCTGAGTCATTTTAATGAGATTAAAGTAGTAAAAATTATGTTTAGTTGAAAGCATTAATAAAGTGGGACTTAAAACCTCAAATGGAAAACTATCTGAAGACAGATGAGTTAAGACGATCTATGTCTGCCTCCTTCAGGAAAGCCTCCGTGAGTCGTGTTCCCAGGTCAGCTCTTTGCAGCAGAGAGAGCGAGAGCGGGAGCTGGACAGGGAGCGGGAGCGGGACAGGGAGCGTCGGGGCTCCTCTGTCGGTCAGTCACACTCTGAGCTGGAGCAGAAGATCCAGGAGCTGCAGCACAAGGGGGTGATCAAACTCGGACGCACTCCGTCAGGAGGCCTCGACATCCAGGTTGTGCCTGTGAAAGTTGTTGAGTATGTCCAAAGCCCGGCTTCATCCACCGAACCAAGCATCCAAACCTCAGCACCCACCACAGCTGGTGGTCCAGGGGAGACTGCGACTCCTCCTCCCCCACCTCCTCCTCCATCAGATGGAAGTTCTGTTGCTCCGCCTCCTCCTCCTCCGCCCCCTCCCCCGCCCGGAGCAGGTCCACCGCCACCTCCTCCACCTCCACCTGGTGTGGGAGCCCCACCACCTCCTCCTCCCCCACCTGGTGCTGGACCCCCTCCTCCTCCTCCCCCACCTGGTGCTGGACCCCCTCCTCCGCCTCCCCCACCCGGTGCTGGACCCCCACCTCCTCCTCCTCCACCTGGTGGTGGACCCCCACCTCCTTCTGGAGCTCCAAATGCCCAATCTGGTGAGGACATCGAGACAAATGGGAAAAGTCTCACTAAAGCTCATGACCTGATTTGTGTTTGACCACTTCCTATTTATGTTTGGTCAGGGTTCAAGACTAAGAAGCCGATTCAGACTAAGTACAGGATGCCTTTGTTGAACTGGCAGGCTTTAAAACCAAACCAAGTAACTGGCACAGTGTTTAATGAGCTAGATGACGAACAGATCCTAGGGGTGAGATTACACGACTTGCAATATTTGCACTTTAAATTGGTCCTGGAATAAAATAATTAATTTTCTCCACCTAACATTCTGTCCCTACAAGGAGCTGAACATGGAAATATTTGAGGAACAGTTCAAGACAAGGTCACAGGGAAGTTCTGCAGATCTATCCAAGGTTAAGAAAAAGATGGCACAAAAGGCTCCTACCAAGACATCACTTATTGATGCAAACAAGGCTAAGAATCTAGCCATCACTCTCCGCAAGGGCGGAATGGACCCATCGGCTATCTGCACAGCCATAGAGACGTATTGATTACTGTTTATCATTCCTAGAATAAGTCTCTTCTTGTCCCTTTCATTGCTCTCTTTGATGCTAGTTCATCTATCATACAGGTACGACCAGCAATCTCTGTCCATAGACTTCCTGGAATTACTTGAACACTTCATCCCATCAGACTTTGAGATGAAACTTCTTGTAAACTATGAGAAAGAAGGCCGTCCACTGGAGGAGCTGACTAAGGAAGACCAATTCATTCTACGTTTCGGGAAGATCGCCCGTCTAAACCAGCGAATAAACACGCTTACCTTCATGGGCAACTTCCCAGAGAGTGTCAAACGCCTGCAACCGGTCAGTTTGTGGTTAAAGTGCTAAAACTTCAGCTGATATAGGCTCAAACCAAATGGACTTATGGTGTTTTCACTTCGTCCACAGCAACTGAACTCCATCATTGCTGCGTCCATGTCCATCAAGTCTTCAGATAAACTGAAAAAGATCTTAGAAGTAAGTCAAACTGGACTGACTGACTTCGAAGTGTGAGATTTTGCTATTCAACTCATGCATTCTCTTTCAGATTGTTCTTGCCTTTGGTAACTATATGAACAGCAGTAAGAGAGGTGCGGCCTACGGTTTCAGACTGCAGAGTCTTGACCTCGTAAGTAGCTTTCCTTGTAGATTTACTCATGTGTTTGCACTAAACATTAAACCAGTTCTGTCATCTTTCAGCTGTTGGAGACTAAGTCCACCGACCGCTCCCAGACGCTACTTCAGTTCATCACTAATATCGTCCTTGAAAAATACCCAGACCTAGTCAACTTCCACACCGATCTACACTTTATAGACAAAGCTGCTCTTGGTACATAGATACACCTCAATTAGCCAACATATTTTAGTGTCTGAATGTGTTTTTAAAAAATATCCTTTTTCCTTGCTAGTATCCCTGGACAGTATTCTCCAAAATATCCGGTCATTAGAACGAGGAATGGAGATGACCAAGAAGGAGTTCCTGGTGCAGGATGACAGCCCGGTGTTAAAGGAATTCATCAAAACAAACAGTGAGCACCTGGAGTCTCTGATCAAAGACAGCAAGACGGCACAGGTTGGAATTTTGTCATTTTCAACCCATAAAACAGCTTCTATTATGTTTATTATATTTCCAAACATTTTTGCTTATCCCTCCAGGAGGCTTATGCCTCTGTTGTGGAGTATTTTGGAGAGAATCCCAAAACCATGCAGCCTTCCATGTTTTTCCCGCTGTTTGGGCGTTTCATAAAGGCTTATAAGGTGAGGTCTTTGTTGCATCCATTTCTACAATAGCTCATTTCATGCTAATAACCTTATCCATATTTTTAATGCAGATAGCACAGCAAGACATTGAGCTGAAAAAGAAAATAGAAAAGGAGAGTTCTGAGGAAAAAGAAGCACCATCTCCAAACAAGCCTGCAGCACAAAAGGTAAGAAGATCCCTTCTTATGTTGTTGACTGGAAGATTTCAATTTTTCTCAGATTTGCTGATTTATAGCATAGATTGTCTTAAACTAAACATTTCCAGACAGAGACAGCATTACAACAGCAGGGGGCTGCCAAGAGCACTGCAGATATCACAGAAGTTTGGCATAAAAGTAGCACATCAGTCATTCATACACAAGAAAAGTTCTGTATGAAACTAATAATCCTCTGGTTAATCTGAATTTATTTCAGCTCCGAGTCAGTTCACTTCATCCCCAGTGTGTACCCACTTTCACAAAAATGTGAGACTAGTGTTAGTTAGTTAGTCACGGTAGTTAAGCATTTGTAACATGTAACAGTCGTAATAATGAAAGATGTTGCAATCTCTATCAGATCTTTGATTTTATTGATTATTTTATGAAGACTTTATATTATTTTTCAACCCATTGAAGACAACATGAAATTATAAAAACATCAAAAGTATAAAATGATTAATTTTATACTTTAAAATTAAAGTATAATTTAATTTTATAAATTAAATTCATAAAATTTAATTTTATAAATTAAATTTATAAAATTTAATTTATAAAAGGGGTTTTTATATTACAACACGACAATACCCATTCAGTATAAAGCTCAAGGAAAGTAACTCCTGCGATTTTGAATGATTCACATTTGTGAATCACATCTGTGTATGATTGTATTATTTTGTTTGCTAATATGTATTTATTGCCTATTGTAAAGTATTCTTGTAGCATTAATTACACAATGCATCCCCATAAAGTCTGAAATCTCTGAAGTAAATTTGTCAGCAAATCAAGAAAATCTTACATTTAGATTTACTGGACACTGAAATTGTTCAATCTTCTGTTTATGTCATTTATGTGATTATGACCTAATATGAAAGAAACCCTAATATTCAATTTCTTGGGAAATTAGATTATCATATAATAACAATAAAAATAGGTTTTAAATACAGGTTTTATGCTATGAACATACATGCCTACACAATCATGGGCAAGACTGCTGACTTGACAGTTTTACAGCAGACAGACTGTGACATCCTGTATATCTGCCTACTCTACAAGTAGAGTAGGCAACTAAATGTCATTGCTAGAGAAGCTTGCTGTTCACAAAGTGATGCATTTAAGTATAGTAGTGAAAGGTTCAGTGGAAGGAAAAGGTGTGGTAGCAAAAGCTGCTATTGAAACAGCCACCAGAAGACTGTGCAGCAAAGGTGGAAGATTGTCAAGCATGGGTTGTGCCTAGAGTCACAGCTTAACAACTCAGCAACATAACAGGCTGACAAATCTATGCAACAAATGATTAATGCAGTAATTTATGCAGATGAGACCCAATTAAGAGTCTTTTCTAGATTATAATTGTCTGAGAAACTGAGTTTTTATTAACTGTATTCTGTAAATATGAGAATGAACACAAATGTTTCAAATATATTACTCTGAATGAGTGATATTGTAATTTTGTGTGAAAAAACAAACAAACCCCAAAACACGTTCAATTATAATTTAAAAATATCTTCGTCTTCTTTCAAGGGCCCCACGATGCCGAAGATGGATCTGATAGCAGAGTTAAAGAAGAGGCAGGTGAAATCTCCGGTACGAGAGGGAAAAGATGGTGCACTGGAGGATATTATTACAGGTACAGTAACAAGAAACACTGTAGAGTTTTACACCAAAGTATATAGATAATGTTCTACCTTCACAACTTGCTTGTTGTCACTTTCCATCAGATCTGAGGACAGCACCTTACAGACGCTCAGACGGTCGTCGACCAGCTCAGCGCCAAGAAACTTGAGTCAATTTGGCTTATTTTAAGTGATTTTGATGAATATGAAATATACACTCAAATATACAAGCAACTATATCAAGCTTTTAGAATATGATGTATGTACAATATAACATGAACCGCATCAGTCATTTGGCATTGTGTATTAACTATATTTTGTAGCATGACTTAGCTATGTAAATACAGAAAATGCAAGAATTTTACCAATACGTTCACCAACGTCGATTCATCAAGACAATCTATCTTTTCTATGCTCCATCAATGTACTTGTATGCTCTAAAATTGTAAGACTGTTTAAAAAATTCATGATTTATTTTTAAAGTAAACATTTTTGTAACCACTGTATTTTGTATTTGTTTTCTTTATGACCTGAGAAGTGACTCGGGTGTCTTAAAGCAGAAGGAATAAAGCAAGATCAGACTGTACAAGAGGGCTGCACTTTATTGGACACACAATCACAGCAAATTATGTACAAAAGAAGGCAGGTTGAGGCGCCTGCTGTCTTCTCACAAAAAGAAAAAAAAACACACATTTCTCACAAAATATCATGGCATCCACACTGATAAAATTATCTCCAGTATCAGTAGGCATTTAAATTTTATATATCTCATATAATTGATCTATTTTTTGCAGTTATTTTTGTTCTTATGTCACACTACTCTACAAATGGGAGAACAGTAGATGATTTCTCATGTTGGGGTGCGTTCAAGCCTTCTGATCCCTGGATGTTCAACACTCCCAGTCACTATCGTCATCACGTAACTTCACAGTAAGACTGAACATGCCCGTGTCACACATACTAAAATAACGTATCGTTTCTGTTTGTAAACCTCAAACATATATACCCACTTCTTTGACTGTTTCTTATAACTTTGAAAAAACATGTACTGTACGTAACTTTTTTTTTTTTTCTAAACTGCACCGTGCGTTTGCTTGAGACTATACATGCATTGTTTTTGTATATACCTTTGTATCCATCATCATAGTTTATAATAAAACATCTTTTGGACATAATTCGGTGAACTCTCTATGACTCAACCTATTTACAAGTCAATTTTATTTTATTTTTTTATTTATTTTTGATGCCAAGATTTTTGAACATCCACACATTCAAGTAAAAATCTCAGATACATACTACAGAATGTAGATTAAGTATCAGAAAAGAAATACAAATGCAAAATCAAAGACTTCATAGTTCTCCACATGATTCCTTAATAAATCTGTCTTTTACCATTTTAAAAGTTTAGCTTAAACGCTACTTAAAGCCACAAACTAGAGCAGTATAAGCAACATAATGTACACTTATAGTCTCTGAACCTTTTAATCCACATTCCTGCCATCTCAGTTAACATGCAAACAAAGAAAAAAAGAGAAAAAAATGAATTAAAGCCAAGTAACTTGCTTTAGTCAAAGCAGCAAGAGCTCTTTTGAAGCCTTTGAACTTGTGTCACAGTAAGTACTAAATGTTCTGTTTCCGACCATCTCCAGTGTCACTAATACCATTTAGATCACAAATACAGAATGGCAGAATAAAATGAGAAAAAAACAAAACACATACAAAATAACCCAGACCTAATAGGAAAATAAGCCCCTACTAACAGGCACTGGTCCAGCCTTTTACACTTTAACAGTAGGAGGCAAAGGTGCAGACAAGCTGGATGAGCATTTTCAGGGAAAAGCTTTTTAAATCCTCATAATTACATAAAATTCAACTCATTATTTGTAAAGAAAACCCTAGAATTTCTAAATTAACTTTAAAGTATATTACAGCGCCTAACAGTTATCTACACAGATATTTTAAACAATATAAAAATGTTCTGCATATGAATAAATAATCTTAGTGTGAAATGTAATATCTCTCTGAATGAATTAAAAAAGAAAAATCTGTACAAAAATGGTCACTAATATATAAATCAGAAGATATGAGGACATTTTACAGTATAGAACTTAATCTAGGGCTAAATATTTATGTATATATTCACATTTTTTCACAATTATATCATACACAAACATCTCACTTAGATATACTTATATATGTATAGTTCTCCTATGTTTAGTTTCAAGTTTGCATGGGTTTTTTTCTGATTTCCAGAGTGTGCTCAACATGCCCCCAAGCTTGTTGAAATCACAGCTCACTAACACTTGTTTTGAGCACAAAAAAACAGTCCAGGAGGCATTTTAACATGGTTCTCTGGTTTCACTTAGGCTAAAATACCACATACTTCCTCCTTGCTGCAAGCAGCAAATTCACCTAGGAAAGTTACTGCTTTAAGGATTTCCTTTATTCTATTCAGTTTTTAACTTAGCTTGAATCTTCCTTGTAGATCCAGAATGCACTAAGAATGAGGCTGTGACCTCGCACATTTGTGCTTTCAAGCAATTCTCTTTTTTCCTTTAAAACAAAACAAAACAAAACAAAACATAAAAACAGGAACCAAGCCAGGTTTCTGAAGCTCTTATTTGGGTAAAAGTGTTATTCTGTCAGTGCTGCTTGCAAGGTCATTCAGGCACCAGGAAAAAATATTACAGGTCCTTAGAGAAAAACAGGCATAAATGACAAAGGCAAAGAGGAATACATATTGCACATCTTGCTTAGAACTGAACCCCATCAGAAATCATACCATCTTAATCTGAAGCTAAACTATTTCAACAGACCGCACACAAAAAAGAACGCAAACTGAGAGCAAGGGGGAACAAGCAGCCGAATACTGTCTCCGACTGACACTCATTCTTTCACTCCAGCGCTCTCCATGGAGACGGGGCGAGTCAAAGCTGGCCTTATTAAAGTAGCCTTCAAACTCATGTCCTCAAACTAATCCTCGCTCCTCACGCAGCCTACTCTCTGACACGAGCCGCCTTTGCACATGTGTTAATCTCGATGCCCAAGTGGATCAGTTTCTTTGAGCCATTCTGGAAAACAGCAACTGTCCGTTTAACCTTGACAACAAACAGCAAGGCAGCTTCCAGGCAAACACAGAGATTCTGTGGCCATGGATTGTTCATTATGATGGATCTACGTTAGAAAAACTCCCCCACTGTGATTTGATGTAAATAAACAGCAGCCAGAAAAACACCAGCCACCCAAAATAGTGAAAGTCAAATCTAGACTGATGAAATGTGCAATTTATAGATTTGTGCTCATTACAGTTAATGCAGTTCTTAAAGTGAAACTTAAACCCTGGTTCCCAAAAAAATTTGAGATAAAAAAAAGGAAATTACCATAATTATTGTATTTACAAATAATTTTGTCATCGTGATTTGAGCTTTAAAAGTAAAAAAAGACATTAGCTATATTGAAGTAAGTAGAGATTTTTGCAACTAATTCAGGTTATTCGAGAAATACCTGTCTTACCTGCCTTAGTAAGGATAAAAGGCAATAATAATTTATTATTACTGCAACAACTAAACAAAAATTTCTGTCTGATGGCAACAAACCAATTTAGCACCAAGTCTTCCTTCATAAGCATGATTCTAAAATTTAGCATCAACTTGCAGACATCCAAAAACATTTTAATACAGGCACATCTCTGTGATAACAATATTGTGTAAATGTAAATAAATTTCAGTAATTCAGTTTAAAAAGTGAAACTCATAAAGATTTATTTAAAAACGGGGTATTGAAGTGGGTAGTTCTGTTAATCTTAGTATGGTTTGCAACTAATAATAAACCCAAAATTCAATTCACTCTTTCAATGCTGTGATACAGACGATGGCTGTGCTGCCTTTGCCTTGATAACTACACAATGGACCAATACCAGCAGACTTTCATGTGAAGCGGGACATTGGCCAGCCGAACAACAGCAAGGTTATTTTTTTCCTAAGAAGAAGATCATGTCTGCAGTTCCGGATTAACTTGACTAAAGACTCCAGTGAAGTCCACTCCACCAAGTGAATTTCCATAAAACACTTAAAAGGGATTTGCTTCAAAGTTCTCTTAAAACTAACTCTGACTGACTCTGTTCTTTGTCTTGTGTTTTATTCCTATTGTCTAAAATTGAGAATTTTGGGATTTTTATTGCTATAAGCCACAATTAAAAAAATTAACAGAAATAATCGCCAGATACATTTTACTTTCTGTAATGTTCCTATATGAGTTTTACTTATTGTGATGCATCTGTATATTGTTTAACATCAATAATACCTTCACACCAGTTTACAACAACATGTACACTAGATCGATGTTCTTCGCTGAAGGTTCTCCAGTCCGTTTTTGCGACTAAATGCTAGTTTGAAAGACTCTGGCATTCATATTTTATGAAAGAAAATAATTGTAAAGTTATATTGTTCCTATTTCACTCAGTTTTAGTAAATTAACATTTTAAAGCCTCCTAACATATTTGATTACTAAGCTGACAAAGAGGGATCTTGTGTTTTGAGAATAAACTGTGCTTTCTTTACATTTTCATAATCTTCTCTGACTTCCTCACAAGCCCCAAGAAATACATAATTTCTAAACATGTGCTGATTAAAAGTATTTTTTAAAATACATTTCAAACAGTAATGAAGTGCTATCACTTCTTCGTAGTCAAAGATAAAGTACAAACTAATGTATGATAAAATCTGGGTGCTATTTAGCAGATAATCCTGAAGCAACTATATCAATGGGAAACTAATTTATATGGGTGAAAAGTTCTGATCACTGTGATCAATTTCATCCAAGGGGCAGCATAGAATATATTATTGTATAAGATTAACAAAATGAAATAAAACTATTACACACACTGTGTCTGTGCTGTACAGCTTTGCTTTACAAGTGCGTGCTTGAGTCTTTGGAATGGGCAACCTGTGAGATGCTACAGTGGAAACATCCTGATTGTCAATTAACTAGTTACATCACACACAGTTAATCCACACTGGTTATGTAGACCCTCCTTTGCATTTCCCCTTCTTTCAGTGTAACTTTGTTTCCATGCTTTATATCAAACAGAAATGTGAAGATTCATGGCTGCTCATTACAGTGTGCTTTTGTGAATAATGCTGCAATATTCTTGTTCCCAACAGATTAAAAAGGCTAGAAATGTTAACAACGATAGATGCATGAGTTTCATTTGCAGAGATACGTACAAAATTTCTACTGCAACAAGAAATTAGAAACCCAAAGGAATGTGCAGAGGAGGGAGAACAATTATGTAAACTCAGTGAGTACTAACAGAGGGGAAAATATAGCACCGATTTAAAATCTAAAACTTGGTTGATGCAAGAAAAGAAAAGAATGCCCTTTTTGCACCAAACAGTTCAAAACCACATTCATCACATCTGTCTTTTTTCTTATTTTCTCAGCAGATTTATTCTGCAAGGTTATGCAGGTAAGAAAGAGCAACATTATCCTAAACATATATAACTACTGGACTCACTTGGTGATTATTGCGACTCTATTTTCATACACACAGTCTAGTTATGGGAAATATACCACGAACAGCCCACTAAATGAGAACACGTCCAACCACACCAACCTTGTAGCAGACAGCTGGTGGAAAAGCGAGGCCTGGCCTGTTTGTGTGCACTCTGTTTGGGAATCTGGCAAAAGGACTGTGTGGGAGACCATGCAGCCAGACAAGAGAAGGAAACTTGTCCAAAAAAGAAAAAGGAGTGAGATCATGAAGCATCCAGAGTCTGGTGTATTCAACATTAGTAAGAAAAAAAATGAAGAAAATATGCATCTACAGAATCCTGAAAGGAAATATGTGTAAAAAAATGCATCTATTCTTGCTCAGTGACAAGATAATTTTAGAATTATATTCTTCCATGTCCTCCTCCTACTATTACTCATTACTAAGAGTTGTCACCATCCTTGCTGTTGCTGAGTTGTTGGGAGCTATCAAGTCTCCGTCTGGTGGGTTTGACAACCCCAGAGGAGAAGGTAAAGGAACCAAGAGGTGTGGGAGAGGAAGGAGACAGGGATGGAGTAGGGGTTGTGGGAGAACAGGAGGATGTAGGGGTGGAGGACAGGCTGCTGGGAAGAGAAGATGATGCTCTCTGGTCCCGAAGAAGGCGGCGTTGACGTAGAGCGGAGGACAGGAGCAGGGCCTCGGTGCAGAGGCCAGAGGCTGACAGACTTGCTAGGAGGGCCTTTGCTTGGCTGGAGGAGACTGTCAGGGAGGGCATAGTCCCCTCATGGGGGGGCATTCTCAAACCAGGTGCAAAAGCTGCTGCAGGAGTAGGCATTCGGCCTAAAAACATGCTTGCTTTCAGTCCAGACAGGTATGGTTCAGTGGTTCCAGCGCGGTTGATCCCCAAGGCCTTGGAGTAGAGCAGGGACACAGAAGACAGGAGAGGGCGGAGGAGGAGCGCAGAGAGATGAGGTTTTCAGGGGGTTGAAGTGGGAAATTATGAAAAATTTAAAAAGTCCTAAAATTGGTTGTGGCTGGGCAGTGTTCCCCGAAGAAACTTCCTTCACCAGGGCATTCAAACACACCTGTGCCCGCCAGCATGCGTGCACACGCAAACACACACTCACACCCGTCTAGAAGCACAACTTGGACTGAATACTTGTGATGTAAAAGGAGCTGGTTAAGTAAAGTGGGCAGATAAGTGTGCATCTCTGTAGTCACGTGAAAAGGAGGAGGAGACTGAAGAGGCTGTACGAGGGGACAGGTCGCTCACTGCTGCAGGGTAATGGTTGCAGCAGACGGGCAGGCCGGGAGGTGAAGGGCAGCACAGGGTCACACAAGGGGGCGGGATTGATGAAGTATCAGAAGAAAACATGTAGTGGACGGGAGAGGAGGGGGAGTGAGAACAGGAGACAAACACAGGAGATTGTTATTCAGGTTGATATCAGCATGTGTGATGAAAGCCAAGACACAGGCTACCATCTATACATGATGACAGAACCACTGATCCCACTAATAAGGCGCAACAGTGTAAAAAACACATATTACACTGTTGACTACCTTTATTTCACTTATTTCTATGATGTTCATTCTTTGAAAACGCAACACACTCAGATGAACACGCAGAGCCACACCTTTATTTTATTTCAAATAATGAATGATTCGGCCAGTAGATGGCACTGTTTCAACAGAATGAAACGTGTGGGAAATACATTTTTAAAGATGGATTTTGTGTCTCGGGCGCTGATGTAAATGCATGTGACAGAAACCTTTTACATGCTGTAAGTGCAAGGCACAGGCTGTACAAAATACACCGAATGGATGGGGTACAAAAAAAAGTTTAGCCAGGAAAATTTTGTCACTTTTTCAAAAGAGCAAGGATGGGGAAAAACATATCAAAGACCTTTGTTGTGGAAAATATAGCCAGCTGAGAGAGTTGCATTTGCTCTGCTTGAGATATTCTTCTCATACCTGACTCAAACTGCTATTCCGGTCTGTGAAGGAGAATTGCCTCCTTGTTTCACACTCTCATAGCTTCCTGCCAAATGGGATGGTATGTCACCACTAGCCCCGCTTCGTGCTCATCACCTACAGCTAGCCTGTTTTACTGTCGGGAGTTATGTAAGGCCAAATGGAGAATTGGATGGTTTGAGGCATGAAACTTATGGCATTGTCATGCCCTCCTTGATCTGTGGCAAAGCAAACGAGGAGAAACAGGAGCTTTGAACTCTAGCACTTGGGCATATTGATTTGATTGGTCCTCGTGCTTGAAATGTGTTACTCCCACAGACAGGGGGTTCAAGGGGAAGAGAAATTTGGTACCTCCACATTTCTCAATACTCCTGGAGAAGATGGAGAAGATTTAAAATTCCACCAGAATAATCACATGCTGAACATTTTTGGAAAATCCATTGTGTTAATTTAATCATGTTTATTTAGTTGGGGAAAAGAAATTAAGAGAAATTTGTTTTTAACAAAATCAGTGGTGCCACAACTACTGGCACTTTTATAAAACGTCAGAAAGCATAAAGGGAGACTAGTCCTTTATAAAAGATCTTCCTAGATCTGTCAGAGTCCTGACTGGACTCTGGCTGATCTAATTTCCTCTCCAGCTTGCCCTATAAGCCTTCTGAAAAGATTTAAGTCATGAGCATGAGATGGCCACTGCAGAAGGTTGAATTTGGGTCTATGTTGAATCAGCTATATTTTTTGGATCATCACCAAATGATCTACCCACCACCCATTTTCAATTTTCTGAGACCTCCAAGTTTTTTTAAAGTTTTTTTTTAAATGTTTTGTTTTTGCAAATAGTTATGATGCCTTGTACTTTAATAAAGTTTAGAGTTTTTAAATGAGAAAAAGGCCAACATCAACCCAGATCCTCCAACCTGCTTAATACAGGGCAAAAGGGGCTTCAATAAATATTCATCCTGGGTTTTATACCAAACACACATGGGGTGTTTGTAACAAAATATTACAGCTCAATCTGGCAATAGCACATGGTTCACTTAAAATTTCCAGTAACATTTAGCAAACCTCAAACATTTGTGATGATAGGAGAAAAAGCTTTTATACTGGCATGCTTCCCCAAACAACAAATCACTAACAAGAAGCCCTAGATATGTTTTTACTCCTCTCACCATCCTCCTCATTGGGCTTGAAGGCAGAAAAACAAACTTGCATCCAATTTCAGAGGAATTCTGAAATTCCTCTTTGTGTCTTGTCATAAATATATTCCAAGGCACTCAGGAAATTATACAAGGTACAATATGAAACAAAAAAGTCCAATAAGTGTGATATTGCTACTTTTGTCAATTGTTCTTCATCTAGAATTTTTCTATACTTCTGAATGTTGTCAAAACAAATGTTAGATTATTTCCAAATGTTTTATTGTCAATTTATGCAGCAAAAGATGAGGTTAGTGGAGAGCTTTTTATACATCAATGCTGGAAATCAATGAAGAAGTTGCTTAGTTCAATCTGGCAGATAAAACTAGCAAGTGGTACAGGAACATGCTGTCCTAATTGGAACTGATGCATAGTTTGAACTATAAACCCATATTCAAAATGCAAATGTTCAGGCAGAGGATGCAGAAGTTTATCCCTCAAATGATTTTTGGTTGTTAAAAGAATTTTTAATGTATTTTGGCTTTTAGTTGTATTAATAAGATGCGGAAAGAGAATGTTGCTCTTGTCAATTTGGAAAAACAAATTTAAGAAAAGTTCAATAAAACTGTTACAGAAAACTGGTTGGAAGATTGCAAGCTAGTGTATTATTTTATGAATTGATGACAATCAACTTGTCCATCCTCCAAAATATATTTGACTGACAGATTTATCTTTGAAATTGGGTTGACAGATATGTGGAGAATAAAAATCATTCAGGTTTGAAGAAGGATAAGGGAGTTCCTATCTAGATCCCTAAAACTCTGCCAGTTCACTGGATACAACGCTTTATTTTCCCAAAAAAAGATTTCTGATACCTTTTGCTCAACGATCCTTACTTTACCTTCACAATGCCTACTGTTCTCCACCTATAAAATAAAAAGCTACAAATTAATTTTGCCATTGTTGCCTCTTTTTTTCCTTCTCTAAGTTTAAATCAATTGTCTCATTTTTTTATTAACCATAAAATTGTATTAAACTGGTATGTAAACTGCTTTGGCATCGGTTTTTGTCCTCTGACAATTAGCTTTGAGGGTCCGAAGCCCCTCTAAGGACACTGCTTTCACACATCCAGAGTCTTTCACAATAGCTGTTTTGAACAGTTTATGCACAAAAGAGACTGTGCAGTGTCAGTGTCATTCTGAAATAATAGGATTAATTTCCCTTTCAGTTGACAAGAGTAGGCATCTACTCAGTCTTCAAATCTCAGGGAATGAACAAAACCGACAGAGGGTGATGGAAAAGGAAAAAAATGGGACGCTTGTATAAATTGCAGAGTACAGGAAGCCGAAAAAGGGGGAGAAGAGACATAAAGGGGGAGAAATGTAAAAGATTTAATGACGGAAAGAGAGATGCCCTCTTCATATTAAATCATCTGTGATTGCCAGTGACTCGAGTGACGGTTATTACTCAGCACTGCAAAGATTCTTCCCAATCTTCTCAGTTTGAGGAGACCAAAGCCTCATTACTTCTCCATCTCCCAAATCTCTCTCTCTGCCAAACACATTAATTTCTCTGCAATCTACAAAACTTACTTTTGAGTCTGAAAGCGCTCTGGGTTATGAAGGTTTAGGTGCACTTCACTGCTTCTGTTATTTTTCAAATTACATCAACATTAAGCTTTTCTTGCCCCCATGCACTGGCAAGAATCTTCTCCCAGCTTTGCTCGACCGACATGCTTCAACGGTTTAATTTCCTAGCCTCTGGAGGCCATCTAGCATCCTTATGTCCAGGTCTTTACTTTACATCACCTCTTTAAATGCTAACAAGTTGAAATATAAAAAAAGAGAAAAAAACCTTGTATGGCCAACTATTGAGCAAAAGTATAAGAACATTATTCTAAAATAGCTTTAAAAGGGTATAAAGAAAATAAACGTGCACTCATGTTTTTTCACCTCTTAAAAGCAGTCCATTAATGGTGCTTTGGGAAAATAATAATTTGAACCAACTGATATGTTTGTAAGTTTGTTCATGCACCAAAAAATGTCAAGTCTAGGTTTTGGAAGGGCCTTTTAGCATTACAATTACAAAAACCTACAACCGAAGCATCAAATGAGGATCTACAGACAGTCTAACAAAGAAGCAGAACTTCTCCAGGCTTCTCCATTAAGTGCTAAGTTATGTTTTACTAGAAGATTTACTACGGAACAATGGAAAGGTCGTTTTTGGCCACAAATATTTTTAGATCAAACACTACTTTAAAATCAGACCAAAAAGTGTTCTTAAGAAATTTAAAATCCAGAATTCAAAAAGTTTCTATTAGTAGAAAAACACTTTTCAAACCAAACTGGCCTTCTGTGTAATATAATTGCTTCTCTTATTAAATCATAAAATTATTTGTTGTTAATGACAATTCATTTATTTGATTTCACCAGCCACATTTAGGCTTAATTACTGCCTGGCCTTTAGAATAAAAATACTCAACCTGTTCATTCCCTACAGAATATCAAAAAGGAACACAAACTGATTGAAAACAAATTAAGAGCAGATGGAAGACAAAGTCTATAACATTTATCAGTCTGAGAAGAGTCACAAGGACATTTCTAAGGCTTTAAAACTCCAGTAATCCAAGAAAAAAAACACTGAGTGATGAACCTTTGCAGGAAAAGTTGGCTTACCAAAATTACTCTCAGAGTGCATGATGTGTCAGCTGCATCTAGTGTAACATTAATGGAGGATTTCATGAAAAGAACATCATAACTACATTGAAACAGGGTGGTGGTGGTGATGATCTGGGGTCCTTTGTCACTTCAGTACCTGGATGACTTGACATAATTGATAAAACCATAAATTCACCTCTCTTTTAGAAAATCCTACAATTAAAATAATTCTAGCTGTTCAACTCAGAGAATAGCTAAGAAATGTAATCCCCAAAATATAGTCTTAACAGTCTGTTTCCATTAATTAAAATATAAATCCATACAAAGAGAGACTTCATAATAATTATGTACCCACCCCAATTATTTGATGGTCTACGATCTAAAAGACAACAAGCTAAAAGTTTAATCATTTTGCTCCCAATCCTTTGTCCAGCATCCTGTCTGATGCATCAGTCTATGGTATCAAACAACTTATGTGTATTCTCCAAAAAATGGTTTTAAATTTATGCACTCCCTGCTGAAACCAGTCATATGAAGTCATATTCTCTTGCTGAGGGGTGAAGCATGCCGAGGACATGCAACACTTGTGTGGAGATGATGTAATGGTCATGGAAACGATTTATTCTTGAGTGGTAAATGAAAAAAAAAAGAAAACAATGGGTTCCAGAAATAGATGCCCACAATCTTAGTACTTAAACAACTTTCAAGGCTTACTTAAGACATATAGAAATCACATAGCATTAAATTTGCCTTTAAGAAGGGTTTATTTTACTAATCTTCTATAAAAATAAATTAATAAAATGTCTGTGGGCAATACTAAGATGATGAATCCATTAGATCGTGGATTCAACATGATTCATCAAAATCAGAACTAATAGTCAGATAATACCTGTTGCAGGCTCTGCATCTTCTGTAAGTCCTCTTTCTTGCCACTTTTAGTCTTCTCTGTGCTATTTTGCTGCAGGTGCTTCAGCTTTGAGGCAGCTGAGGAATGAATTTTCCCAATGCTGGTATTATTCCCACCCTGAGACAAAAACAAGAGAGAGAAAAGCAGAACAGAAAGTCGATTAAATATGGAACACCTGGTTATACATTTCACTTCCTCTCTACAATACCTTCTGTTCCTACCATTGACAAGAATTTACTTAAAAAGAATTTGACTACATCAAGCAAACCAGTCTCCTGAGACAAGTAGGATTTTTTCTTTAACGATTTGAGAAGATAGTGGGTATAGAGTTGAGAAAATGCACTTCACTGAAAAATACCCTCTATCAAGAGAGAATGGCACAGAACAGAATATAGAAAAGCAGCATTGAAAGTGACACTACATGATCTAGCTTCACAGCAAGATCTGCAAAGCTCTGTGCTTAATGATCTTCCCCGCTGAGCTACTCAATTCACTGCCTCTAACAAACACAAAAACAAATACACATTTCCATCCAGCTGTGCCTCTTCTGCACACAAAGACACAAGATAAAAGACTATAGTACCTTGCAAATACCTTGAACTTTCTCATTGTCAGTTCACAACTACAAACTTGTACACTGCGGATGTCCAAAGTACAGCTCCATCCATCTTCCCATCAACTCTGACCACCATGACATTCCTAGTTGAAGCAGCTCCACATTATGTTGCTGCCATCACTGTGTTTTACTCCAGTACTGTATGTCCAAAGTGATGCACAGTGTTTGTTTTCACTCACACTATTTTGAATTTAAGTGACAATGTTTAGTTTAGTCACGTCTAACAGAAGTTAGTAATCTTCCTCCCCTGCTGTAGTCCAAACTTCTCCACAGTTTTTTCGCTGACCTGTCTATTGAGTTCTTTGGCATTCATAATCGTGTCTTTTCACTAATGTTTCCTAGCAGACCTGTGTGTCCTTCACAACTCAGTTGTGACCTCAAATCGTAATGGATTAATGGATTTTATTGAAGCTCATCAGCTTTAAAGGTGAGCTGAATACAAATGCCTGACAGACCTTTCAGATAATTATTTGTAAAAATGTTGACAATCCTGTATAATTTTCCTTCAACTTCGCTGTGTTAATTGTTTTTTTTACCTTACAAATCTTAGGCCTTGTCCACACACAGCCAGGTATTTATAAAAACAATTATCATCATTTAAAAAAAAATGCACTCAATCATTTTTAGAAAAGTTTTCATCCACATGAACCTACACAAATAGACCCCTGTATGTTATTTTAAACAAGCCAATTGCAAGAAGGGCAGTGTAGCGCAAAGCAACCAATCAGAAACCTTCAAAGCAACCATAACGTCCTGTTGCAAATTAAACATGGCGCCAGAATATGTGGACAGATATTTAGGTTAAAGCACTTTTAAATAATATATTAGAATATACAGTTAATAAGATACAAGAAAATGTCAATTGGGAATCAGTGTAAAGTGTGTGAATATATTGGTGCATTATTGGTCGCTGACTAATGCGACTAATGCGCGGGACCCTGAAACTCCATTTCTCAACAAATACAAATACAGAGTTTTCTCAAATCTCCACTTTGGTCACAGTTTTTATAAATAATAATTTTCAGTGATATAAAGTTGAGTTTTTGTGTGGATTAAAAGCAAAGCAAATAATGTATTTGTTTTCCCAGATATTCAGCTATGTATGGACTAGACCAAATTATTAACACTCAGTAAATTGGTTGTCTTTTGGGTTAAGTTCAACTTCTATTTCTTTTTGTAAATGTGAACCATAATTGAGTAAGAAGGGAGACTTCTTCTCTGAATTTAGTTAGCAACACATGTTGGACCAGGATAGGGAGAAGGGTTCTGTTGGAATGATCAACATGATTGAAGCTGGAGTGATGAAATAATGTGTGAAGACTCTGTAATCCTCAGCCATTCCCGTAGGAACGCTCCATGGCTCCACATCAGAGGGCTGAAACTCGCTATGACAGCGACTGTCAAGTATTTCAGTGGGAGGATGCTTTCCAGGCAAGAGTCAATACTACGCAAACTGTCAAGTCATCTCGGCACGAAGACAGCTGTACTAGGAATGCTCTAAGCCTTTTGATAATTGCTAAGCTTTTGTCGCTTTGTGGTCAGCTGGAGGTGAGATGAAAAGAGGCGGCTCATTACATCCGAGGACAAGAAGTTCATTACATGGTCATAAGCAATATTAGGCTATGGAATAGGAAACAGACTTGGGTTTTTCTGCATAATCACCCCTCAAAACAATTTTATCTTCAATAATCTTATGTAAAAGAGGCAGCCCAAATGTATTTCATTGCCTTGTGAAAACAGTACAAAAAATCTCATTGCACATGCAAGTGGCAATACCCTTTAATGCACGATTTAGGAAAATGTAAAATATGCCCTGAAGGTTGGTTAAAAATTCAAATGATGGTATTGTTAACTGCTTTGCTGGAGGGAAAGGAAGTTGACTTCAAGGCAAGGCTCATAAGCAAAAAATAGAAATAATAAAGTTAAGGCATTATCTATGCATATATTTAACAGGAGAAGAGAAATGAGCAAGTGTCAGAGTAGATTGGAAGGGAAATAATTACTGTTGCACGGCTCAGCAGGAGAGCAGCTCCAGTTTGAAGTACAGAACAGAGAAGAAGACAGGGAGTCTGTTGTCTGTCCTCTATACATATTTTTGATCTTAAATAAAATTACATGCTGAATGAGTCAGGGAGCAGACATCAGAGGCTTGAAAGAGAAGTTCCTGTTTTCCTTCTTCTGCTGAGAAGAAGGAAAACAGAGCATGCTGCTTCAGAGTGACAAACGTACACAGCAGCAGCAACAAACAATGAACCTGAAATGATGCTGGTTTGGGTGGAACTGGTGGCCTCCTGGTCTCTGACATCAGACTCCCAGTGCGCTGTGCTGGAATACTTCTGGTGGCTGACTCAGTGTAGAGTGTCTCTCTCGTAGGATGGCTACCGATCTCTATTAAGGTGTTCTCCAGCTCTCTAATTGTCTCCTCCAAACTGTCCATCCTCTGGTAGGTGCTAAGTCGGACCTCCTGTGTCATCCTCCTCTGACTTGATGAGCTACTTTTAGAATCACAATTACTTTGCTGTATTCTAACGTCATCAGCATGCTGAAACGTTAGCACGTCGTCCCCTGTTTCAATCCCTCTTCTTAGAGCCTCCATTAGGGATTGTTGCTGGGTGAGTTGGAAGGATCGTAATCTTGGTTTAGGAATTGGATTGGATGACTCTAGAAGGGAATACAGCAGTCTGTATGTGTCTTTCAGTGTATTTCCCTCCCTGAAAATTATAAGAATAGGCCGTTCATTCAGCTGTGCTTCAGAAATGTCTTTATTCTGCGCTGAAATAGTTAGAGTTTTAAGGTCTATACTCTTCAGTTCTTGAACTTCGTGAGGAGACACCCATCTCATCTCCATGTCTGTCAGAAGCAGGGAGATTTCTTGGTCTTGTTTGAGAACACATTTCCTTCCTTCTGAAGGTATTTCCCTTGAAAACACATTCTTGTGGACCATATGTTGATTGCACAAATTGTGTGCTGGATTGTCTTGTACAGGGTAATTTGCTAAATCTCTGACAGAATTTTCTGCAGCAGTAATTGAGTCTGGCAAACATTCTGTCAACACGATGTGGGGGACTGGAGATAAGTTCCTTCCCTATAAATAAAGACAGAACTTAATATATGAATAGAAACACATGAACTAATTAAACCTCTGCAATAAATGTAAAAGAAACTTGAAAGATATGACAAAAACTATACATATGTATGCATTTATGGATAATTAGCATACAAGCACAAGTAGGTTTGGGACCTAATTATAAAAATCACACATGCAAGGGAAAAAGGTGGGAAACAAGACAGATTCGTTTGCTCTCAATCCAATAATACTAAATGTAGCAAGTTGATGCTCCCATAAGGAAAAATATGTCTGCATTCCTCTGGATTTCTCAATATGAAGTGACTGTTTTCAATACGATTGCTGGTGCCAATCTTATTGGAACCACTTTTGTCAATACATGGTACGACCCGCTTTATTGGTATAAAATTTCACAACCTGAACACACAAAGAGCTAAATAGAGCCAATTATGATGACTCATAAATCTCAAAACAAAATTAATCAGAATATTAATTATTTATTTGTCCATCAATCAGGAAATTCTGTGTTTTAGAGAACACAGTGGATCTGAGAAACACTGAACTTAAAAATTGACCAAAATTTGGATCATTGCTTAAAGGTTTTCCAGGTATTTAATCTGATTTGACCAAAAGTTTTTGCAAGTTTTAGGTAACAATTATGTTCTTGTTTTCATCGCAACTCATTCACTTTAGACTTGAGTATGGAATAATAATGTTTTGTCACACATTTATTCGCGGTATCTTGCAATAAATTATGACACAGTCTGGTAGATACAATTAGTGCACAGTCGCACGTAATAATTATCAGTTTAACCCTCTAATGAGCATCAAGCTTATGCAAAATCTCTTCGGGTTTTCTTGTCAGCATATGAATGTCAAAAATAAATCAGTAGCTGTTATGTGGCCATGAGGCTTAAACCAAGAAGGTTAAAAGTGCATGAGGTCAAGAACTGAGCAGTAGTTTCAGTGAAGGTAGTTAAGAAGTAAAAGAGACATAAGGGAACAATCCAGACTGCTCATGGCCAGCCAGAGTGTTACCTCAAAGGCCTCAAGAGGAGACACATCTAGCCTGGAGGGTGAAGTGTTTTTCCTGATGTGTGTACTAACGGGGAGGAAAAGTGAAGTAGGGCGAGTGAGCCTAACTGGGGCTCTCTCAAACAGCTGGGGAGGCAAAATGGAGGTTAAAAGAACATCATGGTAACAAAAACAACAACCACTAACAAATCCAAATAAAGTATTATTAAGTCTTCGTTGCATCAAGTTTCCAGGCAGCCCATCTTAAACACAGAACACACAGCTCTCGGGGTCCATCTGTCTATCTGTGAGTCCTGGGTGATGATGTGTGCGACTGAGCATTATGCGATCTTTGGGCTTTCTCGGTGCCAGGGGCAGGAGGGACATATGGTACCTGCTGCTTGAACATGTGGTAATGATGATGAGCGTATCTGCAAATGCCCTTAGAGTGTGTGTGTACTCTTGCAACCCCTTGGCACTTTGTGGATGTCACGTTCAGCGTTATAAAGTGCAGTTTGGCCATTGATTGAGCAACATTATTACGATTAAAGTATAATCAAATTGAGGTACAATCCATATTTCATTTACCTCAAGTTCGGCAGCAATCTTTTCTTCCTCTCCTTGTTCCTTCTCTCCAGAGGCAAGCGTTGGGGGAGTCGATGCAGGGCGAGGGTTTTCTGACATGGTCCTCCTCAGTTTTATGTGAGGCTTTTGAGTGTCATTCTCTTCAGATTCTGATTTCTAATTAAACAAAAATGATTAAAACATGATATAAAACAGCAAAGTGCAAAGTCCCAATGAATAGAAAATATTCAGCAAATGAACAAATTAGTTGTCATAAGACTGTATTGATTTGATGGTTTCTTTCTCTTGTACCTTTATGCTTTTTCCAGGAATTAATGGCTCTCCACTACGAGATGTCACTCCTGGAGATGAGGGAAAACTACGTCTAGGTGGAGGAGGAGGAGGAGACTTGGACGGTTTTTCTGTGCGATATCGTGGTACTGTCAGCTCATCTGGAAAAGTGAAAACAAAAAGTGAAAAATGAAAAGTGAAAAAAAAACATGATAGTGAAGCTTATAAATTAACAAAACTGGTTGCAGTAAATATTGTAATTCATACTTTTGAAAGTCATAACCTTACCAGAGCCACGCCTGGAACCCCCCTCTTTTGCTGAAAGCTTGTTTTGTGGCTTGCTACTGCGGTGCTCTGTTGTTGACGCTGCACTCTGAGGGTTCTGGACTGATGGTGTGTTGGAAGAGGGCTTGATCTGCTTGGCAGCAAAGTCCAGGTCTGGAATAGCCTTCATCAGCTCAGCCTGGGTCTCCTCCAGCAGGCGGTTGATGTCCTGAGCACTGTACTGTGTAAGACTGGCCCGCTTCTCCTCCCAGTCCCGCTCTGCCGCCTGTAAAGTGAATGATGGCAACCAGGATAGTATTGTCTCAGGCCTGTTTCACATCAGATTAAGACTGCCAGATGGCTATCAAAATCTCCAAGACCAGTCAAATGTTACGGGATTCCCGCAAATTGGAAAAATTGAATTTCAGCGTGAAAGCAAATCTATAGATACTGAAATTTCAGTACTGAACAAATTGGTTTTTAGCTTGAGCTTCCTTGGCTGTCTAGTCATAATGGACATGGGTATCACATCTGCACACTGCATGCAGCAACTTTTAATGATTTGACACTTTTCTTGCTCAGCCAAAAAGTATATTTTCATAGGAAGTGAGAAAGTTCTCTCTCAAAATAGGTAAAATAGAAATCCACTTTAAAAAGTAATGTTTTTTTTAAACTCATTTGATAAAACAAAAATCATGTAAAGAATTATTTATACCATTCAAATTAATCAGTGGAGAAATATTTATTGGCATTACAGTGAATAAAGTAATCTTATAATTGATGACTGTATTTTTGCACACATATACAACTATCAGTATTTTTATTAACCCATCAGCAGCACATGAGGATGTTTTTGTGCAGCCCTCAGTGTGCCATGTTGTGCAATAATTTTAAATTGGCACAGTGCATATCCTGGCAGGGGCAGTCAAAAAGAATCAAATTCCAAAAGGTTTATGTTTTTCCACTGATCACCATGAGATGATCCTCCCCAAGTCACAGTAAGATGAGCTGCACTTAACACAACAAAAATAACATACTGAGGCCTATGGGCCACTGCTTGTGCTTTTTCCTACTTATCCTCCCTGACACCAGTGCTTCTCTTTAACAGCATGTCAAATGCATTTTGCATTAGCATTGAAGCCTTAAGCTTTTGCTCTTTCCCTTATCAACTGATATATGTGCAATTTTGAGGTGTGTGTGAGTTTTATCCTTCTGGGAGCCTTAATTCGTGGAGGTATCCGGTGTAGGTATTTATTTATTCATTAGAGAGTGTGGATTATTTGTTTCAGCTATTTAGTAAAAACGTTTTTTACTGCCAGAGTACTGACAAGATCCCATGTGGATACCAGTGTCAGCGCACATATTCTTGAGCTGTAAACAAACTCCCCATAGCTGCTCATTTTTTAAATTCTCTAAAGACCAAGTAACACAGGTATATAAAGGATACATAGATAAGCAGACACTGCTGGAACAACTTTCACCAACTGTTTTGGGGGTGAAATAAGTTTTAGAGAAATAAGGAAAAATTTAATAAAGAAATTGCCCTACCAGTCGGACTTCCATTGATAAAGCTTTGTCAGCGGCAGCCCGCCGTTCCAACTCCTCTAGGGCTTTGCCTTTGTGAGGAATAGGAGGATGATTATCCTTATGAGGACCGGACGGGTTTCCGAGACCACGGCTGAGGCTTGAGTGAGGGCTCCAGTTAGACAAGCTGTTACCTCCTCCGATGTCATTGATAGTTAGTGGTGGACTGGTAGGAATGTCAAAACTAGAAAATTTTTGCAAGTCATCATTGTGCTTTGATGAGGAGCTAGAAAAGTTGTCCTGCTTTTTCCAAACCCCTTCATTTGCTTGCCTGGCAAGAGAAGGAAGAAAGAAAATCTTTAATCAAGTCTGTGAAATGTTCCCTTTAAACTTGAGTGTGACAAGATTATTTTCTGAGAATAATTAAAATTATTAAGAAGCTCTTCAGGACTAAACCTGATAAGGAAATCTTCACTCTACATAAAAATCACAACGCATATTTATGAGAATAAAAATAGCTTTGAAAGTACTTTCAGCTGGAATTTATGATTACTGAATGCTTCTTTCCCTTAAAAGTTCAGTGTGTTATTTTTTCATAACAAATTATTTTCAATGAAACCTAATAAAATACATTAAATCTGCATTTAGTGCCATGAAGAAAGCATTACTCAATGCTTCTTTCCCTTAAAAGTTTGGAGTCTTCTGGCATGCTATTTGACATGCTTAAATATTTCAAATCAAAGAGAATTTTTTTAATATAGTCTGTATCAAATTTAAGGGCGATGTCAAAATTTACTCCAAACTGTTTAACAATGGATTGATTGAAAGATATTAGACGGGTAAGTGCACTATCAAGGTCTACAGAGCCCGTAGTCCCAAACAAAAAGACTTCTGCTTTAATTTTGTTCACTGTACATGGAGGAAAATTGAGTGCATCCAGGTCTTGAAGGTATTTAGCCAGTGCATTACAGTTTTCAGTAAATCATTCTTTATCTTATGGTAAAATTATACATTCTGAGGATGAATCCTAGGGGTAAAATGTAAAATAAGAAGAAAAATAAACTATCCAATCCAACCTTGCCCTATGTGTAAATATAACTGCCCTCTAGTTAACTCATCCTTGTCATTAACCATATTTATTTGGTTTTGTTTCCATAGTCAGATTACTTATAGAAGAAAGCTAAAAGACCTCAAGAAGCAACACATTATGTTCTAATCTAAGGAAATCCAAGAAGAGATGAGAAACATAGTCATCAACATCTATCAGTCTGAAAAGGGTTACAAACCCATTATAAGCCTTTGGGACACCAACAAACCACAGTGAGAGCTATTATCCACAAATGGAGAAAGAATGAGACAGTGGTGAACCTTTACTAAGCTGGCTTAACCAATCCTACCACAGAAATGTGCAAGAGGGAAACACTTCTTTACATCACTATATCGGCTTGCTCGACACTTCAGTCTGAGCCTAAAGCTGCCAAATGTGCTGCTTTCCACCTTCAGAGCAGTTTCATACTTGCGCATTGTGGCGAGGGTGTCAGTTATAGTCTTGCAGCGTTTTAACAGGGCATCTAGTCTGTGCGGTTCTTCTTTGAGGAATTTCACAGCTTCTACCTCCACCCGCAGCACCACCCGCATCTTGCTCTGCAGGCTCGGGAATTGATCTGTAGAAGAAAAGCAGAGGAGCGACACAAAACAGGAATGCTTTTACAAAACACCTCCCAAGGATACTGAAAGCTTTTCATGTTAATTAAATGTTCTTTTTTTTAGCTACTGCAAATGGTCAGCAAGTTCATTCATACAATGAGCAATGCGAGAGTGATTAAACATTGCAGACTGGCTGCGGGTGACTAAAAGATAATCAGCGCCTCGGTGAGTAATTAGTGGGAAATAAACTGACTACTAAGAAGTAACGACTGTTTTCTGTGTTGTGCAGTGCACAGTGTGAGGGATGTGCCAACATGACTCACTTTTCAACTCTGTAAGTGTTTCTCCCAGCTTTCTCAGAACTGTAGCTTTCTCCTCCAGCTCCTGCACTGTCACCAGCTTGTGGTTGACAGACGACTCCTTCTGGATCTCCTCCACTGATTTCTCCAGGTCACTGAGACAGAACAAACAGAAGATTGAGCATCAGGGATTTTTTGTTTATGATCAAGTTTTATTCAAATTAAAACTTGATCGCAACAGAAATATGTTAATAAAGTGTCGATTAATCTGCTGCCAATAAACAGCTTGTTGATCAACTAGTTATGGACAGCTGAACTGAAGGAGTATGCAGTGGTATCTGAAAAGCTATTTGCATAAACTATGACTGGAAAAAAAAGTCCAATTATGTACCTATCATATCTTCAAGAGCACAGACTTTATGCAAATATGAAATTATACTGCTGTTATGTTAACTGCAAGGCCAAATAGCATTCTTTTATTAAAAGCAGAGTAGGTAATGAATAAAAGCAGGTGGCTACATTTGGTGTGGAAGAAAAACAAATACTGATTAGCAAAGATCTCTAAGAGTCCAACCAATTATTCAGAAATGTGTAGTAATTTAGGGGCTTAGAAATTCCACATATAAGAGCGAAGCAACTTACAATATCTGATGATTAAATCTCAAGGTAGCTCTCACTCTCATCTTTGCAGTCACTCTAATTAGTTACTGGACAGCTATGTATTTCAGATCTTAATAAGCATCTTGTCCATTGTCAGGTTTAATTACAGTTAAATTTATTCATATCACTGAGTCATTCTATAATTCATTAAGCTGCAAAAGCTGAACATTTCTCATGTCTGATGTACCAACTCAATGTGGAATGTATAACTTTTGCTATATTTCAAATAGAATAGAGGACAAAATCACATCTTGTTGCCACATAGACATTCAAATAAAACTTTCCATTACAGAACAAAATATTGATAGAAAATTTTTAGATTTAGACAGTAGGTTGTTTTACTTTATGGTTTTAATAATATTATGTGACTGACTGGAGCTGCTGGATGATGAGTTCTTCTTCATTGAGGTACTTGAGTCTTTCCTCCTCCACAAGGAGGCGTTGTCTCTGCAAAGGATCTTCCTGCTTCCGCAGGGCATCTGCTACGCGAACGTTCAGCTCAGCCTCTGTCCGTTTCAGCAGAGTTCGCACTGAATCTTGGTTCTCCATCTACACACAAAAAAAAACATTTAAAATCAACATAATGGGAAGACAAGAATGCTCACAAACCTTGTATTGGACTGTGCCATGTAGAAGTATTCACAGCCCTTGCATTAATTTTTTACTTAGAATACATTTTACACCAGTAGACCCTGTTTATTTACAAGGTATTCAGATGCACTATGTAGGAGTGTCAGAATCCGGGAGATTAATAAAAGTTTTAAATTTAAAATTTTAAATAAAAAAACAAATTTGTTTTTCATTCACTTAGTTATTTCTGTGGTGGTCCATAACTCCACAGACCCCTCCTCCCTCCATCAAAGTTTGTTGTTGTAGCATAACAAAGGTTGACCAAGTTAAAGATGTTGGAATTATTAACAGATTATGTCATTATTTATGTTGCTGATCTTAAAACACAAGACATTATTAAAGATATCAATTATGCAGCTGTAGAGAATATAATCAGAGAGGTGAGAAAAAAATAATTTACAAACTTTAGAATTTTGAGACTTCCACACTTGTTTTGCTTAAATTTTAATTTGCACAAAATATTTTTCCTAACACTAACTTCAGAACTTCTGAGAAAAACAAAGAATGCCCAGGGCAGAATCACTTGAGCATGAACTGAGCTCCCTGTCTGTGTTATAAATGCAACGTTCTGCAGGTCTGCTCCACGTAACACAACACCCCGGTTTGAAATCACCTGCTAAGCCAGAAAAAATTAATAATTTATCAGCCTTCTGTTTGAGCAAGACAACAGTATCACTAACATGCAGAATAACATTGTATTACCAACTGCTCTGTACTGCTAGAAGCTGCACTCCTGTAGACTCAGGAGTGCAGCAAAAATTTAAGCAAAAATATTTAATGCATTTACATGTTTTTAATCTTGCGGTGCTCTGCCTCGTCTCTAAATTTTAACTGCTCATCCTTTTCCTTGACTTTATGTATAATTCATATGACTCATGCAAAATTGAAGCAGAAGGCCAGTGCTTCGGGCAACAACAGTAACCCAGGTGTAGAGGTCATACTCGGACAAATACACATGCAAACAATAAACTTTCTTGTCTGTGTACATCACACTTGTAGCTGTTTTGCTGATTAACAACTTCCTTGTGACCATTGCCGTGAAACAAATAACAGCTCTGAAACACTCACTGTCTCTTATTGCCTCTTCTCTTTATTCCCTCTGCAAAGACACCAATCAAACCAATCTGTCCGAATCGTTTCAGAACACTACAAACTACAAACTTAGCTTCGATATTGTACCACTGCAGCTCTCACCAAATGGAATACCAACAATATAAACAGCAGCAAAGTTTCTTGCAGGTGGTATTTACAATAGGCAGTATAGAAGTGAACATAAAAACCTGAAAGCCACCTGCATACTACAGTACCTCCAAATCTGTTGGTAATATGGGAAACATGAGTACAAAGTCTTAAAATGTATTCGTTTTATTGTAGCAACACAATCTCACACTGAAAAATTTAGAAAATGAATCCTATGATAATGTCAAGTATTTAAAAAATGTTGCAGTTCATCAAAGAAATTTTAATAGCAGAAATAATTTTGGTCGTATCATCTTTGTAGGCTTGTTTTAAAAAGCTCTCGTAAGAGGATTTTTGAGCCTGAACAGCCTGCTTAAATGATGCTGGGAAAAATCAAGCATTCTTTTTCTTTTACTGAATCTTGCATTAGTTTTATGACAGTTGAAACAAGATGGACTGCTTTTAAAAATTCCACTTTTTGACTCGCACTTTCAGTCTTGGAATTCCCATTTGGACGCCATTTTTGCTACTCCAAAATAAATTGGAGTAGCAAATCAAAGAACTATTGAGAAACATTTATTGATCACTCTATGAGATCTAACACTCACAAAAGTGAGAAAACACAGAACAACAAGGAGTGGCTGAAAATTGCCCCAAAATTTCTTAGACAACTAATATACAAATAGTAATCCATGACTTCTTGTTTTTCAGCTGAATAAAAGTAAATAACTTAGGGATTTATTTAGTGATTATGTGATTTCACTTTATAACTCTTCAAAATGAGAAAAACAAGACAAAATGCCATTTAAATAAGTCAGTGGTGTGTTGATCTTTTTAAGTCAGGAAATTGTGAACAAATTTCTTCTGTTTGACATTATTTGTGCTAGATTATACAAAAACAATATTTTTTGAATGTTTGTCAAAGATATTAAGAAGTGCAGAAGGAGGTCTATGTAGACATAGTAAAATACATCATGTTTAATAACAGTCACCACAAATACATATTTACACACTTAAAAACAAAGGGACCTGTGCAAAATATATGCAAACTGTACAATTCGATATTTTGTAGCAATTTACAACCTTCTGGTTTCTAAACACTAAAATTGGACTGAACACTCCAAAAAAAATTAGGACTCTGTTGAGCATTTATTGTGTATTTGCTATAAAATGATCAAGTTCAAACTAAAACAGCTTTGCTGATTCCTCTGCAAAATTTACAAAGCCTGCTTTTCCTCAGTGGAAAGTTGTTAGCAAGAGGTGTTCACAAGACTGTGAATTATGCACAGTCATCAGAACGCTGTCTCGGGAAAGACATGTTGCTGATGAAACTTTTATGTGTACACTTGTATTGCTTTGAGCTGCACATAAAATTTTATATTCCTCCCTGTCACTTTGAAAGCTTATTAGTTATAATGCTCTATCTCTCTCTGCAAAGCTTGATTCATTAAAGTTCAGCTAATACAACTCCAATAACCACTCAAAACACTGTTAGGTCATATTCTAAGATTGTGTGAAACTAAGCTGTAAGTTTTTAGACTGTATTCATTTGAGTGTCAGGGAAGGTGACGATTTACTTCCCACAATCCCGAAGGATTTCAGGAAGTGCAAGAACAAGATGTGCTTATGGTAATGAAATGCAATTCATAAAAAGATCTGCGAGGTAGACATAGATATCTAAACAGTCAGCAGAGAACACAGCTGTCGGCTCCAATAATCTTAATATATCCTCAGCCAGCAGAGGCTTAGAGTTGTGTTTATGAATGCCAACTGTAATTTCCTGCAACTGCAAACTAACAAGGATTCCAAATGGTAAAAAAACAAGCATAAAGAGATGAACTAAAGCCAATCGAAGCAGCTTGCCTCACCCTTAACATCTATTTTCCACCTTTGCTACAGATCCTCAATTCTAGACTTTAACCAGACCTTTACATGGATGTGCTATTCTCCAAACCATTCCATTGTAATTCCTGTTTTGTGTTTACTGTAGGGTTGCTGTCCTCTAAACATTTGCCGTAAACTCAAATCTTTTGCAGATCTTTTAACAGATTATCTTCCAGGATTGTTTTGTTTTTAACTACATCTTCTTATAAACTTTCATCAGCTCCGCAATGCCTGATGCAGAAAAGCATCCAGACAGCATGGCGCTGTTACAACCATGTTTCAATCAACAAAACCTCACAGTGTTTGTAAATGACAGTTGGAAATGAGATTTTGTTATGCATTAAAGAGAATGAGAATTTTAACATAACTTTTCCAAATTACATGCCGATATCTTTAAGGTACAATCTTCAGGAGGAAACAAAAAATGTATTTCTGAAATAGATAAATTGTTTAAACTGTAGATACCTGCATCTTGCGAAGCTGACCGAGCTGTTTGCGGAGGTCGGTGGCATTTTGCTGCAGACCGTGCAGATGGAGTTTCATCTGCAGGCGACCCACACCGTTCACCAGGGTTGTGTTAGATGGTGGTGGTGGCATCAAGGCTAAAGGTGCTGATGGTGTATTGGCTGCTAATCACAAAGCAGGATATTGGGGGATCATTGGGAAACAATTCTGTTAAGTAGTACTCCAGTTACATTTCAGGTACAATATGAGCAACACGCACACTCTCAGCATAAATACTCAAATAAATACATCTATATATAGAGTAGGTCTGGGCACACGCACATTTTATCCAGTGTGAAAAAGCAACAAAAACCACCATATTCACAAAACTCTAGTTGTATATTGGGTAAAAAGTGAGCTCATGCTATTAGTAACTGGGGGATAAGTTCACTATCTGTTTAGTTGGGACACACAGGAATGTGAAAGCTCTTATCGCAACACAGGGCTTTGTGAGTATGGCCATCAATCTGCCATTTATTTGACCACGCATACACACTCGCAAATGAGTGTCTAGTGTGTGACAAAATAAACTTCTGAAAATTCCCAAACAACCAAGCAAAGAATTCAAGAATTAGAGACATAAGGAGAGGAGTCCGCTTTCAGGGGGAAAAAACAGCCAGGAAGAAAACATGAGAACAGAGACTGCTGGTTTTTCAGCAACACCAACACCCATACAGAGGGCATAGAGTCATGATGAATGTCTGACAAAGAAAGAAAAAAGGATGACAGGAGGAGGAGATGCCAACTACCTTTCTTCTTCTGACGTCCAGCTGGAATATAGAAAGAGTGAGCCAGTTACCAAGAAATTAATGAGGAGGGACAGAGAGACAAAAGAAAAAGGAGAGTCTTCAGATTTTATATTTGAAGAGGGATGAACAGGGAAGATTTCTACTGATTACAGCGGAGGAAGGGACTGTGGAGGTGCCTTAGTGTTTTGGCATTGCACCAATTTATGAGGAAGATTCAGACGCATTTAAATCTTTGAACTGAGTCCATGAAGATCTGGGCAAAGATTATCTATGTTTGAATAAGTCAAACAAATTGTAGGAAAGAGAAAAAAATAACTTAAAAAGGACAATAATTGATCTAATCCATGCTACAGACACTGACAAGTTATGAAAATGTCATTTTTAAGTTCAACAACCATCTAAAATAAATAATTCTACAAAGAGTTAAAGTAACTATTTCATAGCTGTGTCTATTTTCAAACCTTGCCCAGAGGGTTATGTTTACACTTTTGAAGATTTGTTTGTTTATTTAACACATTTAAAACAGCTCCAAAGGTGTGCAAGAGTATTTTTTAGATTTATAACAGCCTTTTTTTTTACTTTCCTTGTGCATAAAATGCCATTCGTATTTCATCTGATAGGATATTTCAATATTCAATGGTGAATAGGTCATGACTGAAAGAAAAATAAAAGGAGTTAATAGCAAAGAAAAAGTCTTAGTCAGAAATCTTATGGGTTTTTTCCAATTATCTTGGAGTTGGTACTGATTACAGATTTGATTTTGATCCAAGTGAAGATTTAGGAATGTCTAAATCCTTTTCTTTTTTTTTTAAAGCCCTCGTTTGTTGTCTTTGTGATAAAGTCAGTTTTAAACCACAAAATGATAATATAAATAAGTACAATTTTAAATGTAAGCAAGTAAAATGATCAAATGTTTTTTATATTGCTTAGCCAAACATTAAACATCCTTTAATTTAGCACAGAATGGTTCTACTTAAAGTTAAAGTTGCTGTTTACAGCCATATTTTCTCAGATATCTTACGCTTTGCACCATAAGAGCCAAACCACTATTCACTGACCGCCCATTAAATTTAGCAGTGGAAAACTTTCTTGGCCCTCATAAAATAGAATTATTTTCACCTTTACTAGCTTCATGAGGCTCATTGATATTGATATTTGAAAAATCCTGCACCAGAAAAACAGGAAAGGCACAATTTTTAATTTTCTCGGACTGAGAACAAAAAACAAGAAAATTAACAACAGTAGGTAGCTCAGCATTGTTGAGCTACCTGACAAATCTTGCCCATCTTCCCACATTGAGAGCATGGACAAACAGGCCTGGAGATCAGCATCACTGCAGAGTATGTATACAGTATTTGGAGCAGAGTTAGCAAGAATATGAGTACAGACATGGCAACGGGGAAATAGGAGTGTTAGTAACACTTCAATTCACAGATCTTGATTACTATGCTGTACTCACTTCCAGTGGCGGAGCCGTCACTGTTAGTTTCGGTCTTCTCGCTGGAAGAGAAAGGTAATGGCCGTGAAAACTCCGTGCCTTGGTCCGGAGGGCAGCCCGCCATCATGCAGAGACGCAGTAGGCCGCATCTGAGGATGAACGGCCACAGGGCAAGGCAATTACAGAGCTAATGCTCAAAGCACCACTACCAGATATGATGAAACTTCTCACATTAGCTCAGTTATCTTCTAGTAAATAAACTCCTGGTATGTACATGAACAGAGATAGCCAGGCGTAGTGAAAGTAAAACGCTGAAAACTCTGTGAATCCGACAGCAGATCAATAGCACAGCTGCCTGCAGCAGATGGTTTAGTGGTCTGTACTAGAGCTGTGCTCGCACAAGGCAGTGCAATACCTCACTACTGTGGAGCTGGTAATGGCTCTGATAATAGCCTGCCGCTGTTCCTGTCAATACTCCTGCTTATGTGTCAAATCTGAGGCTGTATTTGTGACTTTTAGAGGGTTAATGGGGTCTAATAGAGGGTCTTACGTGCTGTCGCTGTCTGGTGCCCTGGTCAGTACACTCTGCACGAGGCCAGTCAGGCTGGCTATTTGCTTCTCCATGGCCTCCATACGCTCCAGGCGGTGGTCCCTGAAAAAAATACATAATGCTTGTGAAATTATAAGCATAGGCAAATTGTAGTGGAGTAGTCAATGCTTCTGTGAAGGAGTAATTTAGAGAGTGGCTTATAGTTGAAGGCATCCAGCGAGCTGTCCCAAATTAGGCTGACCTGCTTGAGTCTGGGTCTTGTCCAGATAAAGAAGGACCAAAACCAGGCTCTGAACTGGAGCTGGGCCTCGACTTTGGGCTCTCCACAAACACAGAGGAGGCAGAGTCTTTCCGGAAAGTCTGCCTGACAGGCGAGGGTCGTGGTGAAGTGGAATACGAGTCCCTGTCCCTCAGCTGCATGTCAGGAATTTTTTGTGGGGACGAGGGCGGCATGCGGAAACCCATTCCCAGGGTTGCAGAGGAGTACGCATCCGAGTATAGTGAACCTCCAGGCTTATAGAATGAGTCCTCCAGGTCTCCCTGAAGAGCAGCAGCAGAGTAGGTGCTAAGAGAGCGCACAGACCCTCGCCGGTAGAGGCCAGTGGTAACAGGGTAGCTGAAAGGGTCTCCAATGGCAGCCAAAGACTGGGTGGAGGCAATGCTGAGGCGACCCTCGTTCATCAAACTGTAGGGATCAGCATAAAGCGCTTCATTTTTCATGAGAGCCAGCTTTTTTGCAGAAACTTCTTCATCTGGCTTGACATCACGGCGCTCCAAGATGGCACTTGGTGATGGAGACAGACCCATGTTGGCACCATGGCCACCTGGAGGATGGTGGGGATGTCTGGGCTGCTCATGTTGAGGATGGTTTCCAGAGAAGGAGGGAGTACGACCCCCGCTGTACGAGAGGCGAGAGCGGGACGGAGAGCCAGAGGGTGCTGAGGTCGAAGAGGAAGGAAGAGTGTTGAGGCGGCGCGTTGGGGAAGATTCCCGAGATGAGTAAACCATTTCTCTCTGAAAGAAACAAAATGGTTGTTAGGGTGGCAGCCATTAGACAATAGGGATGTGTAGTAGTAGGGATGTGAAAATTCAAAAAGTGTATATATATATATATATATATATATATATATATATATATATATATATATAAAAATCTAATTTTCAGCATATTTCTATGGAATAAGCAAATATAAGGACATAAGCCCATAGAAAAAGAATGTTTATGGACATCCAGTCTTTTGAAAGGGACTGCTTTGAAAGGAAAAACGACCAGCTTCAGCCAGCATCTTTACAAGGCCTTTTACTCTTTTGCCATGGAGTTGATCTGCAATTTTTACAACAAAACACCTTCATCTACGTGACAGAGAACCTGCTTTCTTCCTGAATGGTAATAATAATTACAGGCACTATTGTCTTACAGTAAGAGAAAATCTACTGTCCTTAACTCATATTTTCCTTTCTACTTTCATTCATTTCTATCACACTGGTCACCAATGCTTTCAATCAATGCTTGGATGGAAAATGAAAGTCCATCCAAGGGCCTGAATATATGACTTACAATATCTTAGCCTACCAAATATTGCGTGTAAGCAGTCCCGTGTGACTGCAGTATTACACATATTGATATTGCAATGAGGATTGTGATTCAACATATTGTCCAGCTTTAGAAGGAACATAATACAATTTTCTCCAAGGAACCCACTACTATGGTATTTAGCAAATAGAAATATTTCGTAACCCAACTTTCTAAAAACAGGAGAGGTTTTGTCTGGTTTAATATCAGACAGTGAGACAAAACAATGTGTCTTTTTAAGCACTGCATGTAAATATCTTTTCAACTGTATTTACTGCATCAATTGCACAAAAAGCTGCTGATGTAATCACCTTTGAAAAAGGGACTTTAGTTATACATCAGCTATCGGTTAAAGGTTTGTGTTTTCTCATCTTTTAATATCCCCCTTATACTGCTTTTTATGTGCACCTCTCATTTTTGATTTTCCAGTTGACATATTACAATATTGGAAGGATAACTATATTAGAAGCTTAACTCTCTCGTTCACAGCTTTGTTTCTCTGAATCTGAGCTCACAATATCACACCCAGAAAACATCAACTTTCCACTACAAGAGAGACAATAATTTGTAATCAGATTAAGTTGGAGTATCTATCCAAATGTTTTCATAGTTCTTCCCTTTATGTCAGCCAGTTCTTTGCCCCATATCTGCTCCAAATAGATGGAAGAACAAGTGTGAGCATTACCACAGCACAGTGTAAGTAAACAGAAACACTCTTCAGTGTTTTTTTAATAGCATTTGTATTCCCAGTTCAGTGTGAATAATGCAGATGGTAAGCAGAGTTTTGCATCAATAATAGTTAGAAAAATGTTCTCCCTCAGGCTGTTTTATCTTTACTAAAGCAGAAATCATTTCAAATGTTAAAATATGCTCATTTTACAGGGGAGCATGTTCTCTCCTGCCTGCACAGCAACAGATGGCCTATTTAAAGATGAAAAAATACATTTCCAACAGGAAAACATGCTCCATTGCTAACCCCCGATGCACTGCGAAAGTCTGCAAAGATACTGTTCTCAAAAACAGTAATATTTATCTTCCAAAGAACTCTGCTGCAGTTCCAACTTCACAGTATATTCAACACAAATTGCCCTTCCCACCTCTCAGGTCTCCTCTGCTTACCCGCAGGTCTCCATTAGCCAGGTGTGCAGCTGCAGGGTAAGAAGCATAGATGGGTTCTTTGCGGTAAATCTTGATGATGCTACGGTCCTGAATATCCCGGACATCCTCCAGCTCATAGAAGACGTTTCGGGCCTCGTCTTTGATTAGGATCGCCGTGTTGGGTGACTTCAGCATTCCAGCCGTCAACTTCTGAGGGAACATGTGCACGATGAGAGCGTGCAGCGTGTCCATGCTGCTCAGCTCGTGGGTGATGTGAACCCGGCGTGTCTCATCTCCATACTGCAGGAAGAGCACGCCTAGGAGAAAGTTGAGGGGGAGAGATGGTTGAGTCAGAAGTGTTTGGCTTTATTAGATGGGAGAATAACCAGTGGAGACACATTTTGCGAGCTGTGGTGTTGGTTGTGATCCACAAATTCTGCTTGCTGGTACTAAAAAACTTATGGCGACTTTCTGGGCCTCAGTTAAAACTTCTGAATATTTTCTCATGTCATGATACAGCCATAATTTTATTTGATTTTTGGGGGATTTTATGTAATAAACCAACACAAAGTTGCTAATTTTTGTCGTAAATTAATAAGAAAGAAAAAATAAGTGCAATTAATCATGCTTAAAAGTGACCCAATTGCTAAATAGACATCACATGTGTGTAATTAAATCCTGTTCTGTAGTTTTGAAGAAGCTGCAAAGATCCATTGCTCAGATATGAAAATCTGTCCACAGGTCAACTATTAATTACGCACTCCATAAATCTGGCATTTACAGAGAAGTTGCAAAAAAGAAATATAAGAAATTTAATTTGCAGTTCTGGTCACAGCATGTCACAAGTAATGCAGGACACACAGCAAACATGTAAAAGAAGGAGCTCTTATCAGATGAACTCTACTCATCTCTACTTTTTGGTAAGACTACACATCCTTCCAGAAACACCCTTTTGTAACCAAACGCCTCACACTGTGGACATGCTCCTCCCCAGTAAGGAACTGAAGAAAGACTGACTCACAATTATGCACCACGTTGAATTGGTCCATTTTATAAAATCCCAGTAACATGTAACATGAGAAAATGGTTCTATAAAAGCAAATGGAATCTATTTGAGAACTTTTGCACTGATTGGTGAACATTTACATATCTACAAAAAATTAAAATAATTAGTTTTATTTTAACAATATTTTAAAATGCAGAGTGTTTTTTTTTTTACATAAACAGCAGTAGGTAAAGTTTGTGAAAAAAAAATAGAAAGAATGTTTTGTTGAAAGATGTGTATGATGCCTGACTAACCTGAAAATTCATCTTCATACACGAAGGGACAAACAAAAACAACAACAAAGGAAAAAAAAAAAAGGAATTACAAATGGGGCAAAAAATAATATAAACAAGTCATAGAGAAAAAAAAGACAGGTATTAGTAAAGACAGAGGAAAGAGATTAGCGTTTCCATTTCTGCTAAACACCTTAGTCTTTCTGATTCGTTCACTGTCACAAATAATGACCATAGACCAGAAAGAACTCTGTAGACTTAATATCCATATGACAAATAATATTTGGATTTTTCTTGTTACCAATTATCTTAAGCACAACATTTGACTCATTGATTGTATTACAAACATTAGATCGCAGTCTGTAAAAGTAAGAATATTAGTATTAGTAATTTACAATGTCTAATCAGGAAAACTTACACTTTTATATATTTAGAAACATTCATTTGATTGTTTTATGGCTATGCAGAAGGGCAATTAAACTAGGGAAGCACTTTATGGTAAAAGCATTGAGAATATAACACCTCCTGCCTCTATCTGGCAGGAAAGAGTTTCACAGCAGGAGCAGCAACATAAAGTAAAGAGAAAGCTGTAAAATTTGCCTTGAGTTCTACCAGCCTGTTGAGACAGGTCATGCCAGGATCACCTCGAAATCATTACCTGGAGATCTTAGCTTATTCTGGCTGGCAGAACGAGACAGCGGCAGGCTCTGGCGGAATCGGTTCATTCGGTTGAACCCGAGGGGCATGTCTGCTTCTGACATTGTCTCCAGGGATTCGGCGGAGGCAAAGGAAAGCTTAGCAGCCTGGTCCGCAAGCCCAGACTGGGTAGACTGGGAATGGCGTGGACTGCGACTCTGCAGGACACACAGAGGCATGTGTGAATTCACTGAGAGATGAAACTGTGGCAGAAAAAATGGATTTGACAAGGCTGATGTCATAAGACCAACTGGAAGAGACAGAGAGCACACAATGAGGGATAACACAATAAGCCAAATAATGAGATTATTCAGACCTTGACAATGGTTATAGCTACCAGCCATTCCCTGACAATTGCTTGCATCACAGTTTATAAGATCAGAAGAATGACATAAAAAATACATTAGAGTCCAGAAAAACCCTTTCCTCATGAATTTATCAGTATCTAACTGTGTGTGCAACCTGACAAAATGTATTTTTTGTCAGATGTGTATTTTTCACTTCACATCCACATTCATTCATGGACCCCCTCATTGGTACTTGTCCCTGTGCACCTATGAACTTTTAAATGAGTTCTTGTGGGATGGGAGGAGAAGCTCATGTAAATCCCAGACTCTGACTGTGGGTTTATCCTGCTGGCTTACGCCCAGGCGTCTCTCTCTCTTTCTTTCTCTCTCTTACACTTTCTCTCCCAAAGACTGTTAGCTCGGATGAGGCTGAGCTCACTGAACTGAACTCTCTGATTCCCCACCGCTGTAGCATTTCCTCCAGCTCAGAAGTTGCTGTAATGAGCTCCCTGAATGCTGTCTGCTGATTGTTTTCACGGAAGAAGCAGACACGTCCTCAGCCCACAGTTTAGTAGCAGTGCCTGTCTCCTTCTCTTTGAAGCATGAACACAACGGTTGTCACCTCATCCTTTCTCTGTTCAAGTCCAGCTGCTGCATGAACCTTCTGTGGCTTTCATTGGTCCAACTTTTAATTAATGGGAGAGTAACTGCAGAGACATGAAGGGTCATCTTCATGTCTCTGCAGTAAATGCATGCTCAGACTCAGAAGAAAAAGTTTTTTATGAAAAACCACCAAACCACAATAATCAAAGAAAAAAGATTAAACTCAACTTTCCTTTCACTTTCAAACATCAGGGCAGACAGTTTGATGTCGTTACTTATTATGATATAAAAATCATCTCAATCTCTTAAAAACAGCAAAGGTAAACATTATTTAGTTAAGTGTTAGTCGAGTCTTCCTAACATAATGATTCTATATGCAATGGATGATTGTTGAGGTAAGATCAAGATAAGAAATTTGATTGAGGCTCTATGGCAACTGCTCTAAAGACATATTTCTCATTTAGTATTTAGATATATGGGTTGTCAGTTTTGTCCTAAATCAGTTACAATTTCCATACTCAGAGGCGGCTCGTCACTTTAAGCTGATTAGACAGTGATTATTCAAAAGAATTCAGTCTAGTTTAAAGGAACTATACACATTTTGACTTCCTTTTTTCCTTTTTGTAACTTCCTTTTACTATATTTCTCCAGGACAAGTGTAAGAATAGCATATTTTAATCTCTGTGGCGCTTGTTAAAAACTGAGAGATATTTATTTAATATCTGATTATGCTAGGTATTGTATTGACCTGGCAGTTATTAAACTCTGTCAGAAGTTTTAAAATCCATATCAAAGGAAGAAAAGTAACAGGAAAAAATTATGTTTCATTTTATGTAATGTACCATTATAAGATAATTAGGCTTTTCTTATGTCAAATGCTCTCATCTGCCCTGCTGCCATATTATGGGGAACCAAAGCTACTCTGTGCTCTGCTGTGGAAATACAAGATGGTCGCTTTTTAAAATCCTGTATGTTAATTTTTGCATTGCTTTATTGTCGACTGCTTTAGACTGAAACTAACCGTTTGCTGTGGAACCTAAAACAAAAATGACAAGAAAATGGTTTGTGCATTCTCTATTGAGTAACAGCAATAATCACTTTTGACTGATATATTCTTTTTCTGAATGCAGGTTGACTTCCTCTACGTCATTGTTACCAGCCATTCTCACATTGTTGGAAATAATGTCACAATGATAAATTTTCTGCTTTGGTACTTAACTAAAAGCAATGAAAGGATTTTTTTTTCCTGAATTGGAGAATTGGTTGCATGTGACAAACTTTTTCTGACAACATGTAAAGATTTGTACAGTGTACCCCATAGAAAAACTGACACAGTCTACTAATAAATATAATCTACATCAAGATTAATAAAATTCAGGTAGGTTGTTATTGCATAAAGTAGCAAAATAGGAGATCAAGTTAAATAGTTTTATGCAACTGCTTTGGATAATGCTTTGCTTGAAAAGCATAGCTGAATTTATATTAATAGCAAAAAATAAAATCCTATTCTTCTACCGTGACATTAGTCTGCTTCTGCCTAACTTCTAAAAATCTGCTGAAGTCTTTGTGTTTTTGTCAAAAAGAATCCTTCGAATAGACTTCAAAATAGATATTACAACCGTCTACCTGAGAGCAAATTATTGCCTTACACTTACTACTATTGTTTGCAAAAACATCCACAATAAGTTTACAAGGTAAACTGCCTGTGAGCTTTCATCATGCAATGTCAAAGTTCTTTTGACACTATCATACATAATGCAGTCCCACACCCACACATGAAGAATCCAGAGATAGTGTTGGCAGACAACGTTAGAGCGCTAACGGAAAGTGTGTGATGCAGACAGATAACCCCCAACATGTTTTCTAATAGGGTAATTTATCTAAACAGTGACCACACTGTAAAAAAACAACAGCCAGCAGCATCCCAGGGGCCCACCAGATACTGCAGAGTACAACATTCTAGCCTTACTATCATCCCACTGCATAATAATGGGGAAATATAATGTTGATGAAATTTCTTTTAGAATAGAAAACTTTATCTGATACCAACAGTGACATAAATTTCTCCTTGACAGGACTCTATACACACATAAAACTTTCAAAAAAGACATAAACAAGATAAAAATTGTAAACAGGATGTTCAAATACCTCTGCTGTTGAGAGCTGTAATAGGTATGAAAGATTTTAGTTTGTTGTTTTCCTGTCTAATGGGAGGAGACTGAATGATATTTTTTTAATAAAAAACTAAAGAAGAAACGTCCTATAGTTTGACATATGAAGACAGTTGCACCCCTTTAGAAAATACACTTGATGTCATTCAGTATTTGCCAAGGGGAAGATTAATAACAACTTAGACTTACACTTGTTGCAGTGAACTGAAATAAAAATTGGTAAAAGTAGCAACTTCTGGAAGTAATTAGTGAATTTTGTGCAATGTGTGCCAACTCATGTTGAAGATTTTTACAGAGTATTAACTCCTAGTAAGAAGCTGTATGAGCACACTGTTTGACAATTTTTTTTACATTTAAATTCAGTAATATTGTTGGCCGACCATGTTTGGAATGATAAGTTCTAATAAATGCAGCAGAGGAATTAGAAATTATTAACAATCTGATTGCAACTCTATTACTCTGTAAATGTTGATTTGGCAAAAATAAAAATGAAGCACAACAGGCTTGAATATAAGAGTAACTGTGTATTTTTTTTTTCTGCAAATACAAAAACAAAAAGGATGTGTTGCATCCGAGTACTTGCTTTCCACTAAGCCTGAAAACCGCAAACTTTACATTCCAATCCTGCTGGAAAGAAAAATGATACTGTGGGAACAGCAAAAAGTGGAGTTGTATTCTCTTAGAAACATGTTGCTGAATTACAAATGTATCATATTTTTCAGCTTGACTTTTTACATCACGCTACCTATATTGACTTCCTTATTTCTGCTTCCACTTTAAGGAGGTTTGATAATATCTTTCTGCAGTAATTTTGTATTCTAAACATTACATGCAAAAATACCATCTGGTTTTTGCATCTGCTCCTATTAGACAAGCCAGGAACCGGTTATGTTGCCTTACTCTCAGAAAACCCTTTATTTTCTACTGATTAAGACAGTTTCAGCCCAAACCAACTGCTACTGAGTTTTCTACTGTCTTTATTCACTGTGGATGAGAGAAAAAAAGAGTACGGAAGAGGATGAGGTTAGAAGACAAGAAATGGAGTGGAAAGTAGGACAAGGTGGCCCAACAACAGACCTCAGGCTACAAACTGCATTAAACAGTTTGTAGCCTATGCAGCCTCCCACCTGTTCTTCTGATTTCTTGTGCTAATACACAGTAGCAACATGTTCTCTCTGTTAAAAATAAACACTCACCGAAGAAGGTTATAAGGTCAAAAACTAGAAGACATTGTGTACCACCTAAAACGTTATATCTTGTTAACCTTTATGAGAAATAAAATCCAGAAAAGATTTGTTCTGTTCCCTTATATTTACACTTGAATGTTTAAAATTAGACTAGCTTTCAAAATAACCCGTAGAGAAACAAAAAACATTTTTAAGTGAAGATTTAATTTATTACTGTAAAAGGTTGTTCAAACCAACCCAGCCCTGTGTAAACATATTTATTCCACCTGATATGTGGTATATTAACTGCGACTAGCCACATTTTTTCAAAAGCCACACACTGGCCTCATTACCACCTGACCTGTAAAAAACATAAATCCCTTAAATCTAACCTGTATGACAGAAGATCATCTAAAACACTCAAAACCTAACTTGCCTTAAGGTCAGCATTCATTATTATCTATTGTAGGCAGACTGTACAAAAATTTTATCTGTGGAATTTTCTAAGGTTGAAGAACACACAAAGGCAAGTCTCACATTTCCCAAAAACGCCTACACTGTAAAATGTAAAAGTAAAGTGTACTCAAAAAGAAAAGTGACCTGAACTCATTCCAGCTTACTCTGTTGACTATACTAATTTAAACTTAGCAAAGACAACTTTCTACTGAGGCAAGTAATCAAACTCACCAGCAGCAAGTAACCCGAACTTGGAGTTATGAGTGAGCAAAACGCATCTGCATAACCAGCAGAAAACTCGACATCATTCGGCAGCTCTCGTTGAACGCACATGCGCATTGGACACTGACGAGTGACGACGTGTTTGAAAGAAGCGCCAAACTGTCAACAATACGGCGGTTGCTGCAGCTAAGTTTTGTCACGGTAAGTCCCACTGTTTTTTAGCAAACTTATATTCGTTATCTCGGCCGTATAATTCATCTGTAAGTCCAGGTTTTGAGGTTAACTTTATGTGTAATGATTTAGCGATGCCTGGGACTAACGTTAGTCGAAAATATCATGTTTATTTAGTGGCAACAAGATGGAGCGGCAGTGCAAAAAAGCTGTCCGGGGCGCAAAACAAAAAAAGGAAAAGGGATAAGGATAAAGACGGGTTAAAAAAGCCGCTGTACTGTTATAGAAGGCTTATGATGAGTAGACTGCCATAGGACAGCTGTAAACTGTAGGAGAAGCAGCCGTGATGAAGAAGTGTAGGGTCACCAGATTTGGGTTTCTGAAAAGGAGGACACTTCTTTTTTTGTTGGCGGGGGGGTAGAATCGGCAGACACACATGCGCCAACGGGGGGGTGGAGATGGGGGAGACGGGGGGTGGGGGGTAGAACCAGCGGTAGCACAAGAAATCGGTAGCACATGTACACACATGTGCTACCGATTTCTTTGCCATACAAAAAAACCTGGAATGGAGTAGTGGAACGGAGTGGCAATGTAATCACAATGCACTGTAAGCTATGTAATGTGTTTTGAGGCAGTTGACCAAAATCCCTAACGATTTTTTAATTCCCCCCGGACATTTTTTTAGGTCTGAAAAGTAGGACATGTCCGGGAAAAAGAGGACGTCTGGTCACCCTAAAGAAGTGTTACGTTGATATGTAATTGTGGTGTTTATTGTTGTTAGGACTGCGAAGACCCAGACGTGTCTCACACCCCCATTGGGATCCTGACCATCATTCCTGAGGACAGGCAGGCCTCCACTGACTCACTGCACCTCCAGTCTTCAATTACTGCCATCATTTTGGAAGGAAGTCTTGTCATGAATGATCTTGGGAATCTTCCACATGCCATGTGCTTGCTCTTTGGACTTATTTATACTCTGAATTTGGAGTACCCTCAACAACTGAAGTACACCTTTGACTTCATCCAAAGGGTGCTTCTCTCACTTGGACATAAATCCCTAAAACCAAAAATACAATCACTCAAAAATCTTCTGATGCAATGAGTGAATGTGATGTGACATTATGGATCAACGTTGATACCTTTACCCTTATTGGAAAAGTGATTTTTATTTCTTGTTTGATTCTTTTTTGTTGGAGAGAGCATCATTGCATTTGCAGACTACTAAATGGTTTTATGTTAATGAGGAGAAACATTACTTCACTTCACTACTTCACTATTTACTTTATCAATGTTATGATAAATGTTAGGCTCTAGTATTGAGAATTGAGTTTTTGTTTCACACCAGTCAACAAAGACATTTAAGCAGGGATTCTCAAAGTTTTAAAGACTGAGGGCCATTTGAAGGATTCAATATTAGATTGAAGGCTACCCTAGAAAAAAAGTCATGTCATTTTTCCCTAAAAAGTATATGGAAAACTTTGTTTCCAGGTTAGTGTGTATGTAACCACACTTGAGAACCTTGTATTTAAGGTAAACTTGTTTAATTATTAAACATTTTTTCCATTCAAACTGTTGTCTGTTGGCTCTTCGTTCCAATAACTTAACACTTTTGGTTCATCTTACTTGAACATATCAAGGCAATTGGTTTCCTGATATTTTGCAAGTAATGTGAACTCTTAAACGTGTAAGTATAACTTATTTTTATGAGTACTGCTTAATTGACATAACTCACAATTTGAAGTAGTCATAATTGACATTTTATAGTCAACTTTACTAATGATTTTGAGTTAACGGCACTCAAGTTTACTGCCTTTATCTGAGTGGTCTAAACATAGTTATTTTTAGCAATAACACCTTAAAATGAATTAGCTACTTTACTTGAAGATTTTGAGGCAATCGGTTTCCTAACTTTTTCTAAGTAAAGTGAACTTATTACATTTTACAGTGTAGATTACTTTCGGAAAAATACTTTGCTGACTGATTAGACAAAAGCAAATGTAAAAGTTTTTGTCCCATGACATCTGATATAAAACTAACCCAACAGTTAGGGTTAGTACCACAGTAGTGGTAGTGTGATGCCCTGGGCCTACTTTGCTATAAGTAAGGGGGTTATCAATTCTAGTAATTTTAACTTAAGGTCAGGTTGTTTTGGATAGTTATTTTTTTCCTTTTATAAATGAACTAAATTAAAAATTGCTTGTTCATTTTGACTCAGGTTGTCTTTGACCGATCATAAATGTGCTTATCTGAAACCTGCGTCCTACAAATAAGGATAATTGGACAACAATTGTAATAATTTTCACAGTGCTGTAGATGAAAGTAAAACACTGAGATTGGTTTGGGAGTCAATTAAATCTTCATTTATCTCTCTTTCACTCACTTTCACTGCACAGATTAAGCAAAAATTTTAACCACATTGCTCCTTGGAAATCTAATTTTCCTGTCGGAGCAGCTGTCATCAGATGAGCGGTTTCGCTGAGGGTCACAATGCCCCCATAATTGCCTGAAAAATTTGACATCCAGCCGCTAAAAACTTTAATCGGCTTGTTTAAATATTTCTGGACCATAATTTGACATGTTGTGAGGTAAATCCTTCAACCCAAGATGTACTGGTGAATGTACATACAATATGTCTGCTTTATTTTATATCCAGAACACGCAAACTGCAGCTGATAGTGCTGGGGAGGCAATCACGTTTGATACAACCTGATTGCGGAAAGCCAAAAGGGTTATTACTGTGTGCTGTGTCAGACAATGGAGATCCAGTAGTGTCTTTTTTAGGATGCGACTTATTTGAGGTGAAGCGCTCAACAAGCAGGTGAGACAGGGTGGTTAAACTGCACAGCAGTATGGGCCCCGAGGCTGGTTCATGACATGATGGATGCAAGTAGCCTCCACTTCTAATCTCACCCCCTTGAGTAAAACTGAAAAGAGAAATGTCGCACAGCTTGATGTGCATTAACTTGTTAGTTGCAGGGTATTAGGTTAAATGTTTAAAATGACAAATCTTTGAACTTCTCCACTTTTCCTTGAGTCCTTTGATATCTAGCTTGTTCAGTTTTTTCCGATAACTTATATATTGGTGTTCTTCAAAAGCTTCTGTTTATCTTCACCCCTAGTTATGTCCTCCTCCCACACCTTTTACACGTCACTCACTGATTCTCTCCCATCCCTCCATAAGCTTCTCACCGAGACAACTGATGTCAGATTATCTGCCTCCATCTCAGTCTCCGCTGACAGAAGCTCTTGTCTCATCAATATGCTTTGCATGCAGTGCATCTGTGTGCGGTTAATTGCAATGAGTCAGCACTTCCTCAATTTTAAATGAAATTTGAAGAAAAGAACTCCTTAATATACCCATACCATGCATCCATTTTACTCTTAACTGTCCAATTAATTCACCTCAACTTCTCAAGCTTTGCAGCCAATCGTCTGGACACAAAATTTCCTCATAATAATGGAGTCATTTCTCTTCAGACGACCTGAAGTCATCAATGCATGGAAATGATGGCTCTGCCAGATTCCAGTAAATTGTAAGTTGATGGAGCATGTGAAAGGAAAGGAAATAAAATAGCCTTTTCAAGAAGAGGTGAAATGATGATTGAGATTTCCAGACAGAATTAGTTTACAGGCCTGGAAGACTCAAATTGAAAATTTTATGTCCTCCTGTCTTTTTTAAATTTTTTACCAGTAAGGTTTAAAAAAGGTTTAGATTAAAACTATAAATATGACATGGCAAAAAGGTGCACTTTTTTCTTAAATTTGTCTCTTAACAGTTAGCTGTGCAACCCTGCTAACTGTGTAACACATGATCAAAGGAGCCAACTTTGATTGGCTAGAAGCTGCTTGGCATAATTTAGAGCTGATTAATTTGGCCTGGGTCACCATAAGGTCACCACATTTGTGGGTGATTTTTGCAGATGAATTTTTTCTGGCAAAATTAAAGTAAAACAAAAAAAAACATATATGTAATTGCACAGAATAAATAATCAATGTCTGTAATTTTAATTTTTTTCCATATAAACAGGCCACAGAGCCATGCTTATTTATATCTACATTCATAGCAATTATTAAAATGTTAAAACAATTTGAACTGTGCTATAAACAGCCAGATGCAGAGATTTTACTTTGTTGGCACAGAAATTGAGGATAATAATTCAAAGTACAGTAGATAAAATAAAATCTCTACAACTTAATGTAAGAGAACTGCTCAAAGAGAGCTCTCTTTATCATTTTCCAATCTATTGTTTGACAAAATCAATAACAATGACCTAGTACCCTTATAGTTTAACTGTGCCTTGGTCAGATGACTATAAGAGGTGGGTTTTCACAACTATCTTTCTCTCTTCCAAGGATCCTGGCAAATTTGTAAATATTACTCAAAGTCTGATGAGCTGAAGAGATGAAATCAAAAGAAAAGGCCCATGACCCTGGATGATATAGACAGGTTGTCAAGAGAGTAAAGAGGTTAAAGATACATTTATTTGTTTGTTCTAGCCTTGAGAAATACTTTAGTAAAAAGCTAGTAATTACTCACAATTTTAAAAAAGAAGTTATTCAAAGTACAGGAATGTCAAGTGTGTACAAAACAAAATGACACAGCTATTAATTTCTCATGTGGGAGATAAATGTACTCAAGTTAAAAATATATCTTTTCAATATTTTTTCGTTTGAGATTATGTTACTGGACAAAAATAGAAAGATTTTCTACCAGGAACCTCACAGAGGCTGAGTTTAGCCTTTGTTTAATCTCCCTGGACTCAGCTAAGCACAAGAGTGGAAAGCTGAGCTTAGATTAGAGCTGGTGGGATGCTGAAGTAGGGCATGGATTTCTGGAGCTTCACTGATTAGAAAGAAAACTTTGCAGAAAGCCCTGCAAATATAAAAGGTGTCAAAGCAAATTGTGTATGATAAGAAATTATCTTCAAATCTTCTCCCCACTAAATATTTTTGATGTTTTCATGGTAAAAATTATCTCTGCGGAAGCACATTTGATATCAGCATATAGATCGTACTGTTTTCTGATTAATCACACAATTTAAGAAAACAGCCAAACAAATACACAAACTTAAAGTAATGTTGTGGGGTAAAGGAAACAGCAATTTATGTCAGAGAAAGTAGGCTGCTAAAACTACGTTTTATGGTTGAGTAGCATTGAAATAATTAAACCAAATACCAGAAAACAATCAGATTTTATTGAAATCTGAGGCTTTCATTTCATTCTTTCAGCTTTTTCCTCTGATTAATTTCTACTTATCAAAAACCACTCCATAAAGACACATTTCTTAACTCTACATCACTGCCAGTATAATACAACCAGCCAGTCAAACATTTCCAGCCAGTAATGCTAACTAACGGAGGTGTCACGAGTTCATAAAGGTCTACAAATTAAATTGACATGAAGAAGTTTAAGTTGTTTTCACCCTTGTCATTTTTGTCACCACATACACCAGAGTCACACACAAGCTCTGTCCAAAAAAGTGAAAAGATATTGCAGGAGTAAGAAGGGTGTGAAAAAAGAGCAGCAGGAGGGACATTAAGTGGGTTGGGGGTGGACAAGATGCCACAGACGTAAACACACACAAAACAGACAGAAGAGTGACAAACACACTTAGACAAGGAGCACTAACCTTAAAGCTCCAGTAGTTGGGTTGTTGCTGTGGAGTTTCATGAAGAACAAAAGAAAGAAAGATGAGAAAGATAAAGAAATTACTCTTTCACGAATCATACATAATAAATGCAAGAAAATGAAACTTTAAAAAGATTAGTTGAAATGTAACAACAATCATGTAACTTGCTGATTTGTTTTTTTTTTATCCTGCCTTCAGTAAGGATTTACTGTATATTGCTGACAGGTAAATTTAAAGCATATATGGAAAACACAAGCACTGACTGGTCAATAATGGAGGTAATGGCATCAGGTTACTGAAAACCTGACTTGAGATTGTGCTATTATAAATGAAATGAAAAGAGCAATACTAAATGAAATCAGCAGTCCATTCTCTCCTTGCAACGTTGGCTTTTCTCCCAGATTTTACCACTGGCAAACAACCATTTTGTCCCCTTCTTGCTCTCTGGTTTCTCCTTCCACCTGCTGCTCACTTTTCATCACAACCTCCAAAGCTGACCTGCTAATTTGCAACACTGAATGAGGTAGCAAACATCTGCACATTTGCCATTCCTGCTGTTTGGACATTGCAGAAAAAATGCTAACATATTTGTGAAGGCTTAAGGAAACAAGACTTAAAATAAGCCATAATTACATAGTTAAAACCAGACATAGTCACTGCTGGCCAAGAAATATCTCAAGTTGATGCGATATTAAAGATGGAGCAGAGTTCACAAATCTCAATTGTAATTCCAATTACACTTTTGTTCTTCTCTGCAGGCAATATTCACCCAATTCAGCTTTTCTTCCACAAGCCATAAAACTTGACAGATGTTTTTTTTATTTGGGGTGGGGGGAGGTTTATGAAAAAGGGAGGTGCATATCATTAGGTCTTGTTGTTTTATGCTAACACCTCACAGCAGGAGATCCTCTTTATTAAATGTATTCTCACAGTGCTGCTTTAGAAAAAAAACTGATGTCTGGCACTTTTCTGGCTGAGCTGTATTTGTGAAAACAGCAATACCTGCTATGTAATTCAGAGGTGTACCTGACTTATTAATACTCAGGATTAGTTGATGTTTTCTTTCTGTTTTGCAGAAAACAGTTGGACAGTATTAAGCTGAATATTCCAACATTTTAGACACAGTAATGCAAAAAAATAAATAAATATCAACTTCAATGTACTTTTCTAATATAAATGTTGTTTTACTCTAATTAATGTGTTAATTTTATAATGAAAATGCAAACAACAGCACTAAACACTGACAAAAGTATTTTAACATTAAGTAGCCCCTCCATATATATGTTTTTGTAATTAAGCTTACTTTGACATCGAGGTTTATCTGTCAGGTTTATCTGCTTTTTTTGTGAGTTTGCTCAGTCAGTTGCTACAGTTATATATTCTGTTTAAAAAAAAAAAGGAGTCTTCTGGAAAGGACCAGAGCTTTGGTAATTATGTTACAGCAATAGTAAGAAATTCAACAACCTAGAAACAAAGACGTAGCAGATAATGGCTGATTAACTGAGAAATCCAGCTGTTCCTTTTATAGTACTTTAATATTAGAGATATGTGAACATGTAGGCTTAGACATATGCCAAAAATAAAAACAACACATAAAAATTTCAACCCACGCTTCTTTCTCCTTTAGCATATTAATGACTCCTGACAAACGTCATAGCAGCTTAAAGACAACGCTTAAAAGTCTATATTCCTGCCAGCTGTGCTGTTTGTGTTTTTCAAATGTTTTTGGTTGCTGTTGTTGAATAAACAAGTGTAAATAAGCTATTTTAAAACCCACTGGATGGATGAATTTGTTAATAATATCATGTTCTCTGAGGAGAGGTTGTGTTAAGGGTTAACGAGTCACTGATAATGGGTCTGTGTCAGGGATCAGCTAATCATGAGGTCTCTCCAGAGTAAAAGTAAACTGGCCTTGACTATTCGGTTATATTGGACATAACCAGAAAGTTTCGTCATCTGCGGGGAGCCCAAGGGCATCATGTCAATGTTGTAAATAAATGCAATTAATTTGTTATGACACTAAGAAGAATGATTTTGTTCTTAAACGTGAGACAAAATATGTCATAGAGACCAGCTTTAATGGTGGAGAAGAAATTTGTGGTTTTGTGCATCTGTCTTTGGCAGCGTCTGTTGCATTAATAATGTGCACTTGTGATGCTAAGGTAAACATATCTAATCCTTTCTACCCGCTTTGCCGACAGAGGCAGATAAACACAGCTTGGACTTTGAGTTGTAAATACTACAAAAGCAAACTGGAGAGGGTTTATTTGATTATGTTAGCCCTGACAACCATGCAATTAAATAACATTTTCTGTCGTAAGAGTACATTTAACAACTTATTCTATGCTTTGCTGCAAATCTACAAGCAGCTTCTTATGTCACTTTATGCCTTAAGCAGATAATTACTGCGGTCTATTTAAGATGTCAGATTAAACTTAGAACTGAGAGGTCAAATGCATTTCTAACTTCAAAAATTTGAGAATCATCTGCACAGTTAAACACTCACACAGACACGTGCAAGTGGAGTCCAGCGGAGAAACGTAGCCTCAAAGAGTGGCGCGCTGCGTTACCTGACCTGCATGTAAAGCAGACTCTTTACTCCCTCCCTTCCCACCTCCACTCTTTCTCATGTCGTCATCTTCTCTGCACCCCCCCTCCCCTCCATCTCACTCATTCTTACTCATGCACCCTAAATCTTCCTCTGGTCCAGTTTAGTGGCAACACAACAGCAGCTTTTGCTACCTATTCTAAAAACAAAGATAATATCTGCACAGAAAATCAACCCCACACTTGAAGGGAGACACGGAAAGCTTTGTGCACAGCTTTTACTATTGTCCCCTCAGCTTTCGTCTGCTGTGGGTTTCCGCCTGCTGAGGCATATGCACTCTGTCACTACAACAACCACAACAAACATAACAGGCGTGGAATCTAATCCCAGCTGGCACATCCTTATCCCACACACACGCTCGCATACACACTTCTCTGCAACAGCTTCCAGCTCCCAGTTAAATCTCACCTGCAGAGCACCTGTGCCCGTCCAAGACTCCAGTCACCCCAGACTGTCCATCAGGTGCAGAAAATCCTCAGCGCATTTTTTTTTTCTGTTTGCCTGTCTCTCCCTCCCTCTGCTTCTCTTACAAATCTCCCTCTTCCTCATTCAGTCTCTCTCTTTCCCCGTCTAGCTCTACAATGGCACATGCGGCGGAAACTCTTTTTATTTAATTCATTACAACACCAGCCGATTAACTCCTTCACAGATGGGCGGTCGGGTCCTGCTGGTGCTGGTTAATTGGTCAGTGGACTGCTTGACTGCGACCACCAACCCCCACCCCCTTCTGGCTTCCCTCTACGAGAGAGATGACAAGAAACCCTGGAGTCTGCTGCTCCCTCCCTGGTGCAGTGAAAATGCCCTGTCACTTCAGGATCCGTCTCCTCACCATGCTGTCCTTCCACTCGTCATTCATTTCTGTCTTCTTTATTGTTCCATTCTTTCTTCTCCACACAACCTGACCTTTGCAATGCGATATCCCTTCGTGCCTTATATGGGAGTGGTTCCCAAGGCAACCGGGACTCCACCTGTCGTTCACCCAACCAACTCTCTCTCTCAATCCCTTTCATTCTCTCTCCTCTTCCCTCATGTGCTTTTCTGTCACGTCATTATGCCTGAATTTTCCCAAATTTACATACAGCAGCAGCGCTTACATGCCCTTTGCATGTTTGCTGCAGGGACGGAAACTGTGGAACTGGTTCTTACTTAAACTACACTTCAAAGGGACAAAAATCATTTAAATGCTTAAATATGTCTTCCTTCACTTCACGAGATCCAGTTTTGTCCCCCAAGGTAACACTTTGCAGGCTCTGCAAACCAGAACCTAGCCAATGCTTGAGCTCCAGACAGATACAACATAAAAACCCTTGCAATGTATTATAAAAACTAAGGGTGCATTCACAACAGCACTGTAAAGTTTGCTTTAACCAAAATCTAGTTTGTTTGCCTAGGAAGTCCAGTTCATTTGGGGAGGTGTGAATGTGCAATCAAACTCTAATGCAGACCAAAAATATGAACTCTGGTGTGCATAAAACCGAAGTCTAGCTTCAGTTGAAGTGAACTCTGGTGTGGTTTGGAAGCATATATGAATGCCAAGCTGACCAGAGGTTGCTCCAAAAGAATGAAGGCTATAGTGCAGGACAACCTGCACTATACCCAACCAAAACAAACTTGCTAATCTAGTGCTAGCAGGAGAAATGGCTTGTGTTCCTTTGCCAAAGACAAACAAAAAGTCCTACAATCGCTAAATTGTGGTCATGTTTTCTTTAGAGGTAATCATATTTTCTTTAGTGATTCTTGGTCCAGCGCCGCCACAGGCGATGGGGTAAGTGTTTGACACAGTGCGGTGTGAAAACGAACCACTCCAGCTAAAAATGTTACAAATTTTCCCAAGTCTACCAAACTATCAAGTGTGAAAACCATCTAAGTGTCTTTGATGCACAGAAAAATAAACACAACATTTCAACAGCATAAAAATAGCCAAAAATAATTATAGAGCTGAAGCATTTACACTAGCCAAAAAATTTACCTTTTATGTAAATTCATTAAACAGAATAATAACAGCGGTGATATAACAAAAGCACTTCCTTCACAGCCATAATCTTTTTTGTACTGATCATACTTCACAATTTTGTGCAACTTTAAGTCAATCTGTGGTGAGATCAACGGACTGAACTTCAGTTAGAAAACACCAAGTAATAAAGATAAAGAAACTGTCCTTAAACCCCTGAGACTTGATTATTTCAAAACACAAATCTGGTAAAGGACATAAAACATTTTGGGAGGATGGAATTTGATCTCCATTAATTGGAAATGGAAAATATTTAAAGCCACTTGGCCCTTCATAAATATGGCTGCCTGATATATCGGAGAGTCAAGAGAGGTATAAAAAACCTCATTGGCAGAGTCTCTTCTTCCAGATAGGAATATCACCAGAAGGTTATGGACTGCACTTTGCTTATGAACTCCCCTAACCAGTACTTACCATTAAAGTGGTCATATGGAGATGGAACCTTGCATGAAGTTGGCAGAAGCACAACTTAAAGATTGCCGGACCCAGAGACACAAAATTTTTTGATATGATGAAACCAAAATAAGGCTTTTTAGTCTGACCATCACAATTGGAGAGAAGAAGGAGGAACTACTAATGACAAAATGTCTTTCTGTGTCTTATTTATAAAATATTTGTGTATTACAAATTTCCTTTGACGTGATAATAGTCCGGTTCTAATCCCGACGAGAGTTTTCTCATCTTGAGCCTCTGCAGAGAACGTGATAAATTTGCTTTGACAAAATTCCTTTAAACTTTGTTACGGTTAACTTATTCTCTCGAGTTTGTAGTGAATCTAAATAAGCCATAAAATGTAGTCACTGTAATAGAATCATCTGTCTTTTCCTACTTGCAGCATCTTAGTAAGACCTTACTCGTCACTGCTGTCGAGCCAGGAGTTTCCTGCTCCATATCTGCCGAATAATAGTCCTGTGTTGGACTTCAGAGTGAAAATTCTTGCAAAAAATTGTCAGGGTAAATAAAATTGCTGTTCTTGGTCATGTTCAAAATGCCCCTATAGGGCTAAACTTCAAATATCCAAAAATATTTTTTTCAGTGTCACGGTTACATTCTGTGCAGCTTGCTCTATACTGGTAGTAAATAAAATGTGGCAAAGAGAGCCAGAAAGATGCAGCACCAAACACAGTCTAATATTTCGGCAGTAAGAATCATTGCAAAGGTGGTTAGAAAAAGATCATGAACAGGAAAAGGGCTGCAGTTCCTAAACACTGACTAGGGTGTGGCTGGCAAAGTCAAATTTAGAACAATAATATCATGGTATGTTTGTTGAAGGTGACCTATTAGGCTTCATTGGTCTGGTTAGGTAGGTCTATGAACTATACAAAGCATGTTCATTAAATTTTTTGCACAAAATCATTCTTAGATATTCCGCTCAGTTCTGCCTATGTTTACACTTGACTGTGAAAATGGCTGAAGGCAAATGCACAATTACACAACCGTCTACATTTTAAAAGCAGAAGTAGAGCCTCCGACACAACCAACAAGAATGCAGCAAGTGGTTTCTGAATAGTAAATCAACAACAAAACACTTAGAGCGCACTGTAGAGCGCACACAGCAGTAAAACCAGCTAACCAAATGACCTGGAGCTCAGCTTGGGTTGCTCCAGGCTGGGTTTTGCTGGGGTTGCTAGGTGAAAGGAAGTGCTTACTGATTTGTGATGTTACATTCGGAAGGTTTTTGAAACTTGTAATTTCAAAAACCTGGTTTTTAACTTGTTGTCACAAACCAGCAGGGTTTTATTAAGCACTTGGGTTGTTTTTAGAAGCAGTAGAAACCCAAATAAAAGTATAATATATTCCCTTTAATTTAGGAACTTTGATACCACCAACCTTGTACTCCCTAGATTAGAACCATTATCTGGCACTTGAATTTGGACACATCAACTAAAAACAGCTGGTTTAATTTTCCAGTTAAGTCTGTTTTGTGTGCTTTAGAATGGACTATTGAGAGACTAACAGTGATATAATTCACAAACAGCTGAAAAGCTGACAATAGTGCATCAGGAAATAATTGGAATTGTAGACACTTTTGCATCAGCCTTAAGTCACAAGTTAACACAATTATCAAAACATATTCAGGGCAGTAAAAATATATAACAAATATTATTACCTGTTCTCTAGCAGATCGATCTGAAGAGCCCCTCATGCTGGCGTGGGATGGTGAGGGTGATGGTGGGTTGTGGTGGGGGCTGTGGTGCGGATGCTGCAGCTGCTGCTGCTGCTGCTGCTGCTGCTGCTGTTGCTGTTGGTATTTACTCTTCAGGTGATCCATGAAGGCGTCCCTCTTCCGTTCCATGTCAGCCTTATGCAGGTTGGTCAGGGCCTCCAGACTTTGTGCGGCACTGACAGTGTGGCGGTGCTCAGATGTGTGCACCAAGCCGACATTGGAGAAACGCCGCCCGCTGTTCCCCAGCGTCCTGTACTCTCGTGGATACTCCAGGTCATCTGTGGAGATCATGTGACTGCCACCACGCTCGGGATCTAAAGAATGACGATGGAGGAGGAGAAGGAGAAGGAGGGATGAGAAAAGGGAAAAAAGAGGTAAGAGGAAGAAGGCGGAACATGCACGGATGAGAGGCAAATTGCCACCCAAATCCGCATCCAGGAACATTTCAGGGTGGAGACATACAGACAAGCAGCAGACACACACAGGTGGAAACAAGTGAAGCAGAGGGGAGCAGAGAGGAAAAACGGGGACAGGAGAGAGAAAGAGAGAGAAATGGGGTGGTATGTTAGACTATTTGCCACCAGGACAGAGCAGTTTCTTGCAGAATTATTGATTTCAAGTTCTAAGGGGGAAGAAAAATGAGAAAAGTAAAGAGCTTTTGCAATAGATCAAAGGCAGGGGCTCTAGCTGAATTTGTTTTCAGGTAGGTTATTCCGTTCCGATATGCCTGTTTGTCTTTAAGTGGTGTTTCATTTTTGAAGATGTGTTTCATTTTTCTATTTAGAAAACAGGCACAAAGAAATTTTTTGACATTAAAGTGACTGAAAGTCAGGTGGGAACATGTAGGGACAGGTACATCATTTCTATCATTACTCTGTCTTACTTTTCTCAGCAACTTCTCCCCATCATTCCCTCAGTCACCCGTCACCCGCTGACACTTTCTTTACATGTTCTCACTATCTCTCTGTTCCTTCTGTCCATTTTAAGGACTCCCATCACTCTGACAGCACGTGACCTTTTTATCAGTGCTCAATCTGACAGGCAATGCAGCCCAAGGTGGAAATCAGACAGGAAGAGAACAAAGACAGGCGGAAGAAGATGGTTACACATAAAATATGTGACTGGAATAGCAATGAACTTAGGAGGGGACAAAAAAGCAGGGAGCCATTCACCCGGTGAGTTACCTTGCTTAGGATAACAGGCCCCAGCGTTGGCTAAAAGAGAAACATGTGAAGGGTTAATTTGTGTGTTTGTGCACAGATGTGCAAGCAAACACATCAGGTCTAGTTCATATGGCGATGGAAAAAGCTATCAAAGCATGATAGCACTTTCTATGGGTTACCAGAAGGTAATGCATTATATATGCATCATAATGGATTCAAACAAGTTAACATATGGGATGGTTGGCTATGAATGCTGTTTGTCTTCCAATAACCTGCTGGAATGAACGATGATGATTATGCATTTTCACAGCAAAATTAAATTGTTAAATACAGTCAGTGATTAGGGAGAAAAATCAATTTTGCAATTCTGGTTAAATTAAAGGTGTAAAATAAGGCTAAATAAAGCTGACCTCCTACACATGAAATGCTCATCAGCAGCAATAGGAATAGCTGAGCGGGTGAGCAGCAGAGAAAAATTTCTCCAGGCAAAAGTTACAATTAGACTGGTAATGTACAGAGGAGAAAGAGTCATTTTTCACATAAAGGATAAACCGACATATAGAGTAAGTCTGCTAGTCGGAGCAGGTCTGTTATAACTCCAGAAAAGTAGAACTCAGACATCGTACTCATTCTCAACCCACTTCTCACTTTATTCACGCTCGAAGAGTTCTCGCACTTAAGGGTGATCTTCACTTTTAACACTCTGCCCTAACATCCTTCACATTATGAAGTGCTGATAAACTGAGCAAGGGTGAGAGAGAAAGGAATGACCTCCTGGCTAACAACATTAGGATTGAGTTCTGCCTTGCTCTCCAAGGCTGCCGGTCATATTCATCTAAACTCCCGCTTAGAGCTCCCTCCTATCTGGTTTACACTTCATTAGACTGGAGCTTATTGTGCATCAGCTAACAAGGACCTTACTCAAGGGTCTGATTACAATAGTGAGAAAAGCCGTAGCTGTGTGTTATAGCTCGTTAATGTGCCGGAGTGTCCGCAGCATGACAGTAAAAAGCTGAGAAAGCAAAATGATGCATATACTATCAACTGATTGGATCCTTCGCTCAGATTCTGCCTTGGTTAGGCAGCCACACTGGGTAAAACCGGTTTGAACATCGCTGGCTAGTGGAGAGGGAAAATTTAAAAACCTAATTGAAATGTGAAAACAATGGTGACTGTTCTTATCTGGTTATTTATACTAGGCGTTTCCGCACCTACACTATCAGTTTCGGTCTTACAGCGGAGAAGGAAACGACATTAGGACTTTCAGATTAGGACTTAACAGTTACATGATAAAATTGAGGGTTTCTGCATAAGGTACAACTGTTTGAGAGGAGTTCTGCTTAAATATTCAACAGTACAGACAGAAGAAATAATTTGCAAAAGAATTCTGAATTTGTTTTTCAAAAACTGATTGCTGTTGAGAAAACTCTTGTTTTTAATTCGTCCTCTTTCTGCTCTTCAACGTCCTCATATCCTTAATCCAAACACGTTACCAGGGCTTCTTTTTGAAAGCATAGAAGATGCATTTTGAATTTGAACTGCAGCCTGAAACACTCATACATACTTTGGAGGTATATGTCGTTCTCCCAAGTTGGGACACTGATCTCTATGCTTAACGGGCCAAGTCATGGGCGTATAAGTGTACCTATTGGCATGGTGAATGTCAACTGTTTCAGTTGCTTGGTGAGATTTTTCTTGCTGAGGCCACAGTATTTAGCAGTCTACCGCTTTCTATAACTGTTGTGAGAATTTGTCTCCATTAAAGGAGACAAAGGAAGTACTGGAGAAGACACTAATACTATGATTTTGTTTTGTCCCCTATAGATTCTGCAAATGTTCAATCAAGAAATAATAATAATAATAATAATCAATATACGTTTGACTCTTTCTTCATACTTTGTTGAGCACTGTCTGCTTGTAATGTTGCATACTTTTCAAGCGTACCAAAAAAATTAACAATAACCAAATTATTTCTCATATAAATTTTAACATACATTCTTATTGAACTGGTGTGTGTGTATCATAAGAAAAATAAGGTTTGAAATGGAAAAAACTAAATACATAAGACCTGGTTCAAAGGACCCGAGTGATGAGTTTTAAAAATATGTTTGTTTTTGAAGTTGCCAGGTCTGCCAATAATTTAAATGCAATAATGGAGAAATCCCACTAGTCAGCCCATTATGTATTTTGTTGTTCCATTTCACTCTTCAGGAATTTATCTAACCCAGTGTGCCTCTGGGGGAATAACAACAATAGCAGCGCTGAGGTGTTTCACATCTAGAATGTCTGTTTTCTACAAAACAAAAGCCTGAAAGAACTGTAATCACGTTTGTGTTTTTGCACAGCAATTATTACAGAGCTGTGCGAAAAAAGAAGCTCTTGTGCCAAAATATACGTTGGGATAACAACTTTGTAAACACTCAGCACACTCATCTCTATTGTGCTAAAAAGGAATATTTCTTTATAAAACTTGTTGTGATTTCTACCCTAAAAACTTTTCAAACTGTACTCTATAGAAACGGGCTGCAACACTGTATGACAAAGCCCTATCTTAAAAGCAGCAGAAGTAGAAGAAGTTGTGTGGGTAGGGATATAAGAAAAAAAATGGGAACAGGTTATTCTTTTTGTATTCTCAACATTCACAATAACTACATTTCTACATAAGCTGGAAGACAACAATGGTGACAGGCAAAACAATGTGGGAGGGTCAACGCAACAGTAGCGTAATTTAAAACATAAATGTGAAAAAGGTTGGTGAAAAAAATTAATGCTTTAATGCAATACAGAAACATCTGCATTTCACTCTGGATCTAATGTGGACACTCAGAGACGAAGAACATGTTGCACCACTTTTTTGATCCACTGAATAATTAAGTGCCTGAATGAAAAGAAAGCCTGCTATCTGAATTGATAAGAATAGTGACCCCAGTTAGCGAGATCCCAGCTCCACTTAAAGATCAAGGAATGATCGAGGGTCTGATCAAAAGCTTTTACCTGGCTAAAACAGAGCAAGCGGAGTTGGGCACGGAAAGATAATCGAAGACAAATGGGCTGAGGGAAATTATGATCTGAAAAAGAGGGATTCCGCAAAGTAAGAAAAAATAACTTAGCATTTCAACTGTAATTGCTGCTTCTGGCTTATAGAAAACAAACTGTATGAAACCTTCTCTCAGCAGTGAATAGGTTTAAATGTTTGATCTTTTTTACAGAACTTGCAGAGACTTTTCTTCACAAAGCTACCCTTTTCACGAATTAAGTCACCAGTTTGCACCGCCTTCAGTTGGTTATTTATGCATGCAGCTTGTGACACGAACCAATCGCCAACACACCCACAGAAATGATTGAAACACATATTTGAATATTCAGTCTTTCTAAATCCAAACCTTAAACCAACTAACTCAGGAAGACAGCATTTTTTCCTACCTCAATGTCAGGCTACATGGGGAACAGGACTTTAAAGTCAGGATTCAAGGATTCTCCCTCATTATATGCAGATTTACACAGTATGGGGAATCAGAGAAAGTGGTTCAGGTGCTTTGATGGATTTGGAAGCAGCAGGAACCGCAGTTTTATATTTTGAGGGTGTAGTACGACTGGGTCAGAATGAGCAGGGGAATGTACAAGAGACTTTATGTCTCAGAGCATGATAAGAGAACCGCAGGCTGCAGCTCTGGATACAGTAGTTCAGTAGTTAAATCTAATTTCACAGGTATTTTAAACATCCAGATCCCTCCTGAGGCTAATGACTAAACATTGTTTTAAAGGGGCCACATATCCCTTACATCTATTAGCAACACAGGTGTCTGAAGAAATTACAGCTTCCTCTGGCAACCTAACTAGTCTACAGCTTATGAAGCCATTGATGTCTATTTAACTTTTCTGTTTCTTTTTATTACAAACACAATCGTCAAAGTTTTTAGAAGGAAAATATGTCACAGGCCAACAATAATCTCAGTATAAATACAACTACGCTGTGAAGCCCTCAGTAGTGTATTAGCTAGGTTTGAAATTACATTAAAGTTAAACAGAATCATGAGGACCAAGAGACACACCAAACAGCTCAGAGATAACGTTACAAATAATCTTATAGCTGGTTTTAGCTATAAAAAAATGTATATTGAAGCCCAAAATTTTATTTACATGGCAGATTTTGTTGTAAAATAATTTTATGTCAACCAAGGAGTGTGTGATGGAAATAGAGAGATTGGAATTGGAATGAAATCATAATAAAGTATTTTAAAAGGGCCAGTAAAAGATATTTATGTTTTTATTTACATTTCAATAAAAAGTGATATGTCAGAACTTGTTTATACCCTTCTCAATAATCCATAGTAGAATTGTTCTGGGCATTACAGCAATCAAACCTCTTTGATGATTTATCTTTGGTGATGAGCTCCAACTTTTTGAGATTGGAAAACCTTCTTGCTGTCACCTTAATCTATAGCTCTCCCTATAGATTCTGGATCAGATTCAAGTCTGGACCCTTGATGGGGAGCTCTACAATATTACTTTTACTTACAGTTATTAGAAACATGTTGGTAAGTATTTAGTGTTATTCTACACCTGAATATTCCAGATATTTGAATAATTTTCAGCTTGAATCACAATTTGAACATCACACAGAACACCGATCAATCCATCATCCAAAAATGAAAGAGTACAGCACAAAAGCAAACCCACTAAGACATGGCTTTCCTAAATAAAACAGCAAGACAAGGAGACCATTAGTCCGGCAAGCAGCAATGTGTGGTGGAAAAATAACAGTGCACAACATCCTGAACACAACAACCCTAATATGACAAACATGGTGTTAGCAGACTCATACTGCGGGGATGTTTTTCTTTAGCATGGAGAGAGGATCTGGATAAATTTGATGGGGCAATCCTAGACAAGACATTTTATATTTTGCAGTAAGGCTACAGTGGAATGGTTTTAACCCAGGGATAGCTTTAATGGAAGAAAATTATAATCTATATTTAACCTGGACAAATGTATTTCAACAAATAAAAAAAAAAGGAACAAATGTTTTGGTCAGTTTTTAATAAGGAAAAACCCATTTAGAATAACAACACTGTTGAAGTATTTAATACACAGCAAGACAAACAATATGAATGCTTATGTGACACAATAAGACCAATAAGACAACTACAGTTCTAATTTTAAACATTAAATTGAAAAAACCTTCTTGAATATTAGATCTTTCATCACCATTTATTAACAAAAAAAGCTGTAAAACCATTGCAGAGAACAGCATCAAAATTATCTATTAAGTTAAGAAACATTTAGAAAAGGCCCACTAAAGAGAGCATAAGAGCACAAAAAACATAAATAGTCTTTTAAAATTCAAATTTTAAAATACTTTATTAATCCCAAACGGAAATTAAATTTTGTTGTCGGTTGTCTCTTTGTTGTTTTGTGTTTTATGCAAAATTAAAGCCAAAACCACTTAAAAGAAATTTGTTGAAATTATTTTAATGGGTGAAAATCATCACTGATTGTTTCTCCATGAGCAATATTTTATATTTTGTAAAGCTTGTGGTATAGCTATTAAGTCTGTTGTTTTGCAGACAGCTACAGAGGAAAAGCGACTCCTCCTCTCTGACACAGAAACTGATTTGCTGCAAGGCATAAACCAGCTCCTTGTGGACTCCTGGCTGAGAGAGCATGCAGGACACAGAGACTGGATCAGGAATACTGAATCAGAAGAATGGCAGTGGAAGTAAAGTCAGCAAAGTGCTACTCAGGCTCTTCTGTTAATGCTATAAAGAAAAGGAAATTAGCTAAACTGGAAGTGGTTGGCACTCGTAGCGCCATGCTCTATAGGGGACAGTTAAAACAAATTACTAGAAGAACACAAGAAAGGCTGAACAAAGCACTTTAGCAACAGAAGAGGTCGGAGTAGCTGCTACTTTGAATCATACAATCCACAAAAAGACAGTTCTACAATATAAAAAATGAACTTCGGCATGCATTAAATGTCAGCCATTAACTAAGATTTGACCAAATATGTTTGTTAATGTGATGTAAATTCCAAAACAATCAGCTACTTTTTAGATAAATAGATGGTATGCACAAAAGATGTAACTGTAGAAAGTGTTTATTCTCCTCAACTAAATTTCAGTGACCCTCTGAAACAAGGACAGATGTTGCTTACTATAGGATGTTTCCAAATCCCTTCATAGGGTGCCAGTTTGTTAGGTCTATTTGTTTTACTTATAATTTCATGTGACATTGCTACCCTTCACTGTCAATTTTACCTGCTAGATTTGTTAGATTTACACTAAAAGTAGAAAGTTTATGGATAGAAGTTAATTAAAAATTAAACATAAATTAGTATGCAAACTACCTTCCACCCTAGATCACCTCAAAAAGCTTAGAAGCACTCACCTCTCCTGCCACAATAGGAGAAGCTAGTTAAGAGGGGAAAAGTAAAGCTTGCCAGTCAGAGTGAGCCATCAAAGGAAGGTCAACAAGCATGTGTGAGCAGTTGGATGTAATTTCAAACCAAGGCAATCAAAAGGCTTCGGGTACCTTAACATAAAACTAACACAAACAGCTAAATAGAAGGTGATGCCAGTACTTTCCCTTGATCTTTAAAACAATAAAAATGCCAGATCCAACTTGCTCCTGCTCTCCTCTATTTACAGTGTTTTCCTACCAGCAAGCCCTGCCTGCTTATGGTTTTTCTTTGCCCAGTCAACACTTGTGAACAGTGTAGACAGGCAGTAGTAAATGTGGATCTTTCCACTAACCTGTTGATAAATAAAAGTTACAGTTACCTAGAGGTTCAACTGAAACACCTCTGGGGCGATCTGTAGCACAAATCTACTGATGTGCATTTATTCAGCTGAAAGAGACATGACAGACAGGAAGAAAGGAAACAAAATGAAGAGCGATGGACACACTTATTTGTTTCTGTTTCAATTGTGATAAAAGCTGGGCAGTCACAGGTGAGAACACCTTTCAATTACAACCTGTTGTTAAATCAGAGCAGAAGACACATGGGAGCCTCTATTAAACAGTACAGATACGATTCTTTCACAGAGAAAACCCTATAGTCCCCGAGCTACCTTCAGTAACTTCCCATATGGAGACAAGCAGATGTAACAGAGTTGCTAGTGGATAAATGTTTGTAAAATATAGGGGCGGTGAGTTTTTCCAGCTTGCCAAGATACATTAAAGAGTTACACCTCAATGTTAGATGGTCACAAACTGAATTTAAACTGTAAAAATGTTTTTATGTTATATTATGTTGATTAGTTTTTGGAAATCTCTGTGCTATTAAAAGACATATGAAATAAGAGCTGATGCCTCGGAATGCAGATTATATCATTTAAAGAAACTAAACATTTCTAGTATTTACAGCAGTCCAGCTGAAGAAGAACCCTTATGTTCACAGTGACAGCATAACTGGGGAAACAAAAATAACAGGCTGCAGATCTCAATGCTTCTGATAGTTTTACACTCAATTATTTTAATTCAACAAGTGCCGCTTTCAACCAAAACTAGAATTGTTGACTTGTCACATCCCTCCAGAGTATTCTTATCAAATAGTAACCCAGACAGATATCTAGACAAAAAGGGGGGAAAAAAGCTGCACGATTCATTGCACTGCTTAGCTGGTGATGAGAGAAGCAAAAAAATAAAACATAAAAGGAAGACTTTACAGTCGGGGAAATGTCATCACCTATTGCACCATCCATCTCGTGTTGCTTGTTTAGAAAACAACAGGGGAGTAAACAACAGTATAAGCATTTGTTAAAATACTACATAAAGGTTTAATTTCTATTCATTCTTAATCAAGAAGCTTGTTTTCTGTAGAAATTGTCCAATAAGGACGGAATTCAAACTGATAACAGATAATACCACAAAATCACTATAGTAAATAAGCAAACATTTCTGTATTTTTCCATACAGTATTCTGGTTAATGCAATGGAAACAAAAACTGTTCAAACACACACACACACACACACTTCCCCCCCCGACCCCCCCCCCCACACACACACGCACACGCACACCCACCCACACGCACACCCACACACACACACACACACAATAAAAAAACACAGGACATCTTCTGCTATGGCAGTAGTCTAGTGAAATCCCCTGGACAGGAATGCTGCTTTTGACCTCCACAGACTTTTTTCCTTCCTCTAAACTTTCTAATAACATGTTTAGATATTGCACTCTGTGAACAGTCGGCACATAGCAAGGACAATTTGTAGCTTATTCTTGATATCATCTGCTGAATGATTGTCCAGTATGCCATGTTACCACATCAGCATGTAGCTTTTGCCTTTCAGAAAAACTGAAAAATGTTGGACTATGTCACATAAATAAATAAATAAATGTATTAGGTTATAATGAAAGATACCCACAATCACTGCTGTTTTTCATTTCATACACAGGCTAAAGATATGGTGGAAGAAGACTGAAAAAGTGCAGAGATAACGGGATAATTTCAATGAACTGAAAATTATTGTGGCAACTGTACTACTTTGGAATCTTTGTCTTGTATTGTATATTGAATACTAATCTATAATGTTTGTTTTCTAGATTAGAACATCTTCCCATTTTTTTCCTCAGATCACGATGTCTGTAAGAGACTGTAGGAGATTCTTGTACATTTAACCATCAATTTCTTAAAAGAAAAATCAAAGGCTATGGCTAATGGTCTCTTAAACACAATCTGGAATTCCAAGGAGAAAAAGAAGAAAATTATTTCTTTGAATGTTTAGAGGAGAACAAATTTTGTAAGTTGATTGAATTTAATAGGTTGCACATTGGAGAAGCAAGGTAATCTTTTTTTGTTTGTTTTAGAACATAAGAAGACATGTCAGAACCAAAGTAATGCTCTTAACAAGATTATCATTATTAAAATATCTTTTTAGAGGGCTGTAAACCTGATTTGTGCTGCTGCTATGTGATGTGAGCCTGAGGTTTAATGATGACAGGCAAATTTGCACTAAATCTTGTCAGACTCGCTGCTAATAGAGCTGCTTCCCTGTTAAGGTTACCTGTTTAATAGGGCAGGATTACTAAGCTGGCTCAGGCATTGAAATTAATTGCTGCTTCTCTCAAAGCAGACCTGCTTTGAGCATCTTCTTGCTGCAAAACAAAGTCAACAAAATAACCTAACCAGTAATCTCAGATACCCACACATTTATTGTCAGATTAGTGAGGCTTTTGCCAATGGTTTTCAATCAAATTGGTGAATTGCATGCTGAGATTTATTAAATGCTTGCATGAGCTGATTAGATGAGAAAAGATGCAAGCAGCAGTGATGGAGAAGTGCCCAAACACACGGGTAATGTTAGAGAGGGGATACATTCAGCAGCACGAGTGAAACAGAAGCGAATGTTCAAGCAGTGACAGTGATACTAGCAATTAGCTGGATTTCGCTCCATGGCAGTATGATTTGAAAATGCCACTGTGTAGGATTTGATATTAAACTCAAATGCTTGGCTTTATGTCTGCCATTTAAAAACCAGTTAATGGACTGTAGATTCTGACGACTTGCCATTCAGCTTTATTTTAAGTTGCTCTTAGTGCTTCAGCTGGTGACAGGAGCACCAGCATGTGACAGGATGGAGGTTCAATAGAAACTAAATGTTGTATTTTACAGAAATGATCGATCAGAAATCTCCTTGACATTTTTCACTGTGCTCTAAAATAGACAATATTTCTTGTTCTCTACCTGCAAGGCTCACCATCTACTGTCACAAAAGTGCAATTTTTTCTGGAATTGTAAGAAGAATGGAAGCCATATTGATAGGAATTATCTTGACAGGATAATTGGAGCACTCTACTATGCTTTTCTTTTAATTGGAACAGCAAGAAGCAAGAAAAAAAACGACCTTAAAAAAAGAATCAATTAAAACAACTGGCAATTATCTCTGCAAAGACTGGCATCACTTCCTGCTGCAGATTCGTTGCCTTAGCAACAAGTCAGCTGCTAAACAAAGCCGTTTGCAGCCAACACACATACACACAAACATACTGAAATAGCAAGAGTATAGATAAAGGATGCACAAACGTCACATGGCGAAGGCATAGTTGGTGACAGATGTGAAACAAGCAGGGCATCTTAGATTACAAGTTGTCCCGTCAATACGGCACCCATAGATCTGTGTTTTGATGCAGACCGTCATTTGTCAAAGTGCACGCTGCATGCTGTGCTGTCGACCGGCTTTGGAAGAGACAAATTGGAAAATCAAAGGAGAGGGATGTGCATTTTCCTTCAGCTGTCGTTCAGAACATTTTATGTAATATTAAACTAAGCTCTTTCATCACAAAATAAGACTTTTATCTTCTGTATTAAAAATGGCATCTGAGGACAGTGAGATCAGAAACTACATGTTGATATAAAATAAGTTGGAAGTGAAGCAAAAACTTTAATATTTGATAAGGAAAGCAGCCTTTTTGCCATGCTTAGTGTGATCTGTATAGTAATATGAAGTTAAGCAGCACACAGCAGTCCCTTGTGGGGAGTTAGTGTAATTACTCGTTGAACAATGTAAAAGTAATTCCCCTCAAAACAGCCACTCTAACTTCAAATGTAACTTTTTCCTGTGCACCCCGGCTGTTAATAATTTGATACAACCTAATACTTAAAACTTCACTTTTTTTCTCTGTGGGTGACCATCTATATGCCACAAAAATTGGAGAAAATCACTTACAGCAAATGCATCATAAATAGATTTTTTCATTTGCTTCAGTTTACTTTAGGGCTATTATCTGACAGAGATTTCCTAAAAAAAACAACAACAAAAAACGTACATTTTCTTTAGTTTGACTGTTCTTGCTATGTACCTAAAAGGTTTTCCAAGGTGAGTATAGCTAAGTTCCCTTGATAATATCTAACTCAAATGAGTATATTCCATATGTGTGTACCATTTACAATCTAACAGGAAGTAATGCAAGCCATATGTGAGCTCCTGTTTTTCCATTTATTCATCACTTATTCATTGATCTTTGTGTACACTAACATAAGCTGATTCTCTACTTTCTTCTGCTCTCTGTTTGCTTCTCTGTCTCTGGTCCCAATGGTGCTGTGTGTGTTTCAAGCGCCTCATTCGAGTGTGCAAAGAGAGGAAGAAGGGGTGTGGCAGGCTTGCAGATGGCGTGGGGTTCTCCTGTGATGTGTGGGGGGGCCCAGTTGGCACGAATAAAGAGGAGGAGATGACGAGCTCGATGTTAACAAGCTGTCACTCAGAGCGCAACGCAGCGCCCACAACAAAAACAACAGAGACAAACCCCTGACAACACTTGTGTGATAAACAACAACCGAGTAGGCATGCAGTGCTGTTGTACCTACTGAGTAGAGGTAATAATACCAGCATGTTAGGCCAAATAAAAAACAATTAATACCATAAAAGTGGCAGGGGAAAAAATCCACATGAATCTAAAGCAAAATTATTTGCACACTTAACAAATATGTGTTAAAAAATATTTTTAATACAGTGGAATAATAAATAAAAGAAGTTTTGGAGTGCTTTTGAGTCCAAACGTTTGGACACATGAGATGTGTCCAAACCTTTGGTCTGTACTGTACATGTTGCCTGTAAAGTTTGAATAATCTTTTTTTTACCTACTTTAATAAAATGTTTGTGACAGTGTGTACATAGTCACTTTAAAACATATCATTGTGAAAATGTGACCATTAAAAGAGAAATGTGTTTTTCATAAAGTTAATCTATCTTAATAGCATTTGGTCAAAGTGATTGATTTGGTGCATAAGAAATGTGTTCTCATCAACATAACCCTGTTCAGGTACCTCAATTTTCTCTGATTTTTAACATATATTGTATTAAAGTATAATCTAGGGGAAAGTCTGTACAAATGTCAGCTATTGACAGCATGCAGCTGTGAAGACTAAAGATACAGCAGTCATGCACTTGTACAGTTGGCTTTCACATAAAACTAAATGAGGCATCAGCTTCCCATGGGGTTGCGTGGAGCTGTGGAGGTGTTTGTGTGTGTTTTAGATCATAAACACAGACAAACAATGAGTAAATTCTGCTTAATTGCTTTTATTTCCTGCTTTGTTGCACCTTTGCACTCTTTATACTGCATTAAGGAGCAACTCAGAACACAGAGATTTTCATCTCTGACTAAGGAAGAAAAGAATTTGAGTTTATCACATTACGTGGTCTATTCAATGTTATTTTTCATTTATTCTTAATTTTAAGGATTTTAGTGCAATATTTTACCAAAACAAATTCTTTAACACTAGCATTACCAGGGATTTCGACCTCCTCTGGGCTCCAATGGTAGAAATGTCAAATGACCCTTCTCTGGTAATTCTAGTCCTATTAAATTCACACAGACTGAATATGTAAGCTTTTGAGGCTCAAGCAGAATGCCTTTAAAGAGGCTTAGATACTTAGAGAGAACACACAACCATTTAATACGAACAGAGACATCAGGAAATGTCTTTTTTGTGATTGTTCCTCCTTTCTTCACGCCACCTGTTGGGTGAATGACACTCGAATTTGACAGTTGTTAAATGTTCTGCTCCAGAGCCCCAGAGCACTTGGCAGAGCAGCCCATCACTAATCCAGCCAGCACAAGCACTGACTTACAACTAGCTGAAACACAGACAGAGAGAAAGAAGAGGTGAAAATCTGAAAGACAGACAAACAAAACAGCCACAGACAGAGATATGAGATGACTATATAGGTGGTCAAACTCAAAGAGTCTCAAAAAATTACAGAGACATCTGGGGATGGCATAAAGAGGTTAGCAGGGATTGATACATTTTGGTGAGAAAGTGGGCCAGGATGAGGTGTGAACACAGAAAAAAAAACATTCCTAAAAAAAAAATGGAAGAAAAGGCATTGAGACCGTGGGGCTACAAGAGTGTTTGGGGGGAACAAAATAAGCAGTAGAGGGTTTACAAGGTGTCCTCTGAATCCATTTGTCTCCCAGAGACTCATTAGTGTTTGTGAGAGGGCGTCCGGTTATAAATAGGCTCGGCAGCGTGTGTTTGACAGGAGGGAGTCTAGAACTTGACGGCGAGAAATTAATCTCACAAGAGAACTCCCAGAGGATGTATGAAGAGACCAAACAGACGGATATCCCAAAAATAAGCGCGCTCCTTTTTTAAACGGTCGGCAGCTCCCATCAAAAGTTGCTTTGATTCCTGCCACTGCATTTATCTCATCTACAGTAAAATCCCAAAACAGCCCTTATAAAGAACTATTAGGTTGTTTGCGAATGATCTGAACAATGAATTGCAGAAAGGATTTTTATTTCACTATATCTTCTAGATATTACATATTTAAGTAAAACGTTCTTAGTCCATAAAAATAACCTTCATTCTGGGATACTGGATAGTTTTGAAAAGAGTGCAGCATTCTACCATTGTGCATGTTTGCCTCTGCTGCTGCTTTGTCGTTTTTCTCTGTCTTTTTTTTTTTTTTTTGCTCTTCGTGCTTTGGGAATATTTACATTTTCAACAGAAAAACATGTCTGTCAATTCAAGTCCTGAGACTTTGGATCTCTGTGGTAACAAAAATGCAACTACAGGGCCATTAACAAAAAACTAAATACCACAGAGCAGTTAAATTATTTTAATGATTAATTTTAAGTAAAATACACAGATGAATTTATTGCAAATTTTGTGACATATTTCACACTTATTCTGCAAATTTTTATGATTATGGCTCGCAGGATAATGAGAACAACATTTCTCCCAAGTTCAAAAGACCGATACATTTTTAGGCATTACAAATGCTACTATCATAGGGAAAACTATTAAGTTGGTAACTATCTGATAGACACTCAATGACAAAAGGAGGGTAAGTTAAGTTATTGCTAAAGAGGTTAACTATTCAAGTCCTGTATCAAAACATATATTTTTTAAAAGTGTCAATGGAAGAAAAAAACTGGTATAAAAAAGTTGTTTCCTTTTTTATTTCCAGCAGGACTTAGCACCTGCCCACACTGCTAATGTGATCAATAGCTAGCTTAATGACCATCACTGCTCTTGATTGGCTGACAAACCAGCCTGACCTAAACTCCAAAGAGAATCTATGAAGCAATAGAGGGATGATGAGAGACACCAGGCCTCCTTAAAATTTCAGCAGAGCCACAAGCTGATCATGCTATGCAGCAACAATACAATAATTCATATAAAAGAAGTCCCAACAAAGGATTATGTGCATATGGTAAGTTTTATTTTGTTAAAAATCTTAATTGTTTGCATGGAATATTTTAAACTACAAGAAAACTGAATGTTGTGTATGCATTAGATTTAAGTCTTGAACTATGTCAATCTGTATAACAATATGAGTAATTCATGCATTTTAAAAAAAATTATTGAAATAAACTGAACTCAATTATTGAAATAAATGTGCCCACTGTCATTAAAGTTGTGGCACTTCCTGACAAACACTCTATTGTCTACTTCTGTAAATGGCCCCTAAAGTGGACACATCACTGCCCTGCTATAACCACTCACCCAGCAGCTGTGTCTGAAATACTCAGACCATTTAAAGCTGAAGAAATTCAGTCTCCTTGATCCTCACTAGAGATCCTTTAAAGAAAAAAACCCTACATCTGACCCCAGTCTAACCCAAATGTCTCTGGCTCTGCTAGACGGTGGGTGATCATCCAGACATAAAGCTGTAGCTCAGCCCAGGGAATGACTAAAGGAGGCTTAGAGTTATGGCTCAATCAGAGGCTGAATACACCTGCAAGCTGCAAACCCACAGCTGCTTTCAAAGGACTGTGATGAAATATTTATGGTAACTGTGACCATTGTAGACACAGGAGAACTTGACTGCTATAGTTGTAGTTGAGGCTACTGTACTATACTTTCACATAGTAAAAGTATCAATCTGAAAGTATTGATATTTCTGGTGTTGATATAACCTGAAAAAGGTATCCTTACCCTTTCCTTTTGCTACTTAGTCATTTAGTGTAGAGTGGATTTTTATGGGATCCAAACAAACAAAATTTTTCTTGCGTATATCCAGAACAATCAAGAGTCTCAAAGTTTCGTTTACCATTTGCAACAGAACCAGTTTATGAACCACAGGCCCAGTTTAAAACACTGAATCGTGAGGGTCTGGATGCCAAAAAGTTTGTGAAATGGTTCCTGAGTTATTTTTAAGTATGCATTTATCTGTATCTATGTTCCTCTACCAGCACTTTCTGCATTTTCCTGTTTTACGTCAGTCTGTTTCTGCACTTAGAGCTTTTACCAACCAAAACAAGACAAACATTAAAGAATTTAGCAACGATTTAACAGATATTTTGTGTAGAAATATGTCAAAGACCGAAAAGGGTAAAGATATGGAACTTGATTTTAGTAGGTGACCACTAACAGACATCCAAATGACTGATGACAGTAACTTCAACTGTGGGAGGTGCAAACATTGGCAGCTGTTTGTAACTTAAAAGGTCAATACCCTTTTTTTTTAACCATTTTGTTTTTGCTGTCATATGCATAAATATGCTGCTGGTTATGGCAGAGCTTTATGCTGTAATTCTAGAAATAATATACATCTGGTTTTATAATTTATGATCAGATCAAGACAGAAAAACAGAGAAAAGAAAATGTGTTACCACTATTCCCAAACTAACCTCCAAGAATAAACGTGAACTTAGTATGAACTGATAAGTAATTTATTCATTAGAAAAGCTTGGAGACTTTTATCCCCAGTGTAGCCTCACTTGTTAAAACAGCAAGTAATTCCTAAAATATCGTGGGGTTTTTCTGTTTGTAATGGTCACAGATATAAAATTATGAATATTAATTATAAAGATCAAAGTTAAAATAATTGAGAAGTTACAGTTTAACTGTTAACTTTTTATCAAATGCATTTCCTAAAGCTTAAGAGAAGATTACATTGACGTATATTTTAAGCCCTTAATGATTTGGGTAATTTCCGTTCATCTTTGAAATTTAAAGATAGTATGTATTTTCATTAGTGATGCAATCATATAGGATTATTTTCAAATTCAGAGGTTTATCCAAAACAAATTATCTAAATCCTCCTGGTGAAAAAAGGTCTCACTTTGGACTGCCACAGATGAAGTAAACATTTGATCCTTAGCATATAGCAGAAATTCATGAACCTACAGGTTAACTAACAGGAAATGTCCTTCAGCAGAAAAACTAAGACATTATACTTTCTCTGTAAACAGCATTATCTTGTGATCACATTGAGAAGTAACTGTAAAAGCTTCCCTGGTGGGGATAAGTGAAGAATTGCATGTTTTATTTGACACCAACATTGCTTTGTCATGTTAAATTATCATTCAGCCCTAAAAATGTTCTTCATGTAATATTATGTTTAGTGCATCCATTTCTAAGAACATCATCCATACACACAGCTCGAAGCTCAGCAGTGCAGGTAAAACAATTTCTCTAGAAAATTGCAGCTGCTGATAGATTCTAAAAATAACGGATCCCCACAGAGAGAGAACTACTGTAAAGTCAGAGGTCGAGCGTTTGTGTCGTGTCAACGTGACTGCCAAGGAAAAAGGAAACTACGGTATATCAAAGAGAAACCACACTTTGAGGGGAAGATGGAACTCTCAGAAATACTGCCAAAAGCCCTTCATCATCTCTTCTCCTATTCCTCTTCTCAACCAGTGTCACTCTTACATTTTCTATTTTCTTCTCTGTGCTTTTGACACACAAGGTTCCTGAAATTCAAGCAGCATTTCAACCATTCCTGGAGAAAAACTGCACACAAAAGCTGCAAATGTTAGTGAATTGCTGGTAATGTAATCTTTGGATGAATGCATACTTATTCAGCCTCTGAACTACAGAATTGACAATTAGCTGGTAGTAATAATATAGAGTTGAAATCAGCAATGTGATCAACCACCAGGATTCATTTGAGTATATTCACACCTGCACAAAGTCTTACATATGTAAATAACACATTTATAATATTGTGCAAATGTTGTAAATGCTTACCAGTTTTCATGTAATGTTTTTGTTCCTATTCATTTTTCTCAGTTTGGCAGCTTTTTAGCCATTTTCTGTCAAGTCCTTTCATGTGACCGTGACATAATTTTGCACAGTGGTTGCTAAAAAAAAACTTGAGCAGAGTTTAGAATAAAAGAAGTGTCAGGGCTATGACAAGAACAACAATAGCTGAACCAGATCTGTTCAATCACGCAGCTGTGCCAAAATGGTTAGAAATTTTTTATCATTAAATATACAAAAAGCAGAAATAGAGCAAGAAACAGACTTTTATTACATTCATTTGAATTTTGTTTATTTTTGTTAGTTAACTATATATTATACCAAAGAATTTTACTGGAAAAACAACTGCACAAAATCACTTCTGGTTTAATAAAATCCAACTGAGTCTGTTTAGATCAATTCAATTAATTTCAATTTAATCTGTTAGATGGAATCACTGAGTTCAGAAGGTAATCCATAATGCATGTATATACACTGATGGGAACTACAAACTACATCTATCTTGTTTTGGTGAATTTGTGTTCTTGATTACACTATTTCAGGCACAATGAGGAACCTTTTGTCATTTTACATTTTTTGCCAACAATGCATCCATTAATATTTATCAGAGTGATGCTTTGTATCTGTTTTGACAGATAACAATTTAGAGTAATTTTCTAATCTCTACTGAAGGAAATTAAATTTTCTACTTCAGTTGTTACTATCTACCAGCATGAAAATAGTCATAATTTGTTATAGTTGTTAAGTTTTAAAAGGCTCACCACAAAAAATTAAATGGTATTCAAAAGTGTTTGTTAAAGGGTACAAAATGAAACTGAAGAAAAGAAATGGCAACTCGTGTGTATGAAATAGTTTTAAGAATTAGTGATGAAGTGATATGACTGGAAAGCAAAGAGGTGGATAAAAAAAAATCTTTCATGAGCAAAAGATATACAAGTAAAACCTCCAAATAACCAATGTAGAGCATGTTTGTGAAAAATATCAGGAAAAATAGTGAAAATGAGAGAATAATCAATCAGTATTCAAAGAAAAGAACCTTGAAACACCTTTTAAAATCCCAGAGAACCATAAATCAATAGCCTTTTCAAATATTAGACAAAAGATTACCCCTTAAAAGCAAAACAAATGCAGTGGCTCAAGATTTTTGCACAGCTCTGACCTGTGCATTTTTACAATTACAAAAAGAATTGTAACTTCCGAGATGGTGAGTACTGAAAGAGACAGTACTGTAGTTAAGGATAAGCACACTACCCTTTTCAATACTCACTTGACTTTGATGCATTACGCCCAACACTTATTTGCTCTACAGTCATAAGAAATCTCAGCACACAAGAAAATGTCAGCTGCCCACTTTTGATCTTCCACTACCTGTTCTTTAGCTGTCTAGAATCCTTTAAACTCCTTCAAAAGAGACAACCGTGTGTAGGTGTATTAAGAGGCAATAGAGGGGGGAAAAAAAGATAATTTATTCAAGGGGAGTTTGCTTTGTTTTAATCTCTGAAGCTGCTGATTTGCTAAAAGTCAACTCCTTCAAGTCTGTGTGTGTGTGTATATTAAATACTTTGACTCTTTGAACTCTACATCCTCTTGGCGTTGATCCTAAATGCACACACGCCGACACACGCAAACTCACTGTTCAGTGATGAGATCGAACTGAGGACTCGATGAATAAATAATGTTTGAACTCTTGGGATACACCTGACTAATTAAAAGGGTGGGCAAAGTGTCTTTGCAAAAAGCAACAATGCAAGAGAGCATGAAAGTAATCCTTGTTTCAGCTATTGGCTTTTTCAGCAGACTGACACTCACACCCATATGCATGTCTAATTTGTGACATTGTGTGCTGTAAATGAAACAATGGAAAGAAGGGAGATGAGGTGTTGATCTCCATTGTGGGTTACTGAGCCAACTGACCCAATATTGACAGATTGCATTGTCTAATTGAGAAGGTCCCATTTTTGCTTGCCAACATAGTAAACTTTAAACTGTTTATGTGAGATCTAGCAAAAATGTAGCAATCACTTGTCATTTTCAGTGACACTTTGGGCTTCTGGGCTTTGTAACCCTGCGACACACTAACACACGCCGTCATCGAGGCCATTAGAGTGGATGTAATTATGAGGAATAACCAGTGTAACAGGCCCAGCTGTCCTGCTAACATCATCTTGCTAGAATCCCCAGACCCCATTATTGTCACTGAATGTGAGCAGATACCAGAGGGACTGAGAAAAGAACACAAGGCTTAGTTGGAAAAGGAAGCATTGAAGGCTTGGATTTTGGCATGCTGACATCTTCACTAAGAGGAATTTAAAACAGCAAGATGCAAAAAGTTCTTATTAAAAACCAGGGAAGTGATTCAATGTGGCAGCGAACGAAGCAACAGCTGGAACAAGAGGAACTAAACCTGACTGGCTACAAATGACTTAAACCTCCCCATAGGGCATGCATGGAGCTATAGCAGAGTTTGTGAAGACGCTTGACACGAATGAGCCAGCAGCAGCAACAGCAGCAACAGCAGCAACAGCTTGACTCCTGGAGGAGCCACCGAGCTCCACAGCCTTTGAACATCCAGGAGGCAAGCAGAGGCAGACAGCAGAGGTACGTGACTATCATGACAACAACCAACAATCAAACACAAACACATTGTGGCGCATGTTCCGTGAGTCTCATGAGTTATCAAGATTGAACACCTCCAGCATCTGAGCTATTTCATTAACCAGGAGAGGATTCCCTAAAATAAGTGAACACAGGAAAAATACAAAAGAGACAAAAAAATATTTAAAGAAGTGAGGGGAGATTTCCAAGTTCCCACCTGAGAGTTTTCCATCATTTTCCATCCTTGCTCCTGTTAGCCCTCTTGTCCCTCAGTTTATTTTCTTGCCTAAGTCATCCCATCCATCCACACATTTCCTCACCCATCCAGTGTTGTCACCACCTCACTTAGCCACTGTCTTAAACAGAATATGGAGTATAAAAAAGGAAAAAGAAATATCAAAGGCAGGGAGGGACAAAAGGATTCAGAAAGAGGAGGGAGTGAGGAAGTGTACTGGAAAACACAAAGACGAGAGGCAAGTAAGGCTGCCAATTCTGAACTTGCCTCTCTCCTTTCTGTCTGATTTCATCTCCCTGGCTGTCTGTCTTATTTTTTGCTCCCTCCATCCCTCTTATTATGTCCATCTGAGTGGTCGTGCCAAGCTAGCAGGGCAGGCGGAGAAAACATGGCTCACTCGTGCCCTAAAACACCTTTTAAACAGGTCATCTCCAACTAGCCACTAAATGTAGACCTGGATGCACTGATTCTGTGCTGGAGGCCATTCCCCAATCAGGAATGTGTGTTTGTGTGTGTGTTTATGACAGCACTTGTCAGCGAGCCAGAGTCCTGGATTACAAATTCCTCTGGCCTGTCCTGCCTCATCCTTTGCTTCAGTCACCTCCGCTCCCTACCTGTCTTCCCTGTCCTCCAGTTTTTGTAATTCTTTCCATCCTTGTTTACCTCCATCTGTCTCTACTTTTGCATCCCCACATTCTTCCTCTCCTCCACCTGCAGATCCTGAGAAAGAAAATTTCACATTTGATTTCATCAGTCTACAAAATTACAACGCAAGCTTGTTGAAGCCCACAGGAGCAGAAAAGCTCATCAATCTCTGTATCTTGATCTGCTCTTATTAAAAGAGCCTGCAATCAAAGCAGCACACAATCTACACACAGTACACAGCCCCAAGGGCACTTCTTTGCTCAAATAAAGATAGCCAATCACAGTCTGGGGAGGCAAGAGAAGTGCTGTGGTAATTAACACCAGTGGGTCTGAACTTAGATACATGAGAAAAGTCTGCAAAGAAATCACACTGACCAGAGGCAGTGGGTAAAACCAAAAGTAGATTAAGGCAGAGCCTTCGTTGGCCTGCTCCTCTGAGACAGCTCTAATGTTTGATTAATATGTAAGACTCAGTCCTGATCTGCACTTCAGAGGCCATCATACACAGAAGAAAAAAGGTCAGTCGGAGACCAAATATTGAAAGTTTTGAAGGGGATTATGGTTGCCCGGAGAAATTGACTGGTGACCACAACCAGAGTATTTGCACCTTGATAAGCTCTGATCAATCACCAGGCCATTACAAGGTAAAGAAAGCTGTGGAAAAGATGCAAAGCCACATAACTTCAGGATCACTGAACTCTCTAAAACTGAAATTAGAGGAAGTACAAGATGGAAAAAATCTAAATTTTCTATGACAAGTTGAGATATGTCGGAGTTTTCTTCAGCCTTCGAGAGAGCAATAAGGCACAGCTTCAGCAGATAAGAGGAAAGCTAACAGAGTTACTATAAAGTTGCTAAGGTGTATTTTTATTTTTTTTCTCTGTCTGTCATGGCACATACTGCATTAGGAAATGTTGACAGCCTTTTGAAAAATCTCAGTAAGAAAGCAATGTTTATTTTGACATGCTAGCCGTCCTACACCCTAACACAAAATGTTGAAAATAGTCTAAAATGTCAATGCAATAATAATAATAATAATAATAATAATAATAATAATAATAATAATAATAATAATAATAATAATAATAATAATAATAATAATAATAATAATAATAATAATAATAATAATAATAATAATAATAATAATAATAATAATAATATGTGGTATGTCAACACCTCTGGTTTTCATATGAATAATTTATGATCACTTTTCCTATGTGTTCTATATAATTAGGAATTGGCTAAAATTGGAATGGACACCATTGTATTAAAAATAGGAATCAGAAATTGGCTACAAAATTCATTGATTGATTGACTGACATTTCAGTCGGCACCAACAGAACAAATGTTAACAGAGATTTTGTTCAGTTCCAACAAAACAAACTCAGAATTGTAACAATGAACATATAAAAAGTCATAATACTGCTGTATTATTTAGATAATTCATCTGATTGCACTCGTAGATTCTACGGCAATCCCTCATCCTATGCAAACATGTGGAAAAAGTGGAAGGGAATCACTATCTTTCACCAGAACCAATTGCAGCATAGACACGTACACAGGGATAAGTTTTAGTGGCCAATTAACTTGACGTGAATGTTTTTGACCGTGGGATGAAGGTGGAGCACCTGAAAATAACCCACACATGCATAGCTGAAACATAAAAACACAGTCTGATTCATTCCAAATTATTATAAAATATATCTGATTGCATAGAAATCTTGACTTTGGAGCATTTCCCTTATCTGAGCAAGAATGATGCAACAGTGGCAGAGAGGTGCCCTATTAAAAAAAAAACTAAAAAAAAACTGAGACATACACAATCTCTGACTGGTTGGGGATCTTGAGGGCTGAAAACAGACATAAAAATACAAACTCACTTGTCCAGTATGACTTTTTATGTGATGATATAGAATGAATCTGCAAATGGCTTCACTCAGAACTGAGATATAGAATCACTAAGTCTAGAATACTTATCAAAGGAAGAAAAAAAGATATTTTGCAGCATGCACTTGTATTAAATATCCATTTGTTAACATCACTCTACAAGACCCATGAGTTCACAACATCTTTTGTCCATTTAAAAAAAAAAAAAACAAGGATTGATAGACAAAGACCAAGGACACACCCACCAGTCTCCTTCTAAAGAGCTGAGGATGAAACTTGCAGATGTCTCATTCTGTTCAGGGTTATACCTGCTGAGCAGTGCGAGCTTGACAATGGCCACATAGGGCTAGACAACTGCTGAATACACAGCTTCCTTCCCCAAGGAATCTCCATGCAAAGGCACAAGGTGACTTGACATATATTAAATTATTTCTGGCATATCAGCAGTGTCGAACATTAATTGTGTGGCATGTGAGTGCAGGGTTTTTCATAACGTATCTGTGGCTGTTTGAACATGTGACAAAGAAAACGAAACATGTTGTTAAGCTTATGATATGAGTTAATACCTCACAAGGACAAGTAAATAAGCAACAAACACCATGTCCTCTTCCTTTTAGCAGTCTCCCTCTACTCACCAAGCCATTTAGTGGTGACAAATACATACAGATGAGATATTAATGGCTTACCGCGTCCTCTTTGACCTTTTAATTATTCTGAATTGTGTACAGTGGTGACGTGCAGTAATTACATTAGCATCTCGCCAGGTTTACTTAATGTTGCAGCAGAAAGGATGTTGTGATCCAGTGCACAGATAAGCCGTCACTTGCTTCTTTTGAGTAAACTCTTCATGGTGTGTGTAGTTGTCTCTGTATGTGCTTGTGTGGCTGCAATAAGTCATCTGAGATTTATTAGCTCAGTTACTACCGGTAAACCCTATGAGCAAATAAGTGATTTGGTCATTACAGGCTATAATTGGTTACGGAAGAAAGACCACAACACATTGTCCCTTTACTTCCTGCTGTTAACATCCTGTCCTGCACTTTGCTGCTTATTTTACCGCAAAACTCAACTTCCGCCCTACTTGCCCCCTCCCTCCATCTTCCACTTCCTTCTCTAAGCATTTCCCCAGAGATAACCAACACTCTTTCCTTCCCTTTATCTTTTGAGTGAGGCATCTGGAAAACAGACTCTTTCTCCACCTCTCCCCATCACATTCAATCATCCTGATGTTTATTCAGTTCTCCACCCTACCCACCTTCCTTCTTAACTCTCACCTCTCGTCCCACTGGCCCTCGTCTTTCTGCTCACAAAGGCTTCACTCGCTTCTGTTACGTCATTTATCAAGGTCCTCCATCTTTCCATCCTCATCCAGCTCTCTCTACTTGTTTTATTCCACACCACTTCTTTGCTGTTGCTTTGAGCATGTTCCCTAATGCCTCCTTTATCAAACTGTTTGTGTTTGCTGCCACTGCTTGAAGAAAATGTGTTATTTAAGCTTATACTTGCAGGCTGAACCACATAACGGCCTCAATGTCACAGTGCAATAAATTTTGAAAATCTTTCTCTGAAATAAGATGCAACAATAGCAAATAGAGGCTTTTGACTGCAAACTTAAAACATAGACAGTTTCTGTTCAATTTGCCATGGGAGGCTACACCTGACTCAACTCAGTTCAAAGTTAGGCATTCATTTTTATTTAACATTTGGTTCTAGGGTTCTAGAAAAAAAAAACTATTTCAATATGACATACTTTTCCAGGTTCAATTTCCAGAATTCTTAGTCCCTATCTTGCCAGTTTGTAAAGAATAAATGCAATTGTTCATTATGAATTTATGACACACCTCCTATGGGTGCAAAAGATTATGGTGGTACCTTTCAAAGAGTAAACAGATCACCAACAATAAATCATTAAAGTAGCAGCAGAAACAAGAAAAGGCTAGTCAGTAATTATGAGTAGGGTTTAATTTTTGTACTACCAACAAAGATTTTTTTCACTAATTATTGACAGGTTTACATGTAATTTTGAAATACCATTGCTCATGTAAATAAAAACAGATAAAATAGCTTTCAATGATTTCTTGAAACCTTCAAAAAGTCTGAATAAATGTTGCTCAGGATCGTCTTAACAAAAACTGAAAGAACTTGGAAGAAAATGAGAAGAAATGAGAAATGACTTCAAAGTCTCACACAGTGCTGTCTGTGCCACTGGAGGTTTACAATTGCCCTCCGCCTGCAGCTCCTAATGCTTCCTTCAACACGAGTGCAGTATCTTGACAAGAAACAGAAAAGGCTGCTTCAAAAGTCAAGTAAATGCAAGTTTGACCTTTTAGGGTAGATTTGATTGTGACGCTGCGTCTACACTGTCCCACACAGTGAAAGAGAGAGCTGTAGAGTGAGCAATGATTCTACTATCTCTATGCGATAGGTGAGCAGAAAGGCAAAAGTGCTCGTCTCATTACAGCTCATCTTGGCCACACAGGACAGTTCCAGCCTCATGGGGCAGAGATAAGAGGAAGTCCAAGGGAAAGGAAAAAAATAGCTGATAAGAGATGCTCCTAGAAAATGCAGATATTGATGAAATAGAAGAGGGCCTCGACAGAAGTGCAAGAGGAAAGTGGGTGAAGCCAAACGAGAGGATGGACGGATGGATGGATGGATTTGCTAAGTAAATGGCTGCAAGCTAATCATGATGCTAACAGTAATGGATATGCAGTGCAGGAGATTGCTTCATTTACAGCCACTTGAGTGTCGTTTAGGTAATCTCTGCGACGCATTCACAATGAATGTGAGTCACTGAGCCTGAGTGGTCTGCACAGGACCAAAAAAGATTTCATTTTCTGACTTCTTATATAAAAAATAGGCTGCCACTAAGGAAATTAACATTCCTGTAACTATGGTTATAATAATTTTAGGCCTGAGCTTTAGTGATGTATGCAAAACAATCGTGTAAAGAAGCTTAAGATTCAATGAATATTTTCTGAGACTTTATGAGGATCAGACCAAACATATATGTAAACACAAAAAAGTGCTCCTCTTTGTCCAGTTTTCTATATTTGAAAATCAAAATTCAGCTTCTTCACCACACCGTCACCACGCTATTTCTAACATCCATCCTTTAACACCTCTCCGAGGATTTCTCAGAGTTGTCAGTAACTGTACCATGGCTCACACAGGTGTAATATATTGTATTTTGGGTCCTATAACTCAATTTTATGTGATCAGGATCCCTAAAGCCTGTGCTGTGGTGCTTGGTGACAAATGACCCAAGTCAGACATCAGTGAGTCAGGCGAAGTGAAAGGCACTGATGAAATCAGCTTTTGAAACCTTTTGTTGTTTCAGCTTTAGTCCTCACTGGATGTTGAATGTGTGTCAGACAACGTTCGTCACTGTGTGGGTGAGTTTTTCCATCATTAATGTTTGCCTCAAGAGGAATTTAAATTAGATATCAGACCCACGTTGGGATGTCAGCTTCTGTAAATGTTAGAACAAAGGGGAATCACAGTGATGTGTCAATAAATACCACTCCAAGGGAAAATTGAACAATATTCCACTGCAAAACAGACAGTCAAGTGTTGCACATCAATACAGGTACATCTGAAAAAGTTACTGTATTATGAAAAAAATTCAACATTCGTTGAAACTTGTTTTAGAAAATGAAACTATATATTATATAGATTTCATATACAGACTGAAAGATTTCAAGCCTTTGTTTCATGTACTAAATAACTAATATTCAGTGTCTCAGATAATAAGTGGCAGCTTACCATGCAGAAATCATGGTGTTTATGTCCAATTTTCCTTTTTCTCTTCATAAGTGGGACAGTATGGGTCAGTTGTTTTTAAAGTGATCCTAAGCACACGTCTTACCTCTACTGAGAATCTGTGAGATGAGTTTAATATTCAAGTGTCTGCCAGGAAAACAAGTAATTTACAGTAAACTTACAGATTCTGACAGGAAGAATGGTGAAATATCCAGCTTGCGTTATGCCAAAAAGATTGTTTAAGGCAAATTTAACTTAATAAATTAAGTTAATAAATTTATTAACTTAATAAATGTAAGTTTTTTTAAACTTAATAAATTTTAAGTTTATTAAGTTAAATTGTAACTTAATACAATTTATTAAGCTAAATTGCATATGTATACTTGTGGTGCTGCTGTTAAACTTTCACCTAATGTGGTTCAGATAAAATTTGCTTGTGCACCAAATTATTGGTTTTAAATTCGTTGAATTTGCATGTTTCGTTTATTCCCCTCTGGTGTAAAATGGTTTGAATAAATTATTTAACAGCCTAAATAAAGTTGAAATTCATGCTGTGATAATTTAATGTAAACAGCTGACCAGAGCAAATGTTTCTCATCCGATTTGCTGGTAAAAATTAAATGCTAAATATGAGTTAAACATATTTTAAGAATAAAGCAAAGTCTTAGATTGACTTTCTTCAGCGCGGAGCTGTTTTATAAGAGATTTTCCACAAGATTCATTTTTACTAAAATAGGCTCTATAGGATGTAATTACAGCCTCTACCTCCACATGCAGGAAATCTAAACTTGTCCCACAGCCTTCCAAATATAGAGAGGGCTTTACATTAATCATGCTGCTGCACTTGCTCAGCACTTCTGTGAAGTTGTCCCCTGAAGGTCTATCCATCAATCCTCCTTCCCCGATGACCACCACATTCTGACAAGAGTAGTTTTCTTTCCTTTAAAAATTTGTCAGGGTGTTTTCCACACCCTGCATTTGAGATTGCTTCTCCAACAAGTTTACAGGCTCAAATGTAATCATCTGTGCTGGTCACAAATATTGATGGTTAGAATTTTTAAAATGCCCCAATGTTTAGTGATTAAGGAGGTTTGCCTTACAAGGAACTGAAACGCTTATGTCGAAACCTGCATCAATAAAAAAAAAAAAAATTGAGTGCAATGTTCTGTGACATTTTAAGGAGCTTTTTAATGACTGTTTAAGAGACTGACTCGGCCTCTAGCAGTGTGGATGAATTAGGATTCAGCACTGGAGGAAACAAAGAGTCAGTGAGGTCTGAAGGAGACTGGTCCTTTCCCCAGCAAGCTGGACGGGACTGTGTGACATATCGATTGGGTATCGGCTACGCAGCACTGCACTTGGGCTCCATCATGGCTGCACTCTGTCACTCCCTCTTTTCAGATGTTAATTTGTGAAGCTCTCGCTTTTAACATTCAGCCCTGTGTTGGCAGCCTTCACATTCAGGACCACACCACTATATCAAACTGCCGCTATGACGACAGGAGTTTTGACTTCACAGAAGAGCGAGGACAGGAAAGCCTCAAGTCCACACTAGTGCTATGCATCGCCGTGTGAGCTCCTTAACTTTAAAACATTCTCCATATTGTGCAGCTCAGGTCTGGCCTTGAGGCTTTCTTACCATCCATCTTTCCTGCTGACAAAAAACTACACATAAACACATTCATCACTCCTTTAACCCTGAATTATAGAATTAACGTTTCAAGGGTGGCAAATTATAAGAAGTTTTTTTATTATGGGAGGGGCATAATGGCTTGTTTGAGCTTCTGTGAGTGTTAAAATGTATAGTCCTTGGAAGAAAAATTAAAGGATTAAAGCTAAAAGACAGGAAAATAGAAGCTTAGCCAGTCTTGCCTGTATTAATGATTTTAACACATCAAAAGGGATACTTCTGATTAAATTTGATTAACACATGTTAATATAAATAACACAAAAAACAATTCTGTTACCTGTGGCTAAATTAATTGCCTGCAGTTAAACATCTGTGTGAAAAAGTGAGTTAAAGAACCAGCAATAATGAACTGCATGGAGAAGGGGAAAATAGTAAATGCAAAATGTCTACTGATGGTGAGAGTTAATCATTTGTGTGATGTTATATGAAAAATCACTCCATTTTGGCTGTGAGAATACAGTAGATGTGTCTCTCAAGGAGGTACTTAAAAGAGCTTTTTTCTCTGTTCTTTCTCTGCTCAACAGGGCAAGCAAGAGTCTTCTGGAGGTGATTGATTAAATTTAATTTGGGCTTTGAGTCACCTGCACCTACAAATATCCAAATTAATTTCTGTTAAGATGGCAAAAATAATGAAAACATCCACAAAGCACTTCAAGATACCAAAGTAAAATTATGTTTTGTCATGTTACAACAATAAACCTAATATGATTTTAATGTGTAGAGTTTTTACCTTGAAATCCTTAAATAGAATCCAGTACAACCAAATATATGGAAAAGTGATCTTATTGTACCGGTAAATGAAGTCTATTTCTGTATAGTTTATTATCAGTGAAAGGACAGTTGTCCTGTGAAGGTCTCAGAGTTATCAAACATCCATAAACAAACATCATAAAGACCAATGACCACACCAATAGGTCAGCAGTCAAAAGTAAAGTTGTGGAGTGGATTAGCTTTTAAATCAACATGAGCTCTGAACATCCCATGTAGCACTTCTCAATCCATCCTCTTCAAACAGAAAAAAGAATGATACAACAACAAACCTGCTCACCAAAACAGACAAGATGGGGAACAAGAACATAAACTGAAAAGCAGCAAAGAGGTCCATGGTAATAATAGAGGAACTACAGAAATTTACAGCTCAGGTGGAAGAATTTGTTGGCATCCAATGCTCAGCTGAGTACTCCACAAATACTGCCTTTATAGAGGAGCGGCAAGAAGAAAGTCACATTTGGAAGAAAGCCAAAGAAAGTCTAGTGTGAAGTTTGCCACAAGTCATGCCAGAGGCACCTAAAACTCTGTTTAGTTGAGACACTTAAACTTCTTAGCCAACATACTGGATGTGGGTAAAAGCTAAATCTGTAAGTCACCATGAAGACCCCATCCCCATGATAACAAATTACAATGCTGTGAGGATGCTTTTCTTCAGCAGGGAATGTGAAAACTTGGCAGAATTGATAAGAATATGGAGAAGGGAAATCCAGGAGGAAAATTTGTTGGAGCCTGCAAAGGGCCCAAGACTATAGCAGAACAATAACAATAAAGACACAACAAGATTAGCAATGAAATAAATAAGATTAATGTACAGTACATTTGTGTATCTGAAAACCTCAGAGTAAAGTCCAAGCATGAATAATACTGGGAATATGTGCCAGGAATTGAGAAATGATTAATGTTGACGGATTCTCCTTACCCAATCTGAATAAGATTGAGTTTACTTGAAAAGACGACAAAGATTTAAATCTCTAAGTGTGTAAAGTTGATGGAGACAACCTGCTTAAGACTTGCAGCTATAAATGCAGCAGAAGGTGGTTAAAGAAAGTATTATCTAAAATTATGCATGCCATATTTTAAATATAAAAACAATGCTTAGTGATGGTCTATAATATAAAATCCCAATAAAATTAACTTGAGTTTGATGTAATACTGAAGGGAATTTTTGCAAGGCCTTTGAACACTCCCACATAAGGTACAGTAACATTTTATTAAACGTCAGTTTTACCTGCAATGATTCATATAAAATTTGAATAGACTGGTATGCTGTTTTTTAATCCAAAAAAGGATGTTACTGAGATTGCATCGGGAATGTATAAATAAAAATTATGTGATAAGCTACTTCAATCAGTAAAAAATGAGCGATTCCTCCATGAATATTCCACACCTATGATGAAGAAAGCAGCTGAAATACTCTTTCAGTGAGCCACTACATTTCCACGGAAGGAAAGTAGCTCCTTGATGTAATATTTTTTCAAAAACACACAGAAAAAAACACTCAAATGAATGCCAATCCAAACACAAAAAACACAAAAGGTTTACAAAAAACATTATGGCAGTTCTTTTGTTCTTAAAAAAAAAAACTATTACATTCACCGTTATATTTGGTACTTCAAATCCTAACAACTCATTTCTAAGCTAAAAAAAAACAAGTTCATCTGTCAACTTTCAAGGTTTTTTTCCATCTTTTATCCATTCAATATTCATGACACTTCTAATTACTTTGTAAGAGACACAAAAATGAAGCTTGCAAAGCAGCCAAAGGAAATTCCCCTGTTAACAGGCAGGTAATCCGGGGCTCCCTCAAGGGAGATGTGAGAATTTACTACTTAGAGCCAGACAGATTCAAGAGGAACTCCCAGCCTTTGCTTGAAATCCCACTTCCAGCCCAGGCCTTTCCTCTGAATTTAGATGATCATGTAAAAATTGTAGCCCTAAACTGCAGCCTACAATCTGTTCACTTTAAAAGCAGAGCAGCGTAACTCAATGTGATATTTCTGGTTGCTTGACTGTCAAACAAATCACTGGATTAAAAAGCAACAATATAAGCTGTCATTCAGTCCAGGGTGATTTCTCTCTGGCTATAGCAGACAGAGTCTAAAACTATGTACATAAGATTGAAGGTAATATACAGTGCCTTGTAAAAAGTATTCAGCATTAGGTATATTAGAAATGTTCATATGTGATGAACCAATAAGAAGTGATTTAAATATTTTATGGTGTTCAGTTTTTGAACAAATCAAAATCTGAAAAGTGTGGCATACATTTTGTATTCGGATCCCTTTACTTTGATGCCACCAAGTAAATAATAATTGCTAGTAAATGGAAATAATATGTGATATGCTTCTCAGATCAAATTAGACCAAAATTGAACTTTTAGCCGAAAAGGTTAAATTTTGCACATTACTCAGAAACGTCATTCCTGTTGTGGAATAAGGAAGAGGCAGCATCATTCAGTGGGGATATTTTTCTTTAAATAAAAAGAAATATTCCTTGAAAGGAGTGACTTTTATCATGTTCTTTTAGCCTAGAATACAACTAAAATGATTTACATATTAGAAATCACATTAGAAGCTTTCATTAAAACACAGTGTGTTTAATTTGTTTTCATAATAGAATTGTTTTTTGCATTTTTCATAACAGATATTTTTTTCTTGCTCATAGCTACTTTTAACTTGATACCTGAGTTAGAGCTACAATGGGAATATTTAGGCTCTTGTCTTAGACTGGTCCAGTCAGTTTACAGACCCAAACACATAAGAATCTATGGCAACATTTTGTAATTGCTGTTAAAATAAAAATCTCCATCCAACTTGGTTTATCCTGTGCTTTTTTGCCAAGAAAAGACTCAGTCACTATGTAAAAAAGCTGGAGAAGACATTCCCCAGCAAAAGGTAGTCCTACAAGATGGAACTCTCTTTCAGGAGAAAATTAATATACTTGCGACCACAAGCCACAATTCACATGTTAAGCCATCAATCATTTCCCTTCCACTTTCACAATAATGCTATAATTCGGGTTTGCTTATCATATAAAATCGTAGTGAAAATTCATAATTGTTATGATGAAAAATTGTGGAAAAGCTTAGGGGTTGTGAATAATTTTGAATGGCACTGTATGTTTCTAATCCTTATTATCACAGTGGCAATCCAATTTCAACAAATCTGTCAGCTTTCAAGGTGCATCTTCCTTTTACCATCTAGGATGCCATCGAGTAAAATTTAATGGGACGCTCTCTATTCTGCCATCAATCCTCGATGGCAGCATCTGTCATCTGTCTTCATAAACGCTCCAAGTCTCAGCAGGATTCGGTTGACCTCGAGACTCCTTCACATGGCTAAATATAAAAAGAAGATGAAATTCCCAGGTTGCTGCAGACAAGCCAAAGCACTATAACGTGAGTATTGGGTCCACGTTAGACCTACCCACAATGACATGATTTATGCAGTTTTTCTTTTGTTTTTGTTTTTATTATTTATTTGTTCAGACCAGGTCATCTCTAACTTCTGTAAGTCAGATGAAAGACCAGGCCTTTGTTTTGTTTGTTTGTTCTCTACCTGATTACACATCAGTGTCACTGGCAGAACAAATTAGGTTGCCAGTGGATAGGGGCGTCTGTCAACAGAGAGAGAAAATGAGGCGAAAAATTGCACAATGTTAATATGGTTGAAGGGAGAAGAAAAAGAAAAGAAACAATTTGAAATATGAGCTGTATCCAAATTAAAATCAAAGTGATGAGAGAAAGCGGGAGTGAAGCCAGGGTTTGAGTGTGACCCCTGTCATCTAGTGACAGGATAGAAAAAGACCATAAGACCTTGCAATTTTAACATCCTGATGACAACTTTAGGGGTCAACAACAACATATGTATACATCAAGGCTATTGTAACAAGACAAATAAAAGCCTTGACACAAAAAAAAACATAAAAACAACCCACACTTTCTTCATTTATCTGCAAATAAAACATCCAAACTATTTAAATCCTGAGATTTTAGTATGAGTAAGCATCAACCACTATACTTCCAAAGAATACATATGGTCAAAGGATCTTAGGCTGGAAACCCATGGGATTGATGTTCAGTCTCTTCTCCCTGTCAGAAAGAGACCAGCAGAAACTCACCCCTCCGTTTCCCCTCCCAGCACTTTTACGCTCTTGGTCTTTTGTGTATTTGGGTGGTGATAATGGCAGCCTGTCGGTCACGCAAAGCTTGACCCACATATAACCTCCAATATTGCTCCACCCATAGAAATGATCTTTCCCATCAGTGTCTACCAGCTTAAGATAAATGGGAAAAATATCAAGCTGAAATATTACCAAGAAAACCACTGAAAAGACTTCAATGTAAACGAGCAGAAACAAGCTCAGCGGTTGGTTTCCGACTTATTCATGAACACCTCTTCAGAATGAAAGCCATCGAGTATTAGCTTGCTGCTGTGTGCCAAGTAGAAACCAAAGGATTCTGTGGACTGCGGGCAAACGCTATTCATGATCAAAAATGCCAATCAGAGAATCCCCAATAGCCCTGCTCACACCTTGCTGCATAGATACGGTTACCAAGGAAAGGAAGGAGCAAAGAGAGCGGCACAGTAGGGAAAGGAGGCTAGGGGAAACACAGAAAAAGAATGAGGAGAATACAAGATACCACATTACCTAAAATGGCAAAGCTTTTATTCAGCTTAACCACAAAGACTACTTTAACAATTTACTCTATTAATATTACTTCTGTTTTTCTTCAGTTTGATTTAATGTCTCAAACCAAGATCTGAAAAGGTAAAACATGAAGATATTCCTTTCCCTTCAAACCTATACAATTAACTCTGCAGTTATTAAATACTATTTGAATTGTGAATTTGGTGCAACTTGAATTATATATTTTTTTGCATTTTTAGCATTTATATGGCTGAAGATGTAGATTTTATTGGACTGCAAGAAAAATATTTGAGATTGGTTATCAAAATCTGCTGTGCGTATTTCTATGTATTTGCCTCTGTAGTAACCATGGCCATTTCAAGAAAAGGGTTCATATTCTTTTGCAAATTATGCGATTTTTTTGCCATTTTCAAGCTATGACCTCCAGAGTGTACTGTACTTTGAGGATCGTTTACATTATCACCGAACATAAATGGTGACACACAAATATGATAACCATAAGTTTGCACATGTGTTTTTCCTGGTTTTGTACTTATTAGTCTCGTAAAATAAAATTATAGCAAAGGATTCCCCCCTTTTACCATGAATGCTGAAATAACTATCTAAACCACATGTAGACGATTACCTTAGTATATTTCAGATTATAAATTGAACACTAGTGAACACTGTAAATGGTCTACACTTTCACATATGAATCCAGCTGATAAAACCATATTAACTTCCAGTAACATAAAAAGGACAAACCCAGTGTTCTTATAGTGGTGCATAAAATTACATCATTACCAGCTACAGTACCCATTCACTGCATTAAGTGGAAGCATTTAAAAGCTTTTGTAAGTAGTAGTACCTAATTCTTTTTAATAAAGAACGGTATTACTTTTTAATTTGCTCCTTTAAATGGCCAGTAAAAGTTCTTATTATATATATATATTTTTTTTTTTTACAAAGGCGAGCCAGAGCCACCGCACTATCATTCAATAAATAGAAAGGTCTATCTTTTCTCCTTCCTCTAAGTGTGAACGGTCTCTGCCAGGTACAGCCATCCTCTTTGTCTCCCTCTGCCTGTGTCCTTCATATGTCCTTGCGTGACAGTGCAACTGCAGCGTGCTTCACAGTTTCTGTGGGAGGCATTTCTGGGATTCCAGCATGTGGGAGAGGACTTCTGCCTGGCTTCCCATCTATCTGTCGCTTATCTCAAACACGCACACCCCTGCCAATCCTCCTACTGTCTCCAAATCTCTTTCTCTGCTAGGACACTTCCATTTAGCGCCACCCTTCTTCACTTTGTTTTCCAAACAAAAGGACGTTTCTCAGGCTGTCACCAAGATAATAAATGATTTGTCTTAATTCTTCCAAAATCTTCTTACAACCCAGTGTAAAAGCTGTGCTGTCAAAGTGACAAGCAATCCAATGTTGAGCTGTATCCTCTAACACTAATCTAAGTTACAATAACTGTATAATTCAATTCAAAAACATCCCAGGTTGCTCATACAAGCTGTCAAAGGAGTAGAGCAATATTCTGCTGCTAAAAATTCATTAAGATTCATAATCGTTATTAATAATTGATGGCATGATCATAATCTATTAAAAACGCAAGGTTGTTGAGCACACAAACATATGCATGTATGCACACTGAGATTGTCTTTATCACAGCTCATAGCTGTAGAGAATTTATCCTGATTGGGTGGGTTCAGTGCCAGCACTAATTAACATCATTTGATTGTCTTGTCACTGAGGTGGAAGTCATAACCATCATATTTCCTTGTGAATTCTGAAAATTATCCCAAACAATTTTTACAAATGCTCAATATATGTGGATGCACAACTGCTGAGCTTAACTTGCATCAATATCCCATCATCATAAAAACTCATGAGTGCTGAATTACTGCCTTCACCAGCCAGTCAATTAGAAGTATCCATCCATCCCCACAGACGATGGAAAATTGTGTTGAATGAAAGCCAGAAAAAGTGTTTTTCCACAGTTCAGTGTGATTTTTACAACAACGCTGACCTTTTGGATATAAAATCTTATCACTTTGACATTTCATCCCAATTGAAAATGAGTGTGATATCTTGTAACCATTATTATATAAATGGTTCAAAAAATGTGTTTTGTGAGGTCAAAGTCATATTCATGGGTCAGTTGTTACTATTTGCAGATGAATGACATGGGCAGAAAAATAAATGGAGTTTCTCCAGATCCATTTCCAGACACATTTTTCCAGAATTCTCTATCCATTCTAGTAAATAAATACCTACTTTCAAGAGACATGCAAGACAAACAGGAAGCTGTAAATACATTTATATTTTTTCTGTAATGATCAATAAAAATATGATTTTACTGCATTGACTGCATTTACCACAACTCAGAAGTATTTGTTTCTTTTTGACATTAAATTGGACCCATACCTCACACAGAAAACTGTATGGGTTTTAAAGGCCATACATAAAAAATAAATCTACTCCTGCAAACACACACAGATCCAAGAATCTACGGGGCAGAAGCAAGAATTGTTTCACATATTTGTGATGAATGTTTTCTCAGGCTTTTCTTGGCATACAAAGCAGATTTACAGTACAGACCAAAAGTTTGGAGATATCTCCAAACTTTTGGTCTGTACTGTAAATCATTTATGACAGACAACAAAACCTGTACCTTATTTCACTTATATAAATATTACACATAGCAAAAAAGAAACAGTGAAACATCATATAAAATAAAAAGGAAGCGTGTTTTTATCTAAAACAAATATAACTTATTTTCTAGCAAAATTACATTTCAAACCAGCAATGTGCAAGAATCCTGTCACATTTAGAGCTATTAAAGAAAACTTTAAAGTGTAACTCCTACTGTTGGCTTTAATTTTGTGTATAATGGATTCCAGAAGCTGAACAGGCTTACCTGCTACAGCACCATCACTGCATCCCAACACCCACACCGGGCCGACTGGCCGCCCATCAGGTAGGAACACCTGGTAGTCACCCCCAAACATTTCTTCCCCTTGGACCTCCAGCAAACCTCCAGTCTCCATCCACTCAACCTACTCCACTCAGCTATGCACAGCAAATATCCTATGACCAACTGAGTGATGCATCTTTGCTCTACACTTAAATGTAATCTACTGTATTGAAACAGCAAAAGACCATTTCCCTCCCACAGCAACTTTACGCCTCAGTGAGTATGTTTTTAAGAGATGCTGAAGTTAGAATACAGCAAGGGTTTAAATAGTCTGCCTCACTGATAACATGGGGAGCACACTAAATAACAGCATCTCTCACTCTTGTTCGCTTTTTCTGCTATGCATTCTTTCAGCATCTGTGCTCCTCATCACAAGCAGGCTTATTCACGAAGACGACTGGAGACGGGCGCTCGCGGCTGTAGAAGCACTTTCCTCCTTTCCTCTCTTCCTGGCGCTTTCTCTCCCTCCTGATCGACGTCTTACCATCTCTCTATTTTTGAGTCTGAAAGGGTACTCTGAAAGGCCCGAGATGAAAGGCCGTTCTCAATGGGAGCATGATTGCACAGACAGTGCTGGCGGCCCAAGGTACAGACTGAGTTGCTGGCTCAGAGTCACCCCACCCTACACGAACACACAATTAAACAAAGTTTGTGTATGTGCAAGATGCTGCACTTTACCAGTCTTTCACCAACAGAAATCTATACCAGTAGGTGTTCTCTCCACGCAGCTATAGATTTTTTACTTAGATTGCAAGGGCAATAAATTTAAATAGAAGTATATTAAAGAGAAAATATCTTATCATATCTTTCAGAAATACATTGCTGTACAAATTTCATCTTGATATGACTTGGTTACAATATTAGCACATCCTAGCCTGTTCTAAAATAAGTTTGGTTGCAGATCAATAAAGCTGAGAGATGCCGCTGTAATGCAACCACAACCCTACTTTTTTTCCAGCTTGAGGATATTTGAAATTATTTTAAATTCTTTAAAGTTGCCTCCGCAGAAGTGATTGAAAATCAATGAGATGTGACCAAAGTGAATTGGCCAACATGTCAGATTTACAACAAACATGTTTCTGTTGTGAGTTGTAGCCTGTGGTAAATTAGGTTTCTACAAGCCAGTCAGTCAATTTGAGAGAGGAACAAGTGCTGAAACATCCCTGGATCTGGTCATTTTAGACAACACATGAACAAAATCTTCAATAAGACAGACAATTAGCCTCTTAACCCCAAGGATCACTTGTAAATGCATACACACAAAGACTTAGCTCCTAAGCCTGACTTTGAGCCCAGCTCTGCCAGACTGAATGTTCATCACCTCTTCTAGACAAAATAGCATCTTTTGTGCCTTCAATACAATTATTATGGTAATGCCAATAGCAATATGTTGATCATGATTATAACAGTTAATGACAGATTAATGAGTGTGAATGAGGTAAACCACGATATCACGATATCCCACTCCAAACAGAAGATTTAATGGCACCAGAAACAACCAAATGTGCAGGGAAAAAGTAAGACGATATCTATTTACAATCCCAGACACCGACACTATTCACCTCTCACAACCCTTTCACCTTTAACAACATACACAGATTATACATTACATCATGAGCACCTGCCTAATAATATGTTGGTCCCCATTTAGCTGCCCAAACAGCCGTAACCTGTTCAAGCATGCACTCCAAGGCGAACCGAGGTATCTAGCACTAAAATGCATCATTGCATTGGACTTGTTTCATTCAGTACATCCCATATATGGTCAATTAAATTGTATCTGGGGACTTTGGAGACCTGGTCAAAACCAGGTCCTCAAACCATTCTTGAACAAGGTGCATAATTATGCTGAAAGAGTTAATAGCCATTCATACATACTGCAACAATATTCAGGCAAGATGTTTGTGACAGAGTGGCATCCAAGCTTTGCCATCAGAACATTGCCCAAACCACTGTAGTGCCTCCACTGGTCATTCTAACCAAAGGCTAATGTTGCTGCGCTGCAGACAGGCCAGGCTAGCCCAAATAAGTACAATATTTTGTTCTGCAATTTGAATAGTGAGAACAAGATCAAAAGTAATAGTAATTCACATTATCAATAATGAAGATTGGAAAGATAGTGACAACAACATTTCAGAGTGTAGACATACATGTATAAGCCACCTACTGAACTGCTGCTTAAATCCAGAGGGAAAACTCCAGATGTTCAGGGAAGACCTGTATGTTTCATGTTGTTTGTTATATTTTATTAGTCTGAGGATTAGGGAAGATCACATTCATACCAGTAAATCTTACTCCCAAAAAAGGTTAATGTTGCTTTGTTTTCTAATAAAACAGGTGTTTGAGTTCTTAAGGGGCAACATAATAAACACCCTAAAGTGTAATTAAAATTATAAAACGAGCATCATGGCCAGCTTCTGAAGAGACACCTAGCTGACAAGGTAAGGATGAATATAATGTAACATGTTTGGAGGCCGATTGCTGAGCAACACAACCACTTGCTAGGCTTGGAGCATAAAACAACCATGCCATTGAGGCATTTTTCTGCTATTATTTGTCCCTTGAATAACAGTAACTACTGCTACTATTACACAGATCATTTACATCCACAGATAAGAAAAGGCTGTGCTTTGTTTTTGACTGGCTCAAAAACAAATACTCTTCATAATGTAATCCATCTAAACATGTCGGTAGCTGTGTTGGTAGCTAGTATACTTTCATACTAATGGAAAAAAAAACAATGGTTCTGCTTAATATCAGTCTTGGCAGTAATTCAGAGACAAACCTCTAAAACAATCAGCACAAAATATGCCACTAGCAAACACTGGTCTTGCATAACTTTCTATATGCTTATGGTGAATGTTTTCAAAATTCCAACTAAGGGAAACTCATGATGAAGGAAACAATTGCGTTAAAAATAATTTCTTTCCTTTAACATACTGAAACTCTGGATATATAGTCACTCTTCATGGTGTTTTCCATTTCCTTTTCCTTAATGTCTTAAAAGCTGCATGTGTATTACTTTAAACATCAGAAAAAAGAAAAAGCAAACCCTTCATGCATGGAGTGATGTGTGAATACCAAAATGTCTCCAGATTATATCTCGGATGCTTTTCAATATTTGCTCAGGAAACTCAAAACGCAGCCACTGACTCAAAAAGAATTACATTTGGTTTCAATGATTTTAATTTAAGGATAACAGAAAAACTATCAGGATGTTAAGTAATGCAGACCTTTTCAGTGAGCAAGAAATCAACCTGCCTATAAGAGTCTGCAAACACCAATCACACTTTCTCTGTTGGATAAAGGGTGCCATGGCAACACTACCACCAAATTACCTCAAAGAATGCCTTTAGCTTGCCAGCGCTGTGATTATTTCCAGCTTATCAGCATAAACAGACAATACAAGCAATCAAACTTGGCTGATTCAGAAGTCAGGCTGCAGTTTTTGAACATAAAGATGTCTCATTTGTACTGATACAAAAAGGAAACAGGAATCCCTTATAAAAATTATTAGTGCCAGAGAATATGCAAAGTGCTTCATTAGCAAAACAGATGATTCGTCAATCTACAGATGTGTGGTGCACCTTCCAAAAGAGAAACAATAATAGTACAATCAAGAAACAATAAGGCAGTCATTCCTTATGTTTTATTTGAAAAGGCTTCCTTTTTATTTTGAATCATATTCAAAAGCAAGAGTTTGATATGACTTATTCTGGATATAATATTGGTATCTAGCTATTTCTAATTACTCTGTTCTGCCTGAGAGAAAAGTCTAGCAGGAATTGTGGGTTTTAGACTCATATAGGTGAGGCAAGGACAGAACATTTTTGAGATATGATAGGCTGGACCAGACTGGGGATGGTGAAAAGGAATAAAGGGCAACAACAAAGCTCCGTGTGTCACTGAACCCCTGCGTCAAACACCCACCAAGAGAGCAAAGGGAAGAGAAATCGATACTGACTCATACAAGGCCCAGGGAGCATCAGGTATATCCAACCGTGAAGATGAAACAAGAAAAAAGAAAGAGAGCACGAGAGCAAGTGAGGAAATGAGGAAAAGAAGAGACAAATGAGATATGTTTTGAAGGCCAGCGCCACTCTTTGTTATTAGATAGTTTCTAGCCTTTTCGTTTGCACCAGTCTGATGTTTCTTCGACTTTCATTCTCATATATTTCTGGGGTTTTTTCCCTCATCTAATCTGCAGCATGTGCTGACAAAATTTTGCATTTTGGCATGAATTTAGTGACAATGACAACCCATAATGTTGTGAAGGTTAAATTAACCCTGGCATAAATAGGATCTTTTTAATGAAGAAATTGGTTCCTTTAAATACAGGTGACCAGCATGCCTCAGCATTAAGTGACACCTTAAGGGCTCAGCTTGGTTCCTCAAAGACATCTGCAGCTTGTCTCATTAGTATTCAGCTATGAATCATTCAAAACACAGCCGGCTGCCATTATCACAAACAGCAGAAGAGGGAGGGGGACACATGACTGCTAACTACACCAAACACTTTGGGGTGTACAAACAAATGTATACCCCCAAGTGTATATTTGTTGATACGAGAAAAAAACTTAAAAGAACAGTTTCCTGTGTGTCCTGATTCAAAGTGTCTATCCCGAATGTACTTGCCAATTGACAAACAGGCTGATCAATAAAATTGATTTGCGATTAAGGAAGTGTCTCAAGTACAAAGTGGCAGTCACTGGTAGCTGACTGCCACTTTGCTCTATTTATGTAATTCAAATACAAAACAAAACCTTTCGACTCCAAATTAGTAAAGTGAACAAAGTCTAATTGATTACTAACAAATCAAATCTATCTACTTTTGAAGAGGTCAGACTTTTAGCTTAGATTCATAGGAGAAGAAGAAAAAACTGCATGAAATATCTCTTTTATAGTCAGGATATGATACTTGATACTGTGCTACATAAAATAATATTTAAATGACACCTGTTTAGAGACTACTTTAGTTTCAATCTTGAACTGCAGAATGGACCATAGAAAGAAGAAATGCAGTTGAAATATAGCTGAATACTGAAATTACAATATTAGTTGCAGTAAACCCATATATTCTTTGATTTTGTTCTTTAATTTCTATTTTTACAATGTCCATACCACTCCCCTTGGGCTTTACCATCATGCTTACTATAATTTATATCAGGTGGATCCTTTAAAGGTCTTAAAAGTCTATGCAACGAGACAAATATACAAAAATACAAAAGGGAAGAAAATGTTTCTATTGCATTATATTAACAATGTATTTTGGCAATAAATCATATACTCTTGGATGACTTGTTTATTTCCCGTAAATTCTCCCACATTTGTAAGAAAAATGCATTTTTGTGTTGGACACCAAACCTGAGTATGTGGGTTGTGGGTTGCACCCAAGAAAAAGACAAATTGCTAAAAAGCTTCATCTGTTTATTCAGCCTGAATAGTGCATGGGAGAATTATACACAACTATAACAGTCATCAGCTTGGTCAGACACCGCTGCGGGTTGTCATCCCATTCAGTGTGGATGAGCACTGGCATCTTGGATGTTACAAGTTCAGTTCTTAAGAGTGGAGGTGAGGGATTGCCACCTTGATTATATATCTGCACTGAGATTGCCTCCAGTGATGACAAATCTTGTTTTTCTGCTGAGGAAGATGCCACCCCACATAATCAAACTGCCTCCACTCAAAACTGTGTGGCATTGACAGGGAGGACTTGGCAAGTTTATCCAAGCAGGTAACCTATATGCTTAACTCCACAGCTCAATCCACAAATGCATACTCCTTACAGAAGTCCAGAATTTAAGGGGGAATAAACATTCTTTCCAGCAGTTGAAAATGTGCTACCCATAAGTATTGTCACAAAACGTTGAAAGAAAACACTAACTGAATGGCATAATATATCCATGAAAATTACAAACTATGCATTATTTAGATCAGTATGTAAAAAAAAAATCATATCAATGTTTTTGCATATATGTATATCAGTTTCACATTTTCAATTATCTGTCACAAGGCTAAATTCAAATTTTCAGGAAACCTAAATTGCATTACAGAAATGATAGCACAATATTCTGAGAGAAACATCTAATCTCAGAATCACAAAATTAACACTTCAATTAGAAATAAAATAATTATACAGCATGTAGCCATAAAAATGCTAAATAATAAGCCTATTATTCACACTAATATGATAAGTTAATATTCATCACGAGAACAACAAACATGGAACCTGACAGGAAATTTAAATTAAACATTCAGATTATTTTCACCTGATACAGATTTAACTTTTTCAAAGGTCTCTCTCTCTAAACGGGTAAACAGAGTTTATGTGCAGAATTTTAATTTTCTAAATGCTTGAAAACACATTAGGAAAAAGAAAAATACATTAATGAACTCTGAGTGAGCCATTTTTGGTCCAAGAGCTCTGTCCAATTTGAACCACTGCTAATAAAGGCTTGTTTGGTCCAGTATCAAACGTTGCTGGCAGCTCTCTTTGGGGAGACAGTTTGGACTTTAGCAGGTGCCTTTCCAGCACTTTCCTCTCTGTGTTGTTGCCTATGAGCCGTGAGTCCACCTCATATTGACTGTATGTCTTTCTCCTTGCCTTGGAATGTCCCTGTGGACCCCTCACTGCAACCTCTCAAATTAACTGCAAGCAATTTGAAAGACCATCTTGCTGAATGATCAAAGAATGAATAAAGACAATGGAACCAAATGTTAACAAAACAGATAGTCCTGGCTAGTCCAATTGGGCACAATGTCTTGTTTCTGTGTGTGTAGGTGTGTCAACATATTAACATGTTCGTCCCTCGGGCCACTTCATTGTCTCTTCCTCATCACTGACTCTCCACTCCATAGTGATGAAAACAGACATAGAGGGGGTTGGCATCAATACTAAAAACAGTTATTATCCTCACAGACTTGTTTCTTTTCTCTTTCGGAGAGACATATATTTTTAAACTACCGGTATTTAGATACGGATAGCACTGTCTAATAAGAGTCTGCTCAAGGTCTGAGATTGGCAATGCAAAGCAAGAAGGACACGGATCCACTTTGTTGACTGTGTTGTAACACTAGAGATTTTTATTTTTTTTCCTGAAAATGAACGTCTCATAAAATGCTTGACATTTTCCTATAACTTCAGAAACAGAAACCTTGAGCTCTGGACAATCTCTAAAGAAAGTTCTGTAAAATTAAACATTAATGAGAACAACCTAATTTCACCTGAAGGATTTTTTACTATTGTAGGTAACAATATATTGTGTGCTAAGTACTGCTTCAAAGAAGTCTTTTGTAATTGTGACATTGCACACACACTACGAAAACATGAACAGTGGAAACTCCAGGTGATCATTCAGAAAAGACAGATCTTTTAAAGGTATTAAAAAGATGGAAGGTAAATTTAAGCCAATAGCAAGTTATAAATAAATAAGATACATCAAAACAAAAAAATATATTTTAAGAAGACCTCCTAAATAAAATTAGCACTTAAGTGAGCATGAAGTAATTTCGTAAAACACAAGCTAAGGATTTGTTAATACATTTAATCTCTAGCTGAATTAACCAAATACTACACTAATTATAAAAAATTAAAGAATACCATAAGATAGATGCAATAGTGGGAAAAAAATATAATTCTCAAACACAAACTCTTTGTTTGCATGCTTAATGTGAGACCTTTCTAATACAAAACCCCATTTGCATGCTCTGTAACAACAGTTTGTGGTTAACAGGCTTACATGCCAAGCCAGAACAGAATACCAATGCAGAAGGGATCAAGTTCAATAAAGATACTTCTCTCCATCTTTCTCCACCTCTCAGTTTGCTTGTCAATGCACATAAAGGAAGATGCAAAACTGAAAAATCATGTTTTATCACCATAGGTTTGTATTATAACAGCAACCGTAAGGCTGCCACAAAGCAGAACATTTGTTGAAGCACTACTAAGCTAAGGCAGAATGTCAATCTTTAATAAAATGGAGGGTTCTGTTCAATCTGCTTAGTCAAATGCATTTCCATTAAAGTGAGGCATAGTCTAATTGTTGTTTTCTTGTGTTTGGTGAAGTGCATTAACATTTACATGTAAATTTGTCTTCTTTCAAAGGAATGACTAAAACTGTATCCAAGAATAGTTTTTCTTTGTTTTTTTTAGTTAAGGTATAGTTTCTCTTCTCTCTAGCCACACCTAACACTTAACAGAAGGTGAGAAGATGAAAGTAAGTGGTTGTACAAGTGACACGACGGAATATATAAAGCAATAACAGAGTCCACTGTGACTCTAATTATGTTGTATTCTGCACAACCGAGAAGCAAGATAGCTTTTAATGAAACCTCAGAAATACAGAATTCCCCCCAGAGGGAACTATACATTATTAATTATTTGATGTTATGAATATCTGAATTTTGTTTTAGGGTAGGAATCAATGATACCAAAACAGCAAGGAAATAGTGATTCATGTTGCTAAGTTTAACTAATCCCAAGACAATGTGTGCAAGAAATCTTATAGAGGACAAATGACTGATAAACAACTTATACAATAACCCTCATAAACCTTGTGGCTTATCTCTAATAACAGCCATCCAACAAAATCGTCCAGGGAATTGTAGAAATAACGTTTCTGAAAATACTCAACAAATAAATATCATTCAGAAAGGTCTGAATGACAAGCAGAACCCCATCTGTCTACACTCCTCCATCTCCAGAGCATCTGTTTGGCGATAGGAGGAGGTGGGCTGAATTGGAACAGCCCCAATGCCAAACCCTGGAGGTTCTCTCTCTGTAGCTCTAACAGCCATTCTTGCACAATTCTCACAGCCAACTAGAAGGTGGGGTTGATATTTTACCACGATGGCCTCTTGGCATTTTAATCAGAAGAAAAAGTTGGATTTCTAGACACACGTCCAGCTCCAAGTTCTTGGCAACCCAAGCGCTCATCTGCTAGACCAAAAGGATCTTGGAAAAAGAGCTACAATGTTGGAGACCTTGTTTGAGGCAGATGAAGTAAAAGAACACCACACAGATTCTGCACAAAATAAATAAAACTAAATTCAAAAACACATATGCAATGTAAAAATAAAGCACACACCTTGAATTACAGTAACACAGTGACAAATTATACAGCCTGGACTGTTGCAACACTTCTCCACAGATCGGTTGTTTGATGTAATGCTGTGTGAATTAGCATGCATGCACAATGAGGGTAGATCATCAGAAATGGTGAGTGAGGTTATTAGGGGTGTGGATGCATCACATTTATCACAACAAAGAGACGACTATTACACCATTATGAGGATTTGTGAGGTAAATTGAAGCAAATATAAAGGACTTTTCATCTCTACGGCTGGAGTGAGCAAATGCACATGTACAATGAAATATTTCTACAATTAAGGAAACTCAAGAAAAAAAAGTGCAGAATGATCACAGGTGTCAATTGAAGAAATGAGAACAAAAGGTGCAATAAATTTTTTAATGCCACATCACGCAATAATGCAACCGTAAACTCCAGTGCTTCGCTCCTTATATTCCCGTTGCCTCCCACTTTCGACCTGATGCTTCACTGCACCTCAACAGCCGACTCAGTGAGCCTCTGGTTTCCTAGTAACTGTGGGAGGAATGCAGGGCTTGGAGAACAGAGGAGCTTCTCATCAGGTGCCTGACAGTTGGGGGCATGCACACATCAATTTGTAAATATATTCATAAGTAGGAGTGGATGCATATAATATTCTTTTTTACTTATCAAGTTAGCAGCATAGAGATAAAAATTGTGCAGAGTGTAAGAATTTAGTGGAACAACCTTGACTATCTAATGGGCTGTAATAAAATAAAAGTATTTACAGTCCTCTAACTGTTGAAATAGAATCAAAAGGTTAGAGTTACAGTTTAAATATCTCAAAATTAACTAAATCTCCTTATTTGGGTTTCTAATTCGAGTTGTGGTAAGGACAAATTCTAATCATTTTGATGATTAAAGCAGACTTGGTTATCAGATCAAATGGTGGCAGCTATTTCATATTTATTAGTTACAATATCACCTGAGTCTGTAACAGCCCTAAAATGCACCCGTAGTAAGGCATTTCTGCAAACAAAAGACCAACACATTGCATCAGACATTTGAAGAAGTGAAAGGTTGAAGGATGGTAGGAAAACTTAAGATCACCAGATTAATATAAGTTCTGTGAAAACTGGTGATCAATAATGAAAGCTCCTCAAGCACCAACTCACTCACCTCAATATTTTCAAAGTATATCCTTCTTTTGGTTTTCTTGGTATTACCAAATGTCAGCTGTGTGTGCTATCCAACAGACTCCCACTGATTTCTCTCAGGAGGATGTGGACAGGGACAAAACAAGCTTCCATGATCAGTAAAGCCAGAAGGCCCTTCCCAATTTGGGAGATAATTTGTATCTGTGAGATACTGAGTGTGGTTTGATAAAGCCTTAAGTTAATTTTTTCCAACTTCTTTTATTGAGAAACATGATAAACAATACAGCTGATATAATTAAAGTTACATTTTTACAAAACAACATACAACCATTAGCACAATGGTCCTGCCACCCTACCCCACCCACAAAAACCCCAGGTGGTACACCATCTGTAAAGTAGGCTGCATGTACCTTTAATTGAAATCAGCAACAACAAGAGGCAGAGAAAAAAACAGGTCTTTGCAAAACCCACTGACAAAGCCCAGAGTGTAATTCAGCCTTTTAATTCAGGTCTGTTGGAAAAGGAATAAATCAAAAAGTTGCAGGACACCAGCCCTCAAAGGACTGGAGTTGCTCACCCTGGCACTAAATGGATTTTTGAAATGTTTTTAGACTAAGATGCATTATGATGTGTTATAGCCATTTGGAAGTGCTAGGTAATTTGGTAATCTAAAGTGTAACAAAATCTCCCATTGTGCAAGTACGGTACAGAATGCTATTATATCATTAATCAGCTTTGCATTACAGAACAGTTGATACAGAGCTGAGAGTAGTTGAACAAGCATTAGGTCGTAAGTTGAGGCCTATAAAACTAAGCAAGATTTTGAACTCCATTTCCAAAAGCTTGTGATTAACTGAGTCACCATTGCTAGGCGACAAGACATACACCGAGGTAAGGGCGAGAATAAATCAGAACGCGGTAAAAGCTGGTCTTCATAGTTGAAGGCTGGGTTTTGTGAAGAATAGAGTCCCTTAATTTGGACACACCCCATATGTATATTTTTAGTGGCTGAGATGCTGAGTAAATCCAAAGTATATTATCACCATTGCTTGTTTTCCTGATCTTTTGCAGCCCAGTAAGTAAATCAGGATGCTGTCTACTTTACTTTAACTAGTTCAAAACCATTACCAAACCATAAGAAATAAACGGAGTACAAATTTGAATATTCCTGTTGATAGCTTGATCATAATTACTAATTAACATCCATCCATTTTCTTCAGTTTATCCAGGGTCAGGTCATGGGAGCAGCAGCCTTAGTAAGGAGACTCAGACTTTCTTGTTAATTAACAGCGTTCTGTAATTATGTTGTTGCCAAGACAGCATTCACGTCATTATTACATTTCCCCAAAACCTGTTTGTAATTGTGACTTGGTTGCATTTCTAATAAACAGGGTTGAAAGAGAAAAACTCTGCCAACCTTCAGTCACCCTTCTTACAGGTTCCAGAATGAGCTCTGGCTTCGGCAGGGTTTACATCTGTGTGCATCCATCAATAGACTGTCTGTTATTGAACAAGGTCAAAAGATTCAGAAGCATATCTCTGCAACTGAAATCATAACTGGGAAGTGACTTACTATAATCAGTAACAATAATGAAGCTGCTCTAATACCTATAAATTTTAAAGTATTTTCCTCCACCCGTCCTTCAAAAAGTAACTTTTTCTGTTGCTGATCTATGAAGAAATATGTGTGTTCTCAGGCCAAGCATGCAACTCTAAGGCAGCACCAGGTGAAGCAGAATATAACAGGTTTGTTTTGGCGTAACAGGTCTGACCTTTTCAGACTCACTGCTCTAATACTTTATGGCAGCGAGGTTTGGCTTCATATATGAATCTCACATGCAAGCTTTGAACAACTGCAGCTACAGAAAGTTAAATACACACATTTTTAAAAGCTTGGCTAGACTCCTGGATAATTTAAATCCTTATCTGTCTCTCTGCCGGTTTAAATTCATTATTACATGTATATTAGAGAGCGATAACATGCGAATTGGTTTTCTTGTGAGAAAGGTAGCTCCTGGTGGGAAAATGAGGAAGGAAATGAAAAGTGATCCAGAGAATTGCAGCAGAGCTTGGCCTCAATGCAGATAATGTACAATCACTTAGACAAGAGAAATTGCAAAAAAAATGATACAGACAAACTGACCTGCACGACTGATTTGGGAGATTGATATGCTGACAGTCCACATAATGAAAGTTGAAATTTTGACTGGGGCAAGGCAAAGATGGAAATCCAAAATGGAGCCAACCCCAATGGATTTAGAGTCATATTATATGCTTCAGTGAACAAAGGGATACCAGTAATAAATTAAATTTTAGTCTAGAAGTAGAGAAGAAGAGCAAAGAGGGAGATGGTTAAGAGGTCTACTGAGACCAGGACCAGAATGAGTTGAGAGATTTTTGGATTCGGTTAGAGGCAGACGGAGAATAATCTGCCCAGAATCATCAGAGCACTCCTTGCTTTGTATTCCTGCCTGAGTATCTTTAAAATTGAACATCTGAAGCAAAGGAAGAGAAATGTAGGAGGAAACAACCTGGGAGGAAAGAAGACTTTTACCACTTCTGCTCATACTTTGCTTTATTTCCTCTCCGTCTTCCAAGTTCAACTTTCCCCCTTTCTTCTGGGGAAATTTCTGGTTCAAGCTGTTTTCCCCTTTCAAGTTTTTTAGTGCTTCACAGTTCACCAGCACTCTAGCTCTGTGAAATAACAGATGCCAGAAATGAGTGCTTTGCATGGAGGTAGAGAAATTTAAGCTCAGTTAAATTCTACCCTCTTTCAGAATCCAGAATATTCTAAAAGGAATCCGCTCAACTTCCCTTAAACGCTTTAAACTTGTCAACTGATCTTAAATGTTTAATAATAACCACAGATTTGCTGGTGTAATAAAACACAACCTTGTGGGAAATAAAAAAGTGCAACACAATCTCCTTTGTTTAACTCACTGCCATCCCATGCACAGAAGAAACAGATGCATCTGATACTACGTGCCCCATTTCCACTGAATGTTACAAACAGAGAGCATGAGCAGAGCTATTTCAGGTGCAACAAAACACCAGGTGAGGCTCACATGAAACCTCTGAAGAAAAGCTTGGCATAACAAGGTACAAATGCATACATATACAATAATGCCTACCACAGATAGCTTCAGAGGTCGTAGGGAAAACTGATACATTGTGCAGAACCAAGGAGCACACCAGATGTGGCAGGAGCAGTTTCGTTTAAGAGTTAAATAATAAAATAACATAAGTGTGGAGGAAAGTTACTAAGACATCACAGACATCTTAACTAATACAAAAAGGAGAACATTAATCAGAGAAGCAGAAAAGTAGCCCGTTGTAACTCTAGATGAGCTGCAGAAATCCCCAGCTCTGGTGGGAGAATTTGTTGACATGACAACGAGTAGCAGTGAACTTCACTGATCTGGTCTTTGTTGGGGAAAGGAATTAAGGAACACACTTTTGGATGAAAGTGCGTTCATCCAAAACACACATTTGTATTAAATTGAGGTTATTTAGCAGTGAGAATAGCCTCGATTCTCACTGCTAAATAAGGGGGTGGCAGCATCATAAAGTAGGGATGCTTTTTCTCATCAGGAATAGTGAAGCCAGTCAGAGTTAATGAGAAGTTGGAGGAGCTAAATGCAGAGCAGTTATGTGGAAAAAAAAGCTGCTGAGACTTTAGAATGGGGCAGAGGTCCACTTTCCAGCAGGCAACAACCTTGCAAATACAGTATTTGTGTGTTAGAATGGTCCAATCAAATCCCACACCCCAATTCAATTAGGTAATCTATTGCAAGAATTGGAAGAAATGTTCACAGATGCTGTCCATCAATCTATCTGACTAAGCTTGGGGGAAATTTAGATGTTCCAGCAGGTGGAAACATACTTCAAAAGTGGTGGTTGTAGAATTATTCTGGAGGGGCTGAGCACAGACTTATTTCCATAAATCTGTGTTCATTTGGTGAATCCAATCTGTGTTTTTCCATTTTTAGCCAAGGAGCAATTAAAAACAATCAAAACAACAACTTTTGTTTGCTTTAATCTGGCAAATATGCACTAGATTGAAATGGCCTATGATGTAAAATCGTGATTAGATACAATTCAGCTTTAAATTGTCTTGTGAAAAATTATTCAAGGGATCTGAACACTTCCACAAGGCACTGTAGCTTACTTCTATCCTGAAATTGCTTCATATTTTTCTCTTTGCAGTCTCACTGAAAAACGAATTATAGAAAAAAGCTAAAGTTTAAATCAATCAGTAAAAGCCAAAAATCAATAACACATACAGTATATAAGCAAAGACTACTCCTGCAAACCCAGAAACTGTAATGCAAATCCAACTGAATCACAATGTAAAACAATCTAAATATAGCAGCTGCTCTTCCACTAAATTGCAAGAAATTGCAAGTGTGTGTCTGATAACATGGCATGGGAGTGGCTTCATGTTGTACTGGGAATTGTGTCTAATTTTCTAGTCTTACATGGGGTTTGCATGAGTAAGAAAAAGCAATTAGGAAGCCAAACTGATGCCAAAAATATGTAAAAGACTATATTGCTCTGACAGAAGATGTGCGTTAAATCTCCAGGCGCAACCCAAAGACAACTGTTGCAACAACCCATGATTAGTTAAAAAGGTTAAAAGCATCCCTGCAGAACTGCTTTAACTATACAGCGTGCCTGTTACAATCTTAAAAAATGAGCACTGGATGTGCTTACTTAAAGACATATCAAAGTTAGATGCCCTCTATTGTAGAAACAAAGGGCAATTACATTTTACAGTGCAATTTGGTATCAAATGTAGACATTGTGGTTAGATGTCTTCAATTTTTTAAAGATAAAATTCTCAGACACCTTCAAAAACATCTTCATGTAAACACCCTTTAAAGATTTACTTCGCTACAGGGCGGCACTGAAAGTTGACATCTTCATTCAGTTACAGCAATATAGCGGAAAATAAATGAGTAAGAAGTCACTGGCGGCCTTAAAATACTGGCAACATGATTGTTGTGCTTGCTGTCAATCAGCACGCTGATTGCCACGGGCTGGGTGGATGATGGAAGGAGAGGAGACAATATGCAGTCTCAAATGTGTGGTGAATTCTGAATTTCACCATTATGTTTGATTTCAATCATTGGTTGGCTTGGTTTTTTCTTCCAACCTCTGCAGAGCCAAAGTTATTCAAAGACCTCAAATAGGCAGAAGCTGTTTATTAATTGATGCAAAAATGCTTTAGTTTTGAGATAAAATGACCACTTTTTTGCCAGCTAAATCTGGATATTCTGCTCGTTATCGTCTCTGTTTTCACTGATTGATCTGAATTGTGCCAAATATCCTCACAGAAGAACTGAGAAACTGCTGAGATGTATTCTAATTACTTCCAGGCGGAATTATCACAATATATGTTTTTTAAAAAAGACAAATGGAAAAGTAGAATCTGCTGTAATAAGCCTGGATTTGGCGCTCTCATTATCTTGTCATAAAAAAACAACATCTCTACTTGCAAACATGTTTATTTCCTCTCTCTGCAGCACAAAGTATTGCTGTAACAACTTAGTTTCACAACAGAAAATGTTCACATATCAGAAATGTATTTTAAGGATTTTAGCTGGACGTTTTATGAGCAACTAGACGTTTCCATCAGGCTACTGGAGCAAAAATATAACTGTGTGAGCAGGGAGGTAAATATTGTTCTCATCAACAGCACTGAAATGTCAGAACCTTCCATAATTGTTCATGGAGTAAATATCTTCTTCTTTCAAAATATAAAAACTCAGTTCCAACCAAATTAGCAGCTATAGAGGAAAAGACCATCTAACCTGATTAGTTTACAAACATCACCATCTGACAGGAGGTGATTATACCCCTGCAGAGGACAACAGCTGGAGGACAATTATGCACTTTTATTTATGTCAATACACCAATACTGATCCAAAAGTTTTCATCAAATCTGTTATATGAAGTCTTCCAACATTTTTCTTTCTTCTTGGTGTTGGCAAGAAATTAATTCAGCATCAGCTGTTTCTGCAAATGTCCCCAGAATCACATTTGGATTAGCCAAATGAATAGGTCTGGTGGGTGGCTAAATATTGAGGAAGTAGTCATGATTTTACTGGGTGACAAAGTCCTGGAATCTTAAAACAAAAGATGTGACACCACAAAACACAAAGCAGGCAATGTCAACAAATAGGAGTGTCGTTTTCCCAGAGCTCATGAAATGATGCACATAATGCTGTATGTTGTTTAGTAATGACATATATGTTCACCATCTAGCTGTGGTTTGATTAAGATATGGGGATACATAATATCCGTGTCCATCGTACCCATATGACAAAAGATGGGGGTTCCAACTTTAACCTGGCATTTGTAAAACTTGAAAGACCAGTTTGAGATCCATGTTTCCATTATAGCTTAACAGAAATAATACACAAAGTAACATATCATTTTTATATTTTATATTTTGCTCTTGCTTGTTATGCCATACTTTTCTACTTAACTCTCCTGTCTTTCATTTAGAAGAATAATCCACAGGAGCCACCTTTCAGTGTAGATGTTACAAAATACTACAGAGCTGAATACAGGCATACTTTCATCATCAACATTAAGTCAGACCAAACTTTTTCTGTTTTAGGTCAGTCAAGATTGTATCATTTTATAATAACAAGAGAGAGCGATTCAGTCAGAAAGTTGCATATTCTAAGATTTACATGTCTCAAAGCAATTTGGAGAAGCCCAGACGAAGTCATGGCTTCATAAGCTTTCTAATCAAAATGATATTATATTAGCAGCAGTGGGCAAATCTGATTTAAGCAAAATAACTTATGTCAAGTTATACATGTTTGTATTAATACTCAGATACAATTAAATCATATTTTTACTCAATATTATAATACTGTTAGATACAATACCTACCCACTCCTGACATATAGTATAAAACGCAAATGGCAACCTTTACATGCATTCCTACAATATCTCATAGGTTCTATCTATAGATGGTAATAAGTTTTCAACTTTTGATTAGCCTTGACTTCCTATAGAGCAACAACTTTTTCCATCTGAAGCCATTGGCCATCATTTCTATACTAAAAGAAAGTTTTTTTCATAAATTCTCATCTGGAAAACTGCAACAGTGTCTGTTTGGGTTACCTAATGACGCTCTGGAAATGCTCCAGCAGATCCAAACCTCAGCTGCCAGGTTTCTCACCCACACCAAACCTTGGCAACACATCACTCCAGGTCTGATTCAGCAACACTGCCTTCCAGTTGGGTCTCAGATCAGTCACTAAATTCTACTTCTCACCTACAAATCCTGTCACTGCCTCACACCTCGGTGCCCCTTTGACCTCCTTTATCCCTACATTTAATTTGAGATTCTCAGATAAACTGGAACTGGACTACGGTACTCTCTATCTGCTACACAGGAATGGATACTTTGGATGGCAGAGCTGTTAGTCACTAAACCTCAAACTTCTATAATCCTCTTCCTGACAACCTTCGTAAAACTTAATCTCTGGATATACAAAAAAACACTCCCAATATCCTCTTAAACTTGACCCTTGACTGCCTGTTTTATGTGTTTTTATTCTGGTCTTAAAGCTTACTTTGGTTGCTTTAAAAGTAGAATATAATTTCTTATTTTAATGTTTATTAATATTTAAGTATGTTTGATGTGTTCATAGATTAAAAAGTCAAAAAGTTTTTACACAAACGTAAAAAAAAAAAAGTTTCCACATTCAAAATTAGTGCCTCTCCATATACTTATATACCATTTATTTATATCTCCCAATGCATACGACAAATGGAAATGTGTGTAAGTCAGAGGATTTTATTTCATGAAAAGCAACATAAAAGGTGCTTGGTGCTCATCTTAACAGAATAAATTTGGGTACTGACAGATAATTAAATCCTTCTGAGATTCAGACAACTACCATACAGTTTAAATGGCAACCTCATCTACTCCTCTGGTGGTGCTAAAATGCGACATGCCATAAAAAAAACCTATCCATTTCTCTTATTTTCTGCACTTAAAAATAAAAAAAGACTGAGATAGCCTTTTTTGCCAAAGTAATGCTTGCTACATCTCCAAATATTTTATCCCTGCTACATTAAAAAAGGGTGAAAATAAACTGACATTTAACTGCTCCCAGTTTTATAAACAATAAAATATCAATCTGTGCCCTGAAAATGTTAAAATAATATGTAAAGTAACATTCCCTTCCTGAAAATCTGTGAGAATTAAAATTACTTCATAGATTTACATGTATACCAATTTGAACACACTGTATATTAATTATACAGTCATTGTAGTTTGTGCGTAGCAATCAAACTACAATGAACATAGCTGTGACATGGAGAGAAGTTGTAATATTAAAACCATTAAATCAATAATGACCTTGAGAGCTTGCTGGTACTGCTTACTACTGCAGCCCAGTGAGTCTAGTCATAAATGCCCCAGACCCCAGGAGTAAAAGTACAAATCGTTGATAAAGATTTAAATCTTTGATTTTTGCATCATTTGTTTCAATTAGAGGGGATCCCTGCTGAGTACAAGACAAGTACACTGACTTTAAAAAAATATGTAGTAATACATTTTGTATTAAAAAATTCTAACCTGTGGAAGTATCCCTCCATCAGTACACAAGCAAAAATGCCCTAGAGCAAAGACAATCAATGAGGTGAGCCTAAAAAAAAGCTGGTTTGGCTTAGAGATTTTCTCATCGAGCCATCATTAAGAACTTGGCTCTTTTTTTAAAGAAAGGGCTCAGAACAAAAATTGTTCAATGTGTGTATCATCTTCAACATTTCTTTCTCTCATTTACTTTAACACCAATACAAATATGCATTCGCTTTTTCCCAGGAGGGTCAATTACTTCAAAAATGCCCTTAAAACATGCAGCTCCTCAGCCATAAAACATTGCATCATCATTAGCCAATCGCAGGCGGGCAGGATTCATGGGGCTTTGTGTGGCACGGTCCTGGGGAATAAGCAGGTGGATGTGTACAAAGCTGTGACTCCACCATCATAGTGAGATCTGATGTGTGCTGCGGTCAATAAAGAGCTGCATTAATAGCTTAAACCAACAGTTTGGTAGTGAACAAACATTTGAACCTGGAACTCATATTGTGTGCAGTGTGATCCAGCATAAATAGACTTCAACAAAGACAAGAATAGGATATGAATCAATAAAGGTCATGTCCCTGCATCTCAAATAAATATCGGATGGTAGATGGATATATGACCCAGTGCAGATCACCTGTATTTGCTTTATTACCTGAAAAGATGAGATTACAAGCAGGCCAGTTCTGTAACTAGTTACAAAACATCACATGCCAACTATACACCATTATCTCCCACTTTTCTTCGAACATAAAATTTCTAAATGGGTATCCATTTTCATTCATACTAGATAATACAGACCTTTACAGTATTCAAGACCAACCTTGAACTTATATTAAATAACTTTAAATAGTTTTCTTTCACAGTCAGCTGAATGAATGTGTTGTACATGTTGTGGCAGCAAAATCAAGACATAACAGCTCAAACAAATCTCATTTTAGCCGAGAGATCTCGGTCACTCTATGTGCAGTCTCATCTATGCTTCCTGTCTCAAACAGATTTCCACTTTCAGATGTTATGAAGTCTTGCTATGAAGCATGCAGGCTTAAAAGACATCTATCTCAACCTTTGTAAGCCCTATAATAAGTATCAATTTGGCATAGCCATGATATGGGATCAGAATATAAATACACAAGCATGTTGGAATAAACCTCAGCTGAACATGCTTGGTGGAACATGGATACATAAACATAAAAGGATTTTAAGTCTCTGCACAATGGCAGCATTATGATGAGGAATAGCTCTCCAGTGGGCCAGTTCTGAGATTACAGCTCGACTTCTGCTTAATCAAATCTTCTATGGTTCAGCCTTGAGTCGCCAACTGCTCTACAAAGATGCTCCTTTCTGCAGTTACAGGAACTGGAGAAAACCTGGCTTTGCAAATGCAAACAGCACATTTCTTCCCTCACCATCTTGGGAAAGCTGAGACTGGTTTGACAAATTACTGCCTTGTTGGTGGCTTGAATGCAATTAGATTGGTCCTTGGTGGCATTATGTTCAATTAGTACTTTGAATTGCCAGTAACAGTAATGATAGCAGGTCAAAGCGATTTAAAAAGCTCCTTCTTTTTCATCCTGGCAAATTATTCCAAACAGCTGTGGTTCTCTAGGAAGAGAACATGCAGCCAAATTGTTCATGTTTAGGAATAAAAGGCTCCCATGGGTTCATATTCAGGCAAATCCATCTCAATCCTCCTGAGATAGATAATGACAACAGACACAATTCAGATAAAAACCCACAATTAAATCACACACAGACACACACAACTCTGGATATTGCAAGAGGCTTCATGTCTGCAACTAATGTGAAGCTCAAACAGATTTTCCTGTGTTTACACATACAAATGAGACAGCCAGAAAAAAATAACTCAAATAACTGGATAGCAATAAAAGGTAATTTACAAAATAGCTTCTCTGCTGCAGTCAAATAAGATCGAGAAAGCTAATTTAACACCAAAGAGAAAAATCCCACAAGAAGACAAGTTTTTACTCTTCTACTGTTGATCTCAAAATCACACCATGCTGATCACATCCGTTAGACTAGCAGCAAGTTGCGGCTGCCTGAATCTGAACCTCCGCATCAGAACTTACCCGTCCATTTACGAGTAAACCATTTTTTAATCTTCTGTTCTTTTGAACCTCCTTTCATTCTCTCCCCGTCTTTCATGACTTCTCTCTTTTGTCTTGCTTCCCTTCTAAACACCGGCTACGAGACTGTCCCTTGGTGAGCAGCAAGCAAGGGATGAAAGAGGAGGGGAGGAAGGAAAAAGGTGAGGGGAGGGAAAGAAGTAAGAGAGTGAAATTAATGTGGATGAATTCCCTGAGCCATGTGATGCTGCCTCTTCCTCTGAAAAGTCTTCACTCTTCACTTCACCTCTAATTATGTCTTAGGTGAAGGTGTTTTCCAATGAATTAAGCATACTGTCTCACATTCTTGCTTAAGTTTAACTCTAACATGTTTACACCTCCTTTATAATATAATTTTACTCATTTTGGTGAGATTTTTCTTGGCTCTGTCCAGGAAGTAATTTTCAACAAGGTTTTAAATATTGCAAAACCTCCTTTGAGATTAAAAGAGAAAAAAGGGGATTGAAGATAAGAGGTTGGATTGAGTTCTCAGGGGAAAAGCCAGAACATCGCTTTAAAAATAGACCCACCCATTCATCCATTTATAATACACTTTTATTAAATGGCAAAAAGCCTTACTTTCTTTTGAAATTCACAACATTATTTTGTCTTTTCTGTATTTTTGTACACCTACACATGCCCATTGGAGCACTTTAATCCCAAAGGTTTTCCATCTGGTTGACAGCAGCAGCTGCAACCACAACACGAATCCTCACACTTTGTTCTTATCTACACATAAAAAAACAAAAATCTGTCACTAGTCCCTCTCTCTTCCTTACACACAATCACACCCACTGACACCACCTGCTTCTCTAGTGCTACTTCTGCCCTCCACCATTTGTTGCTGCTCTCCCACATGGTGCCTACACCCAGTGTTTTTCTTCCTTTTTTTCATACCACCTGGTCTTCATTAAGCAACCTCACTCCTTACACCTTATTGCTAACCTATTACCTGATACCATCTACCAGCATCACTCTCCTCAGGCGATGCTGCTCTCTACGAGCCTCTAGCCCAGCCCCCCTGCCTCCTGCCTCCATACAGTGTAGCAGGAGGACAGCCAGCTGGTTAGATGGCATGGCACTCGGAACCAAAGGAAATACCTGCTACATAAACATGCATAGAGAGAGGGTTTAACATGCCTTGGGATGGTGCATTGCCCATGCTGCGACACGGACGGCTGCAGCTGAAAGTGATTGCGTTTCCTGTTCCCCCTCCTCTTTTTGTTCCTCCTTTCCACTCCTCCCTCCTCCCGTTCCTCGCTTTCTCTTCTTCACAAAGCGCTGTGTCTCTCCTTCCTCAAGCCGGTCCTCTTCTCTCCTATTCGTTCCTCGCCTTCTACCGTCCTCCTCTCCTTTGTCTCACTCTGGCTCTCTCTTGCCTCTGCCGGAACCTCCTTCGCGAGATGGCTAAGGTCCAGCAGCGGCGCTTTTGACAACACTGTGCGTGTGTGACTCTGAGCACGTGCGTGTGTGTGTGTGTGTGAAAGTGGGAGAGCTGGCGTGCGTTGGGGTGTGTGTGTATGTATGTGTGAGAGTGAGAGATGGAGAGAGAGTGAGGAAAGCGATGGGCGTACTCTTTGAGCTTTTGGAAGACTGAGCATGCCGGTTCAGAGATGCTCTGCACACACACACCGTAGAATGAGACAAAAAATTATTCCCAATGATAAACTTACACTCCCTCACCCACTCTATCTCACTTGCATTTCCCTTTCTTCATTCCTCCTTGCTAGACATTATACTCTCTCTCCTCTTAAAGACACAGGCGTTGCACTGCATTGCTACACGCCTGAGGCACATCTCATGATATGGTGACAGAGGGTAGTTCAGGAACATGGTCCTTCATGGGGTTCTACGGCAGAGCTTGCAGGAGGGAAGGGGAAAAACGTTTGAACCATTAATAGTGGGTGAGGATCAGAGAGGGTTTCCGCTGGTGATTTGAGAAAAGAAGGATTGGAAAGGAAAATTAGAACTATCCCGTTGTGATAACAGCGGCTAATGATGAAGCCGCGCTGGCCCAAAGGTGAGGTTGGAGCTGATTGTCATGGCAACCACAGATCCAGAAAGGATGGCAGCACGGGAGAGTAACCTCAGCATCACTGTGGCAGTGACTCTATCCTGCTGAAGCAAAACTATCAACAGACACCAACTATCAGAATCCTTAATTAAAGGATGTTACCCGCTATTCAAACGGGCCTTTGATTAGAAAAAGCAGCAACTCTCACATGAATTTATGATAAAATTTAAAATATTAAAGGCAATAAAACACTACAGGTTGCTTGAAGAACCAGAAGGAGCCAGGATAATTCACTGAAACAAGGGATGAAAGGTTTAGAAAACCCTGCGACATCAGCTCCCCCACATCAAGCAAGTTATTTTGGTTCCTGAACACGCCCACAGAAACTACTATGGTCTAAGATCATGCATCTTAAAAATATGGCAGATATTTTCTCAAGATACTGGGTTTTCACAGTATCTTGAGAATTTTATTCAGAATAAAATTACGCACATTTCCAGAGCCAAATTTGTTCTCACTCCTATAAAAGAATAAAGAACCAGCGAAGCAACAAAATCCTTGTCATGTCATGGCAGATGTTTCTACAGTGGTCAGGATTTAAAACTGGTTCCTACTACAACATTTGGTTGGCTGGCTGGATGAACAGATGAACTGACAGACAGAGAGAAAGATGGACAGATTAACAGATAGATGATTGAAGTGTCTAGAGGTCTGAAAAAATACATATTTTTTAATGCACTGTTTTCTTTTTCATAAGTATCCAAATCTGGAGAACATTTAAGCCAAACTCTGTGCTTAAATGGTTGTGTTGGAACCCAGAAGATAACATGAGCTTTGTTTTCTTGAAAGATAAAAATACTTATTATACTGTCATAGGACTCTTGGATAATCTTCCAGCAAATTCTGAGAAGAAAATCCTTCAACTTCTAAATAACTAGAAATAATAATCTGTATCTAAAAAACTACCTTTGATATTGCAAAACCATGGCGTAGTTTAAAGCTTTTTTATGACAAAACCAGCTTTATTATTATGCAAACTAAATGAAATGCCTTGTTTTCTCAAGAGAATATTAAAGGAAATTTCAAAACATAACCTATAAAGGAAACTGGCCTGACAGAAGCAAATGGTTTTAAAGATCAAGACAAAACAAAGTGAAAAAAATAGTCCACTATGTTATACATGTCATTCTCCAAACCCTGGTAACAAACAGTCTCTATATATTAGAAATATTATAAAAATATTGGACACAAGCTCAATACATAACACCAACGTATTCTGACTGCAGGATGTAATTTGGACTTTGTCAGGTATCATCAAGCCATTGCCTACTTTTGATTGTCAGATTTTACTTTAACCAGTGCAGACATGGTGTCAACACTAAGGACACTAAAAACTAAGGCCTGTGACAAATTACTATTTGATGGTGTGGGAATGAGGAGCAATTGTCCATTCCAATGACAGTTGAAAGCAGCAAAATAATTAAAAAGTTCAAATGTCTGAGATACAGAGACAAGAAGACGGATAGTCTCTACAGTGATGAGAATCATGAATAATTTATAATCATGCTGCTTGTCACTTACATAGCACCATGTCCAGCTGGTTCAAAGGCTCGAAGAAAGAATGCATCCACCTGTCAGCTGAAGACTGTCCCAAAAATCCCAAAACTGGACAACAAAACCTGCAACAGAAAAGTCTGCAAGTTAAAGTTGACAAAAGTATATGTGTTCTCCCAGAATTTTGCCTGTGGATATTTACCCCACATCCACTGTCTATATTTTAAATTTGGTATCCCGGTCTGTGTGTCCCACAGACTACAAAAGTAATGATGATTTACATATAATTTTAAAATAAATGTTTTCTAATTTCCATTTCAGATTAAAAACAACATACTGACATGGATTACATATTAAACCTCAGTTCACAGTCAGACAACTGTCCTCATTACTCAGGGAAATAACAGCAGGGCCTGTGTAGGGCTGGTGCTTTGCGGGGTTCTGCATTTTACTCAGTTGGAAGCGCCTCATTGCTAAGAAGCATCTTGCTGAGTAAGTAATTTTAGGGAGTTGATGAGCCCACTTTGCAACAGTTTTCTCATGAAATGAAATCTGCAGTTTTATTTTTGGCTCCATATTGCAGAGAGAATTATTAGGATGCGGAGTTGAAAATTGAATTTATTTTTCATTATACCATTTTTTGTTCCTGGAAGAAATTCTTGGGTCGTCCCTATAGACAAGTAGGAACCTAGTTTGCCCTGCTTGTCCTCCTTCCGCTTCTCCATCTCAGTAGTGCGAGCTCATTGACCTAGAAATCTTTCAGCACTTTCTCTGGCACAATAGATCTGCACTCGCTTCAGTGGAGTTTGGCTCTCGAAGGTTATGAAAAGGGGTTAGTGCATTTGGCAATGACAGTGTGCCTTGGATATATACAATATAAAGTATGGTGTGCAGGGCAAAAAAAATTGCTTTTTGTGTACCCTGTATGAAAAACAGCAAAGGTGACTCTCATAGCAAATCAATCATGTAAATGTTGCATGTGAAATGACAGGCAAAAATGCATGTCAGGGTAACCTTCAACTCAGAGACCACTCAAAATACCACTTCTGTTTATGTCGCATTGCAACCTTTTGACATATTTTATTTAAACCTCAATACAGACAGACCACCACAACAATGTGTATAATTGCAAAACATAAGGAAAGGGATCCATAATTTGGTTTTCCAGACTTTTGCTTGTAGAATGAAAATTTCCACAATTCTTCTTATACTTTACAGTGTTTTGACACTTTGTGTTGGTCCATCATATTAAATCACTATGAAATACTTTTAAGTTTGTAATTGTACTGTGAGAAAATGGGGAAAAGTTGAAAGGACTATTTTATAAGGCATTATTTTAAGTCCTCTAAATCCAGGTCTTTGGTACAGTAAAACATCTTTCTCACTCCTCTTTATCTGACATTTAAACCGTAGCTGAACGTTTTCCAATTATTAAGAAAACAACTTTCAAGCACCTAACTATTTTAATACCTTCTGTGGCATGGCTTCTGTTGTTTTCACTTACGCCAGCTGTCCCTGTGGAAATAATAAATAAATACATTTAGGGTCAGTAAGCCAAATTCAGACTACTGCCAGAAACTGCTTTAGATGCAGAGCTTAAAAGCAGCTATATTGTGTGTAGTCTAGCTGGTTTTAATCATGTAATTTAAAAATATTAAAAAAAAAAAATAAAAAATAAAGAAAAGAAAAAAAAAGTGTAAAAGTACATTTTAAAAGGCAAAACTAAGTCAATAAATTTCTAAATAAAACCACATGATGTGCCAACTTTTAGGGGAAGGGGAAAACGTTGAATCTATAGAGTTAAAATGTTTTGCTTTTTACTTTTTAAGGTATTGAACAGGTTGGAAGTGGAACATTTACATGGTTTCTTTTGTTTTATTTCCTAATGTAACTTTTAGCAACTTGTATGGTTCACACTAAACAACTTAAGTTGAAATGTACGTGGGTTTAAAAAAAAACTACTATAGTGTATTGATAAACTAACTGTACACTATTGAGCAACTTCCATAATAAATATCAACCACGCTGCAACAAACAAGACGATACGCACCTGTTTAACTTTACAACACATTAGTCTGTTATAGTTTCTATTTTCCTTTGTCGTAAAACACAAGTGTCCTACTTTAAATGACCACCTCTCCTGGTGCTCCATCCCCGCACACAGGTGCTTGCTAATTAGCACACAGTTAGCTTAGCACAAAAAACAATAAGTACCCCGAATATGTAAAAGTGCCGAAACATTTGATTTGAAATCCCGTTTAAACCTGGCGTTTGACAGATCTGAAATATATATTCTGGCGAGCAACAGTTTGGTTAAAAGGTGTCTGCTTTGTAATTAAAAGTTATAGAAATCATTTCCCAGCGTGTACTGAACCTTAGCCTGGTCCGGTTGTCCAATGCTCCATTAATTAACCTTTCTCAATCACATTCCAAAACAGTTTTACTTCCCATGGTGAGGGAAGTAAAACTGTTAGGGACTTTAATTGTTTGTTTCTACCCAGAGAAAATAGTCTTTTAAATATTTTGTGTTACAAACATTTTACAAAACTTGCTTAATAATAACGAATAGTCAATAGTTTATTCTCATTCTTAAATCTAAAATGGGACTTGTACATTTCGCAACAAATCTTTGCCTAAAAAGTAAAAAAGAAAATCATTATTAAATTTTATTATTTCTCCATTGTCTCATATTTTTCCTACAAATGTGAGGAAAAAGGCTGTGAATCCATTCACTTCATCTTTTTATTCCACCTTTATTTAGTGTGTGTGGTGGGGAGCAGGACACTGTTACAAATATATTTAATTCAGCAGTGCCAAAAATAGTAGCTTTAACTGCACCTCCTACAATTCATGTAATCAGCTGTCACTGATCTAATATGTATCTCAGAGGTGAAAAAACCTTTCCTTTGAGAAACCTTTCTTTCTTTATTTCATTCTTTCTTTTTTGTAATCTATGGCTTCTTGCGTTTCTTATATTATAAATATGGTAGGACACACAGGCTCTTATCCATTAGGTCCTCTTCAAATTGACAACAAAGGAAAAAGAAAATTATGAGTTTATTAAGGCAGATGAGTGTTCATCTTCATATCTCAGGAAATTGCACCAAAAACACAGCAGTTCACTTAATCTTGTCAAATGATTAAAATGTTTAAAATAACTGTAACTGTTCTGTTTATTTTTTCAATGTGTACAGCAAAAGGGGTGATTAGGAAAGCTAAAAAGTGAAAAATAAAAAAGGTTAACTGCTAGAGTTATTGCAATTTTTAATGCGAAATAATATTTTTTTTCAAAACATTTTGCACATTATTACTAGGAGTGCCAATAAATGTAGAGTGTCCTTTATAAATCCATGGAGATATGCTAATCAGTAAAGGGATGGTTATTCTCAAGGACATAATTTTTGAAGAAGCAGAATGATTTAAAAAAAAACGCCAAAGTACTTTGTATTGATATGTCTGATGAGAAGCAATAACAATCCCACTAAACTCTTTGGAGGAAGAAAAAAATAAATAAATAAAATGGGAGTTTTAAAAGCAGCTGGGTCAGAAGAGTTGAATCATTCTCTATTCAACGTAAATAAAGTTAATCAATTTGATTTAGATTTTCATCTGGACCCATTTACATAAAACTGAGGCTTTCTTGGCCTCAGTCTTAATCCAAAGCTGATGAAGCTGGCAGATCGTGTGTTTCCATGGCAATGTGGAAGTCCAGAAATGACCAGTCTGTTAACATCGTGCAGTTTAATCACTGGTGAACTATGTTTACTTTGACGTGTATGTGTGGGTTGTACGGTCAGGATTTCAACACCAGCTGAGCTGAAAGCTCACTGCTGTGCACCTTCTGTGACTTCATTGTGCCAGAGAATAAGAGTGACCAATAATATTATGAATGTAGCCAGAGCAGAATAGATTTAGATGTTATATCAAAACATAGGTTGGCCAGATACATGTAGAGCAGCCTTCTGTAGCTTAAAACAAATAAATTTTTTCCTGTCCTTTACAATTGATTTTCAGTGTGCTTTTATTGAACCAGATCAATGAAAAATAATGCTGCAGCACAGGTTTCCCCTGGGAGGAGGTCACTGGTGGTGGAGGAGGTTTATAGATTTTTCCTGTCAGTAAAAAGGCTATTACAATGATGCAAACACAAGTTATCACATGTAAAAGTCATCCATTTAGAGGCAAAATGTGTTGATTGATTATGTCTCCAGAAAAATAAATTGACTGATTAGTTTGTTGCATGTAATAACTGTTGTTTGAACAATACCTTAATTTTAATAATAGTGAATGTATTGCTTTAAAGGTTGTTTTATCTGACAGGTCCATATATAAAACCCCCACCTAGAGACAGAACATCAATCTGACAGATGATAAATGTCACTGAAAAGGCGGAAAAAATATTAATTCATTGTTTTTTGAAAGATTACAAAATGAAACCCATTTGAGTCTTTAAAATTAAAACACTGACGAAGTTAAAAGGAAAAACAACAATTAAATTTTTTCCACAAACGGCAGTTTCATTAGATTGATATATCAAGTTGTTTATTTATTTTAGTTATTCCTTTCAAAAAGCAAAAGTTGTATACTATGTAGATTTATTACACATAATGTGACATTCTCCAAACATCTATGTTCATTTTTACGATCCATTACACCAACCTCAAAATTCAGTTCACAGAGATTTTAAATAAAGACTTATTAAAAAAGATTTTAATGCAGGAATGTGATGTCATGGCCACTTTCTGGCCTACACAACAATGAAGAGATCACCAACACTTGCCAAAAGGAGGGCAAGCCTCAAGAGGTCACTGTTTAAAAAATGGCTTTTCACAGAGTGCTACATTCAAACATATTGATGGAAAGTCAATCGGAATAAAAAAATGTGGTCAAAAAAAAGAACATGCACAAACAAACCTGAGAAGTCTTCCTTAAAGTGGCACACATTACTTCCAATTGAAGGGCTCAGTTATTGGTCTACTTACTTTAATGTGTCCATACATAATTTTCCATTCATCCTGGTGGATTTTTTATATGTATGCTAATGACACTGTTTCACATGTAGCTGGCAATGACATTGCATCTGTTTCAACATAACCTTTCTCTATTTTTAATATGTCAGCATGGTTTGATAATGTACTGTCTTACATTACACATAGACAAAACTGTGTCCGTTTGTTTCTTTTCCAGAGCTTGAACTTTATTAACAATGATTTAATTCAAAAAATTTTGTGGCAAGTTATCAAACAGCAAAAATATAGCACAATATATTAAATATATATTATGTTATCATAGCTAAGCAATGGATATACATCAAAAATTCCATAACCTGTATATGTCATTCAAACCCGTTGATAACAAACTCTCCTCCTTCTAAATGACAAATGACCCAAGTATCAGTGTGATGGACTGACCGGTCTGATATAATACCTCTTTGAGAATTGATGGGATGTGGCCAACAGGAAGATGAGACACACCACAACCAACAATGCAGAAAAGCTGAAGGCCGTTATTAAAGCAACCTCTGCTTCTTTAAAACCCCAGGAGAGCCACAGGCTGACCACCGTCATGCTGCATTAGTATAGAAACACCTGCTAAAAAAAGCTTCAACTGAGTATTGAGTTAAATTACTGTACAGTACATGGACATAGATTTGAATGCGTAAACATTTCTGTTAAATATGTTTCTTATGATGACCTCAGCTAAAACTGAAATTGTCAGAGAAACTGAACTTTGGGTTTTCACTAGCTGTACAGCAACAATAACTTACCAAAGACAGAAATAAATGGTTGAAATACATCATGCTCTGTGTAATTAACTTTTATGAGTTTCATATTTAAAGTTAAATATTGAAGTATTTTAAAAACAAGAATTAAGATTCACTCTTCAATACCTGAGTACATTATTCATCCAACTCAGAGGTCACAGTGATGCAGACATCTGTAACAGAGATGAAAATTACATTTATACACAAGTTTAGAGCTAACATTCTGTGAAAGTAAAGAGCATGATGTCATTCTTTTGAATGAGATTTAGTGGAAGCAGGGCACTAAATCTCATTCAAGGTCAAGTGCAATGCTGTGTATTACTGTACATCTTATTCTAATAATTTTAGTTCATTTCAGCAACATTTGATAAGAACACAACAGAGAGCAAGAGAAAGAAAGGGTCAGGGGAAAAAACGGGATAATGGCAAATGTAACAGAGAAATGAAATAGACTCTGATCCATTGGGGAGACAGAAGAACATTATCTCAGCTCCACTTCAATTACCAAGCAAGTTTTAAAGAAAAAAAGATACCTCGATTAGGTCATTAAGCACCTTGCAATTCCAGGAGTGAGGGCACCAGCTGCTAATGCAAGGTGAGAAATTATTGCTGTTAGGATCTGATCATGCTAGTCTTCTTAATTAAGAAGCCGTGTCAAATTAAATGTGTGTGATCTCATTCAGCTTCTACTCTTGCTTGTGCTCTTAAAGCTATATAAAAAGACACATCCTGGTCCATGTCTGGTCCCTTGCACTCCTTTTTAACATCTGCTTACTTACTCCCTACAAATACATAGGGTGCTGTTGCCAAGGTAACAACTCTTTGGAGAGTTGGCCACCTGAATTTCAGATGGTGCAGAAATGGAGGGTGAAGTGAGATGTGCCGACAGTGGGAGAATTAGAAATCCCCCTTTAAACCACTGATTTCTGTCAATAAACAAAGGATTTATTGCCCTAACGCAGACAACGGCATAGACTGGTTTAGAGCTGAGAATTCAAAAAATATTTTCTCTTCTGAGTCGATTTCTCATCTCAAACTGTACATAATGTTCAAACCATTGATGGGATTATAGTTGAAACGGATCTGACGAGTGAATGTTGTAAGGATGTAATTCCAAACTACCGGTACTCTGACGTGTGAACGAGTTCACTCTTCAACATGAGCTGTTTTACAGGACATTCAGAACATATTCTACGTGTTGTAAAGATATTTAGCACAATGTATCAAGGTTTTTAGTAACACACTGCCCTCTAGCGGTAATAGCAAGGAATGTCAGCATGTTTTGACATTTAAAATTAACAGAACGATGAATGCCAGTAGGGTTGACAGGTGTGAAGATAATTTTATTTGAAAATACCAATTTGTAAAGCATTCCAAAAATACAATCTTTCAAATATATAAATGAGGAGACCATAAAAAGTGTACAATAGAGATTCTCTTTATTATAGTGCATTTATTCGGTGTTACAGGACAAGTTTGTTTTTTATTTTAAAAAAGCATAAAAATGAGAGAAAGAAATATGAACACAAATCTTTCGTACAGAAATGATACTGCAAATTAAAGCTTCACATCTGACCAAAATAGATGATAAAAGACATCAAGTTAACAATTTAATAATAGTTTGTTATAATTTCAAATTCTTTCCATTTACGTTTTCAACTTGACTAAACAGTTGCAAGATATACTGCGACCCAAGTACAAAGATATTACAACGTAAAAAAAATAATAATAATAATCTCAAAACATTGAAATATCCAGTTGTAGAAAAAAAAGAAACCTGAAGCTCCCTTCTGAGGTCAGTGTAACATAACTGTGCAGTCATCTTCACTCAGTGTGTAGATTGATCAATAAAGATTGATTTTATTTCTCATAGCAGAGGACTTTGGGGCAAATTGGAGTGGCTACTCTGGTTAAACTAACTGGCACATTCAACAATCTGCTGGTGTAGAGCAATGGAGAGTGTTACTGCATGCGAGTTCACTGCCATGGCTGAGAGATAAAACAGCTGTCATCACACAAGTCCATATTAAGCAAGCTGATGTGGCTGTAAAACACTGCAAAATCATTTCTTGTAAATGAACAGAGGAAGTAACTCTGCCCTGAAGCAAGAAGCTTGAAGCACTAAATATGTATTTGTAAGGCTGATTTATACACTTCCTATTCAACATGTACCATCTAATACAGTAATAACGAAAACTAAAAAAAAGGAACTTGCAAACCTCCTAATGCAGACACATCCAAAACAGAATATAATGAGACTTTTCTGCAACTAACTTGGTCCCGGGAGGGTTATGCTCAAAAGGACAGCACGCCCAGCAGCTCAGACTAAGATAAACCAGGAAATACATGAAAAAAACAAACAAAAAAAAAACAGTAACAATAAAATAGCTAAAATCATCAGACCCTAACCAATGAACTACTGTACTTACAAGAGCAAATGAAGTCTACTTCTAAATAAAGAGCCAGAGTGGGAGCAAGTTGTCATAGCAGTTGGCTCTGTGGAGCTGAAACCCACACAAGCCTTAAGGTTACAAACCATGCAATAGTTAACACTCCTCCAGATATGTAAACATGCGCTGCAACATTTATTGCCGTCACCAGATCCAGTCGCAATGGATCTTTTACACGGAACAAATACGATTTAATCAAAAGACAAACAAGGCCAAAAAGAAATACTTAATATCAGACGCGTCTGAACTGAATGGAAAAAGTTTCCGCCATTGGAACATTCTCACATAAATTGGCACTGAATACATTTACATTCTGATCACTAGAAACCTGAAAACTATGGAGTTAAAAGATAAAACTAAACGGTTGTTTCGTGCTTTGTCTTTGATCTTAAATATATAGCAACATTTAAAATTTGTTTTCATCCTCAACTGTTCTAGGTTGTTAGATGATAGCATCTTTTTCTAGGTAAATTAACTCATGTTGAAAAAGCTCCCAGCAAATAAAAAACAGAATTATTACCTTTTGGTTTTTTCTTAGACATTCGTTGTAAGAACAGAGCACTCAGCATCGTGCATTGCTTTTTGCTTTATGGATACCAGCAGCCTTTGGGTGTGCTGGCACTGGAGGAATGAAAAGTAACAGAGCTGTGTTCAAGGCACAGCAGTACTGCTGCCACTTCTGCACATTCATTCATTCACTCAAAAATACTTATACAAACACACACATACAGTACACTGATGTCTTGGCGCACTGGCCAAAGCTAAAAAAAAAAATATATATATTTTTTTTAAAATTAAAGGAAACTGAGGAAAGAGAGTAAAGAAGTACATCTAGGCCATGTGCAGCCTCCCAGAAACACTGCAGGCAGAGCTGGCAGATGGAGACACGGCACAATGGATCACTTTGCGTTCCGTAGCTGGCTCGAAAGCCAGTCCAGACCCTCGTACAGCCCATCTCCACTGGTAGCGCATGTGGCCTGGATGTACCAGTTACGGTGACGGAGAGAGTGAAGGCTCAGCTTGTCAGTGATCTCAGCTGCGTTCATGGCGTTCGGCAAATCCTGCCAGATAAAAATCAATAAGATAACATTGAAAACAAACAAAGGATCAGATTTTCGCATGCAAATTTAAAGCAAGTTTTACATTGCCCGATTTGAACAGAGAGAATTGGATGCATGTGACCAGCCGAATGTTAAACCTGATTAGACTAGGACAACTGAATTCAATGGTATTCCTTAAGAAGCCATTTAACATAAAACCATGCAAACATAACAGAACAATAAAGTCTGCATAATTAGTCTAATTGTTTTAGACATTTTAATCAAATGTGACCAACAAAATACCACCTAATGAACAATGTTTAACCTAAACTTAAATATTTGCTAAGTACATTAAGTTCCTTTATGAGATGTCGTCAGAACAGAAACCTCTATGGAGGTCCATGTTGGAAACAAACCTGTTTATTAGCAAACACAAGCAGCACGGCATCCCTCAGTTCATCTTCTGCCAGCATTCGCATCAGCTCCTCCTTTGCTTCACCCACTCGTTCCCTGTCATTACTGTCCACTACAAAGATAAGGCCTGAAAACAAAAGGATTTATATAAAGGAAAACAAAGAACTTCAAATGTAAAGGGAGTTTTAGCAGAAAAGTGCTAGTGCCGAGATGATAGAGTAGAAACATCACATCTCTCACCTTGTGTGTTCTGGAAGTAATGCCTCCAGAGGGGCCGGATCTTGTCCTGACCACCAACATCCCAAACCGTAAAACTGATATTCTTGAATTCTACAGTCTCAACATTAAAACCTTAGAACAAGAAAAATATATACATATATTTTCAGAGCCAATGTAAAGTGTAGGTGTCAAGCTATAAAGTAATAATGAGACAGAAGACGACTCACCGATGGTAGGAATGGTGGTAACAATTTCTCCCAGTTTGAGCTTGTACAGGATGGTGGTCTTACCGGCAGCATCTAGTCCAACCATCAGAATTCGCATCTCTTTCTTTCCAAACAGTCCCTTAAAGAGGCTGGAAAAGTTCCCCATCTTGGCGTACCTGCAGGGACGCACAAAACTGAAGTGTGACCTCTCTAAAAGGCTGTTGCTAAACAGAACGCAGCAGCTCAACTAAAGCTTACAGATCGTGTCTGTAAGGCATGACCTATAAATGTACATGATCTTAAATGTTACAACCTCTGGCCCAAATTCATCTTTCGTTTATTTAAAGACACTTTGAGACAGTTGCTGGTTGTTGTCTTTTTCTGTATTTTCTTTCTTGCACATTAATGAAACTGCAAAACACACTACTGTCGTTTGCTTGATTTCATTTAAGCTGTTTTTGACAAAACAGCAAAAGAATTGGACTTAAAAGCATTTACTTGAAAAGTATGCAGAAAAAAAATGAAGGTCATTACCAACTTAGTTACGCAAAGGTACTTTTTAAACCCAGCAAAACAAACAACAACAAAAAAACATTTTACATTACTGATAATGACACACTGCAACACTGATGTATAATATGTTTCTATGACATCAATAATGGCTAGTATAAATGTTAATGCCAATATACTGTCCGTCTCTAGACTCAACTGTTATGTACAAAAGATTTGAGTACAGAAATGTATTTACTAACCTCAGCTGGAAGACAAAACTAAATTGGGTTAATTACAACTTCATTAAAGTCAAATCTGATATTGCTACCTTATCTTTACAAACAGCTCTCAGATAACCTCCTCACATTTTTTACTACACATTTTAACATTTGATTTAACCAGTGAAGTATTGCAAAATGACATAAACCACAGCAAAATAACGCATTTACATTCCCATTTCTCTTCCACAGTTTTGTTGCCATGTCTTGAAGGTTACATACACAAAGTTTGTGGATAAATAGGGGAAAGCATGTCTAAGCTTGTTTTGCGCTGCTTCATGCTGCAGGTGAAGACTGTAACATAGATAAGGACCGCAAAGTTGAAGGAAGCAAAATTCTTGAAAATATGCCACAGAGTTCCACACAGACTGCCTGGAGTGAGCGCCAAGCTTCTAGTTTTGTTAAAGAGAAACACACTCCATGTTCAAGATACCATAAAATATTTGATGGGACATTCTGCAACTAGTTGTATTATACAATGGTCAGAATTATCAGACTATTTTCTTATTTATGTTTATGACATTTATGACAGAAAAATTTGGATTTTTTTAAAACACAATAAAACTGTTTAGGTGCAAAACTGATCTTGCAGTAAAGCACATGTTGAAGAAGCATAAAGCTACCACTTTATTAATTTTGCAAGACAAAAACAAAAAGAATATATAACACAATATGAATGATTTTAAGTTATTTTGTCAGATGTGCAAATAAATCAGTATAAACTTGTATTCAGTTGACAAATATTTATTGAAATTCAAATACGTTTTTTATTGGACCAAAAAAAAAAGTCTCACAGTCTTATTGAATAGCAAAAAACAAACAAAAAACCCCCAAAACATTAGAATGTATAAACTGCTACATGTTCAACTATTATTTAGAGTATCAGTCAAAGTTAGTAATTTTTTTAACATATCCGCATCAGACCCTACATAAAACTTAGTTTTATTCCCATCTTGTTTCTGTATGTCATTTGGAGGGAAATAAACATCACATATGTTTGTTTCAACATGTGGAATGTCTAAATAAAGCAGATAAGCACTGTCAGCGTTTATATCAGTAAATATCACATACCAGCTATGGCAACAATTTTAATATCAGACACCGATATTGGCCTACATTTTCATATCAGTCCACTCCTAACAAATATTGAGGTTACATGCCAACGGCAACCAAGGACTTCCGATTAGCTAATGACATAAGGCAAATGAACGAGTAAAACAAGTTACACATCAAGCAAGCTCAAATAAGCAATAGGCCCACCACAAAGTTCCTGATTCATTGAGGTTAAAAATATCACTGTAATTAATGAGGGAGTGCCACCAGATATAGTAATTCTTAGCCTTGAAGCAACACAGTCATATTAATAGCTGAATTAACCAGTAGGACACACAGACAACTACTAATTCACCTTTAGCTGAAAACGTAAAAACACTATGTATTCGAAATAGTTCTTCAAATATGTTTTGAAAATAGTTTTCTTTTTGTAAAACTAGTTAGTAAATGTGAATAAAGTAATGTATTAGCTTAACTAATGAAAAATTTAAATCATTTTTTTAAATATTTTTTTTGTTTTGCAAACGTGTGTCCGTTCAAAAATGCATCACCCAGAAATCCTTAAAATGAGTAAGAATTGCTTTTACCGTTCAATAGAAATTTAACATCTTTCAATTTCAACAAAGGAATCTGTCTTTCAATCAGAAATAGGTAAAGTTGCATTTTATAAACTTGCCACTTCTGTCTGTACTTATAAACAGTTATCTTTTAGCGGAACTGATATCGTCTACTTCTTAGATAGTTTCACTTTTGTTTGAGTGGTGATCATTTAGGTAAAATTGAGAGAAGGCTGACGATTTAAACTGAAACGTAGGAAAAACTGCACTTGTAGCTTTATCATAATATCAGTAACTGAAAATAAACATCTGCATTTTTCTCTGCATATTCATAAACTAAACCTCGTCAGCTGATTACAACCCCCATCGAACAAAATGCTTAGGTAACAAATATTTTTGCTCCGGTTTGTACATGTGCCAGTACACATATCTAGAATTGTAACTTTAGGATAGACGCAATCTGCCTAGTAAACCGTTTCGAAAACTTATATTTTGAGGGCACACAGATCAAAAAGAGAACCAATTGACTGTTAAAATGACAGCTAACGAGTGTTAGCTTATTAGCCGAGAAGGATCCACAACTGGCAATAAATTACTTGTAACTGTGCAAAGCTTTATCTGGAAAAATATAACAGAAGATGCTAGATGAACAAAAACTGTTAAACATTAAGTATATATTTAAGGATTAAATGTATGAATGAAAACACAACAAATCACTCCCGTTGAAGTTGAAAAAGCAGCTAACGAACTCCAAATGTCTGGTTTCGACGCCTAAAAACGAGCCGTAATCAAAAAACGTGTAAAGCGGCACATTTTTAACAATATGTTGATAAAGGATTGTTTGATAATCGCGACTGTTTAAATATTTGAATAACAAATTTACCTTTGTAGCTGTTTCTCGATCTTTCTTCCGTTACTGCTCAACTGGAAAATGGCGATTTCCGGTTGTCGTCATCCTCCTCCGCTTCTTCTTCTTTTTTATTTTTATTGGTGGTTGTTAAGAAACGTTAAGGTTGCATTACCGCCACCTACTGATATCATCTACTTTTTCTTTATATTTAAGGGGAGACCCAAGCATTAAATATTACTGTAGCGCCATCAAGAGGTGTGGAGAGAGACAAATGATAATTTCTACCTGTACTCCCCAACTCACAACTCAGCTTTAGTCGCGCTCTTTACAGATTTGCAAAATGTGGACAGGTACATTTCCTTCAACTGGATGTTGAAATATTTATGTAAAAAAGCACATAGTTTCTAATCTAATAACAAAAGAAATAGACCCAAAGAAATGTTCCTGATTCGTCTAGAGTCATTCTACTATGGGAATACATTTTAAAAATCTGCTAAATATGGCGTTTTATATTTAGAAAAATTTGGTACCTCTTTATTATTTTTTTGCTAAAGCTTTTGAGAGCCACTGAAGAAAGTCTTCATGGGACTCTGCGGTCACAGATTACAGACCCCAGCCTTGCCTTGATGTGGTTTTGTGACCTAATCTTTAAACTTGACACTTCATTGATATTGAATTATATTTCTAAAAAGTGAGAACTGAATAATTTTCCTTTGAAATTACAATAATGCAATGCTTTGTGCTTTTTAATCACATAAACTCCCAATGAATTATATACACATTAAAGTATATGGTTGAAACATGACATTGCATGAAAGAAGTTTAAGAGGAATAAATATTTTTGAAATGTATTGCATAAAGAAATTTGCAGCTAATTAACTTAGTCTGATTTCTGCAACTATAGTTAATGTTGATTTATACCTAACCTAAGCTGAGTCTTTAATGTCTTCCATTATGACCAGAGGAGCCATCTGTGCTGATAGCTACAAATACATAACTGCAAATTAATGGTTGCCTTCATGTGTTTACACGGAATAAAACAGGACTTTCAGCATATATTTAAGGACTTATATGCTGCATTATCAGAAGTAGTTTGGTATGTCTCTATAAAAAGTCTCAGAGTTACATTCCCAAGTCAGGCAAAAACCCATGCGCAGTGCTCAAACAAAATACACTCTTCTCCCAGTGTAAGAGCTACGTTTGGTTCTTTGTTATGTCTACTGAAAACCAAAATAATCCCCTTTGTCTTGTTCATATCCAAGATAAAGTGATTTTCTTCCAGTGTGGCACAACAATTCCTGCCAGTTCCTCCTATTCAATTAGAATGTGTCTCCTCCTTGTTTTGACGTGGTAATTGTTACACTTTACATTTCAATTTTAAAAGAACATACATTTCAAAAACAGCGGAATTTAAATACATTTTTAAATGATCATTTGCTTTGAAGGACATGGCAATATTTAAAACACCAACATCAATCCTTCTTGAACACTGAGTCCTCTGCAGTTTCCGAGAAAAGGTAAATTATTTTTCTGTTTGGATGCTTCTGAAGAAAACTCTCTCTTCCTCTTAGATTCCGCACACTAGATGGGGCTACATCCATAACTGGAAAGTGGAGTTAAATTGGAGAAATAAACCTTAGGCAATTACATTCAATTACATTTTATGGATCCTTTCACGACCTGCGTTTGGTTAATTTAAGCTTGAGAATCATTACGCTGGCATTTCCTTTCAATTTAAGCATACATTACATCATTGTTCTAAATAGATAATATATTTAAACAGCAATCTTGTCGTTTATTCCAGTGTTGCTGCCATTATTAAGGATATTGAATCTGTGGAGATAATCCAGGAAAAGCTTTGCAATGTTCACACAGTTTATACCGAATAACAGACCAAAAGATGCAAATCACAGAAAAAGGGGACATAGATATTCCAAAAACTGTCTTGGCTCAAAAATGTGCGCATCTGGGTGGCGTCGCAGTGGGAGGAACATTCAGCAACAATGCCGAGACTTCATGGAGGGTGCGGCAGGATGATGCTTCCTCCTCCGAACAGCCCTGCCTCCCAGCGGACCCACTGTGCCATGCGCATCGCTCCGACACTCAGTGTTGAGCATGTGGGGCCCCTTAAAGAGAAGCGCCGAGTAGACGGCGCAGAGTTTCTCCATTGAAGAGTCACCGCAATGAGGAACAGCGCCGAACCGGCACAATGCGCTCCAGGCTCCCAGGGACCGCCTGCCTATTGCGAACCATTGGACTTTGCATCCTCCTCTCGAACACTGCAGCTTACTTTGGGTCAGATGGTTAACTTTTTATTCAGGCATTTTGCAAATGGTGATTCACTGTCATTTTCTAGTCACTGTATGGGAGTACCCTAATTTATTAAAGCTTCAATAATTAATTAAGCACGCGTAAATGTCTAACGTCTTCATATTCAGTTTGTTATTTCATTTGTTATTTAATTTTTAATTGTGTTTACTAGTCATTTTGCAATTTTTTAAAACGGAATTTGATAGGAAAAATTTAAATAGCTTTAAAACAACAGTCACCAGTGTGGGAAATATTAAAACTTTGTCAGCTAATTACCGTAAGAAATTATTTACTGAAAAGTTTCTATTTCTTTTTTAATTATACAGTTGGATGTTTTTTTTAACATAGAACAAGATTTACATTTACTATTGTTTTTTTCTTAATTACAGGCTGACAGGCCGAGAGCCATTGGTGCTTTTACCAGGTCCATTTTCCAATGAAGCTCCATCGGGGAAGGCCCACCTGAAGCAGTGCGAGCAGATGAGTCTGACCAGGCGGCAGAAGAGGATGTGCCGCAGAGAGCCCGGTTTAGCCGAGACGCTCCGGGAGTCGGTGCGCCTCGGCCAGTTGGAGTGTCGCTATCAATTCAGAAACGAGCGCTGGAACTGCACCTTGGATGGCCGAGGAAGCCTCTTAAAAAGAGGTGAGCGCGCATTCTGGTTCTGATTTCTGCTACTTCAACTTCAACTGACTTTATCACAGAGATATGAAATGGGCTGTTGCTGGTTCAGAACAAAATTTGTCTGAGTGTGTCTGTGTGTGGGCGGGTGCGTGTGACTGTGTGTAAAATCTGGTTGATGACTTTTTTCTAAACAGAAGGTAATCTATAAGAATAAGCAAAAACACTGAGTAAACCTCCCATCGGCTGCAGCATTGCAAAAGCATATAATCAAACTTGCATGTCTGCTTACTCTAATAAAATCTAAATTGGTGGTTTTTATCAGTGCATGTAGTCACAAGCCTCACATGATGTTTCCTTTACTAGAATTTTACATAAAATCTTGTGAAATACAATGTTAAGTATCATTTTTTTTCTCTGCTATTAAGTTTTTTAATTGTTTGATATGCAAAGTTAAGATTTTCTTTTCCCTTGTCTGAACTTTAAACTTTTGGCCACAGGTAAGAAATAATTCTCCCTTGCAATTAAATTGAATTTTCCTTCTTAAAATTTGTTCTGCATGACTTTTGAAACATTTAATAAGCTACACATTCAACTGCATTGGATAACATTTTAAAACAAGTTGCAGATCTGCTGTGCACACAAAAATCCTGTAGGACAGTCCAGACTTTATGCATATGGATATCATTGTGTGGGAGAACATGAACAGGTCAGCACAGAGGTAATGAGGGAGTAGAGCGCCAAGAAATGTGGCAAACGATGTGGAGAGTGCTTGAGCCCTGCGGTTATTTTTATCTCAGGGAAAATGCCCATTCCCAGAGGAAAAGGGTGGTGTGATTACCCACTTTCATCTGGGAAAATCCTTCCTAGTCAAAATAACAATTAATTAGATGAAAATATACACTGGTGACGACTTTGGGGGAAACAAAATAACAGTGCAGAGCCACAAGAAGAGGTCAGAGGAGAGGTTTTGACACAAGTAAGCGTACAGGATTCCTGAGGTTGTTGTAAACCATGACAACGTAGTGAGATTTTTGTAAACAAGTTGGGTTAATTGCTTAATTATTGGAAAGAAAACACATTTTTTTGGATTAGATCCACTGACAATTACTGCCACAGACATAAAACGGCTGTTGAAGATGTTTTTTATGTATCACTGGCAGCAGAGTTATTTAACCATTTGGTGCCTACTTTCTTTTAATCCAGCATTTAAGGAGACTGCCTTCCTTCTGGCTGTGTCCTCCGCTGCACTAACCCATGCACTCGCCAAAGCTTGCAGCTCAGGCCGGATGGAGAGGTGCACATGTGATGACTCCCCCGGGATCCAGCACAGAGAAGCGTGGCAATGGGGGGTCTGTGGAGACAACCTGAAATACAGCACCAAGTTCCTCAAAAAGTTCCTCGGCCAAAAGAGGGTCAGCAAAGACCTTAGGGCGCAGGTCGATGCTCACAACATCAACGTTGGTATCCGGGTGAGTGCTTAAACAAAATGTGTTTATGCAGCATGTCAGACCTCTCATTCCTTTATTTATTGTTTCCTTTAAGTTGGGCTGCAATTTCACCTGCCAATTAAACATGATGCTGACAACTTTAGGCTTTACCCATTTGGTTTTGAAGCTTCCAGTCAAAAATCACCCCCTCCACCAATTCCCCTTTGTATTTGCTTCCATGTTTTGACCTGGGTGGGTTAGGCAGTGCAGCAAGGAGACAACATGGCTGTGGGATCATTGGAGCCAGGTGTTCTCAGGCATGATAAAGCTTGCTGTGCGGGCCAACAGAAAATTAAAGGTCTCATGTCGGAGAGAGCGATTATAACCGTGGCCTCTTTTTAATATACGAGCAAGCATTTTTTTCCTCTTACTGGATCACTGTGCTCTTCATAAATCCACCTAATGTTCATAACCACCACTCTGAAAATAGGGAGCCTCAGGGCGCATCTCCTGTGGCTCGCACCTAAAAAGACAAGTCTGTTGGAGGAACCAAAAGACAAAACAGGAAGAACTCTATCTTATCTCATCTCAAGTGAGCTAAAAGTTTTACACTATTGTCACCAAAAAGTCCAGCAGCCGAGTTTACAAAAAAAACACAAGAGGTTGTAGACTCCTGAGCTCACAGTAATGGTGTTTAGAAGCCCCTCAGGGGCATTCATACCTGTGCAGGGAGGGAGGACCTGAGTAGAACTTTTCAACCCAGCAGAGCCCTCTGGCTTTTTTAGTTTGACCTATCTCTGGCCCCTCTCTACAGCGGCAGCTCTCAGCCTGACTGATCATGCTCCAATCACTGACCATCAAGCTCAGTGAAGAAATCCCATACAGAGCCTTGCAAAAGTATGAGTAAACCTCCCCTTTTGTTACATCAGAACAACAAACTTTAGAACATTTTTTATTCAGTTTTGATGTGAGTGATCACTACAAAGTGGTGCATGAAGGTGAAATGAAAAATAGATGTCAAATCTACAAATGAACATCTAAGATATGTGGCATTTATTTACCCCATTACTCTGATATTCCTAAAATACAGAGCACCTAGTCATCTGCAGAAATCTATTAATGTGAATAGATTCACAAGTATGTGAATGTTTATCAAAGTATTATGGAACAATATTTAAAGCTTTACTATAAATAGCTAACTGAGTACAAATGCTAAATTACCAAGAAGTGGCCATTTACCCAAGGAAACTCTGGAGGAGTTGCAGCTGTAAACATATTTTACCACAGCTCAGGTGGTAAAATATGTTAAAAAGACTGTCACTGATTGTGTTCACTACACAAATCTAGCATTTAGAAAGAAGTAAGCTATTGTTAGAAAAAGGTGGCAAGCTTATTTAAAGCCTGCTACCTCCAATGTAAGGTACAGCACACAAGTTGAAGAAGAATTTCTGCTCTGATTGGATTGATATTGCACTTTTTGGGCTTCATGCGAAACACTATGTGTCATGAAAAATTAACGCTGCACTTCTATTTCAGCACAGCAACCCAAACTACAATGCAATGGCTTTGATCAGAGCTTATTAATGTGTTAAAGTAGAACAACATTCAATTGGGACTTTTTGGCAAGACTTAAAACTTGAGGTTTACCAGTGTTTTCTGACTGAGTTTGCGTTATTTTACAAAATGAGATGAGCAAAAAATGAGATGTGCTAAGTTGTTCGGATGTATTACACAAACAGAGATAAATCCCAAATGACTTGCAACTGTAACTGCAAAGTTTTACAAAGTATTGTCTACAAATCCTGGCAAAACTTTTCAAGTTTTTTTTAATTTTTTTTTTTTAGAAAACAGTATTATTTTCCTTCCTATTCATAATATATTAAAATCTGTGTTTACAAGGTGTACTGTCTACAAGCTGTTGATCTTTATTGGTTTTTTTCCTGTATAGAAATTTCTCATATATTTTTTCCATGAGCATGCATGTACTAGAAACTGGGCGGAGAGATTCCCCAGTCTGTTCTTCTTGTCACCTCTGCCTCAGGCGAACGAGACAGAAGGGAGACAGGCAGAGCTAGTTTCAACACATTGAGAAAAAAAAATTCAAGAGCTGTCCGAATGAGAAATGCAGAGCGAATGAAATACGACAAGCTAAACAGCTCCCCTCAATCCATTATGTCGAAATTTTTAAACCAAGGAAAGCGACTGGCTCATCTCCGTTAAACCTTAACCCACCCTGAAGGAAACTGTCTCTCCAGCCAGATAGATCCCTCAGATAAGAAAGCAGGTAATGAATCAAACTGAAAGAGTTGACATTTCTCTCTTTTTGTCCCTCCTATCTCAGGCAGTGAAGAGTGGGCTGAAAACAACCTGCAAATGTCATGGAGTCTCCGGCTCCTGTGCCGTACGGACTTGCTGGAAGCAGCTGTCCCCTTTCCATGACACTGGGCGGCTGCTGAAGTATAGATACGACAACGCCGTGAGAGTGTTGAGCGTCACCAATGCGGCCACAGGAGAGACTGAGCTCGCGGGGCCCAAACGCCATGGCCAGAGCCCCAGGAACACTGACCTGGTCTACCTGGAGGACTCCCCCAGCTTCTGCAGGCCCTCCCGCTACTCGCCGGGCACGGGGGGCCGGTCGTGCACCAAAGACACAAGCTGTCAGAGTCTGTGCTGTGGACGCGGCTACAACACGGCCATGCGGCTCACCAGCCTGTCCTGCCACTGCCAGGTGCGCTGGTGCTGCCATGTGGAATGCCAGACGTGCGTGAGGGAAGAGGAGGTGTACACCTGCAAGAATGCATAAACAAACATTTGGAGAAAGGAGATGATCCGATGAAGCAGTGGGGAGAAAAAAAAAGGACAAAACTCTGACCTTCATGGGTACTCCACTGCAGAATGTCACGTCAACGCATGTGTTTGCAAATATCACTTAAGACTTGCATGATATTTTGGGAGAAAAACACTAATGTGCCACTACAATACTGTTGGTTCTTTGCTAATTATCAGATTACAGTAGATGATGATGTTTCCAGACTACTCTACTTCTCCTTAGCTGGATGCACTGAAATCTCACTTTTTCTACAAAAGAGGGAATCAAGATCCTCAAAATGGGAACCAGACTGGATCTTACCAGCAGTATGAACTCGACACTGACTGATTGATGTGGTATTCAGCCTCCCATATTTTACTATTTATTGTGCCACTTTCTGTGCCTCGCATACTGCTGCTTTATGCATTAAATCTTGTAATCTAGTATTGCCAAAAAGGCTGTAAAGGAGTTAAGATGACTCCGCCTGCCTGTCTCTGACTGCTGTGGAGAACTTTTAAAGTTCTGTTCTGAGTAAAAGCACTTAAGTTGCTCTTGCTACATATTATACCAAATGAATTATTGATGCTGGGGTCTAACATGCCTAGATAGAATCACTGGAAGCTTTATGGTGGCTTGCACCACTGACATACCTTATTATGTGCATTAACAGGGTTATCGTGTACAGAAAGAAGCTTTGTGTTTTCAGTTGCTCTTATGGAAATGTCTATGGAAATGTGCTGTTGAGAACAAAGGGAGATTAGCACACTGCTGGAAACGCTGACCACTCTCTTTGAAATCCAACTTAATTTTGGGGGATGCCAGTTCTGCTTTTTTCTAATTGTAGGTATTTTCAGAAGTATAAATTTTTCTATACTTTCAAGTATAAAATTAAATCGCCAGAATATTTGCTCTTTAGAGTCCAAATTAGCCGCATCTTTGTTCTGCATGC